>NW_023339796.1:5093895-5149265 GCF_004916995.1 Morone saxatilis | reverse complement strand
TGTTGATGGGACCCACCACAGTTGTGTCGTCCGCAAACTTGATGAAGAGGTTGGAGGTTAAAGTGACTCAGGCTGAGAGGTAGGGATTCCCTTGTTGATTGGACTGTTCACAACTTATGTCGACAGCTTGCAAGAAGACAACGCTTCATATAACGGGGTCACAAACAAAACACACAAAGTTAGGAGCCACTGTTTTAGGATATTATATGCAGGAGGTTGACACAACATCACACAGAACAACACAATGCATGTCCCCAAACTGAACACAAAGTTGTAGCATCATCTCTGTGATACAGTCTCAACAAAACCTGACTACTTGGTATTATTGTGTCCACCCACACTGAATATACAGCTTCATTCCTGTTTCACACTCTTCTCCCTTGCACTGCCTTCCTAATCAAAAATGCCCTTGTATCCCAAACACCAAACACCTTTGCAGCCCGACTCTGCCCTCAAGGCAGGACTCTCTGTCATTAAACCTTAACACTCCTCACCACCTGCACGTAACGGTGAAAAGAAGCATGCATGTTCCTTCTTTCTCTCTCTCTTTTCTCTCAGATAAAACCTCCCCCTCTTCTTCCTCACCTCATACGGTGTGGGTGAACCGAAGAGGAGAACACTTGCCGTGGGTTTCTATTAGTATGAGCTGCTGGAAAGACTGGACCCTGGCAACCCGACGTGTCAAGCCAGTGGGAGTGTGGAGAGAATCGGGTTGCGCCGTGTTACAACACACACTCCTTTGCCTTAATTGGCTCCATATCAGCCTGATAGCCGCTGGTGCAGACTGTACAATGATGCAGCCATTGCTTGTCCCTGTAACCTCCACCCAGATAGAGGACAGAGCTATTGCTGTGAGGACCACACAGACACATCCCTGTAGGAATGATTGCCTTGGCATGAATATAGAAGATGAGGTGCAATTTGCCAGGTCAAAGAACCTCTCCTTCTCCCCCCGTTTTGCTCTAAAATTGCAGAAGGAGTGCGGTGAAGATAGAGGAGGAAAAAGCCAGGAGGAAATGACAGAGGGACATTAGGAAGAAAGAGGAAGGCAGAAAGATATGAGAAAGATGAAGAGAGAGGGAGGGGGGAGGGGCAGCGTGACAGACAGAGGCGGGCTGAGGAGTGGAGGAAAATGAAAGGCAATCTGATAGATGAAAAAGAGGAGCAAGAAAAAGGAGTGGCTGTCAGAGAAAGAAGCACTTTGGAGACCAAGAAATGTAGGGCAAGGCCTTCAGAGAGACACGGAGGGATTTCAGGGGCGTCCTTTGATGAGGGAAAGTTAGAAATGCACACTCACTTGCTTCACAGCCGCTGAAGTTATGTCATCTGATAAGGTCATGATGTTAGCGCGAAGCGGCAGCCCCGCAAACATCATTAAAACATCTGCAGGATTCCCCTTCCCGAGCGCACCCAGACACCTGAGGTCAATTCTGTATTTGAGAAGATTTCACATTTGCAAGTGAGCTCACGGCCGCCATCATCATCACACTGTTTATTGATGTGTCGGGCTGATACGTTCCCATAATCCTCTCAGAGCAGTTGTTGGGGCTGATAGGCAGGTTATCAACCAGCGCAACACGGTAAACAATGGGCTGAATCGATAACAAGAAGATGATCTTATTAAGAGAAGTTTGGTGAGAGTAAGTTGAGACGTCTGAGCACAAGGTGTGTGCCACTACTTCATGTTCACATCACGTTCACCCCTGCACTGCAAAAGTCCCTTTTCTACACAAGATACAGCAAGTTGAAAATGAAACTGAAAGATAAAAGGTGCAGTATAATCCTAGCGTGAAGCCGAATATATGCATGGGTAGGGACAGCGGGAGGAAATTTGAATATGGCACTCAGGCGAACTGTTAACCGTCAAACTCGAGATGACAAGTTTGTTGTGAACAAGGGCAAACAGGCAATTTTCACACCAACGCAAAAACTTCTTCTTCCAGTCTGGAGACTGGCTGTTAAATCTTGGAGTGCGAGTGTAATAAATCCTGTCGAGCTCAATCCCAAAGGAGCAATTACTGTTGTGTTCTCGCAATATAACAACAAGCCTAAGAAAAACAAAAGAAGACATCAATAATACATCGCCAATACTACAGTCCCAATGTGGAGAAAGCTCTGCTTCCCTCTGACAACATTTCCAATGCTAAATATTCTAGTTGGAGTGTGTCCATTATGTGCTGGAACAGAGGATAATGAGAAACAGTAACCAAAAAGGATGTATGTGGGTATGTGTGTGTGTGTGTGTGTGTGTGGGGGGGGGTATGTCTGTTTATAAAACACCAGCTGCCAGTGACAACTCTCGTCAAGCAGGAAGAATCTCCAGGGAAGCGACAGATTTCATATTGGCAAGCAGGACACGTGAGTGTGTCTTTCAATCTCTCTGTGCTCATGCGTATGTGCTTGTATGTGTCTCCAGTGGTACATTTACTCAAGTACTTTACTTAAAGTACTAGAGTATTTCCATTTTATACAACTTTATATTTCTACTCTAGTACATTTTAGAGGGAAATATTGTGCTTTTTACTTCTACTTCATTTATCTGTCAGACTATTTAAAAACACCATCAAACAGTGTGTAGTTGTGAATTAGAAATGCTGGAAATTCAAAAATATAGCCCCAATACGTTTTTAGGTCTGGTTGAGGAAAAAGTTTGCGCATCTATAAAAACAAAATACGACAAATCAATGAATTAGCACCACCTGCTGTTTATCTAGATGTTGCATACTTGCAATATATGCAAATAACGTTATGGATGGATTTTTTTTTTCTGATATCCTCGAAATTCTGTTAAAATATTCACGAAATTTTGATGTAAACTTGACTGATGAGCTCTCAGATAAATGGAGAGATAAAAAAACAACATGCAATATTTTACTAAAAAAAGCAAATCTCAGAGAAAAAACTACTAAATACAAATTTGGATAGCAGCACTTCACCTCATACAAATACAAATAATAATTCTCTTATGTACCTTTATCTTTCTTGGAGGTGCCCGAACCCTAGGCTCTGAACAATATAGTAGTAGGAGTTAAAATGAACTCCATCTCAACCAGCTAGAACTGCAAAATGCCACTCACTACAAGCAGCCAACGGATATATTTAACCCTCAGTGCCGAACTTTTGTCTCAGCCTTCTGACAGAAAAAGTAATAACAGAAAAGTAAGTCTGACAAAGATAATATTTTTAGTCATGTACCATTCAACCCTACAAGGACATGACCCCTTAACCATCACTAACAAGCAGGGATTCCAAAAAGACACCAGCAGACAACAAGAAACACAAAACACACAAGAATTTGAAGGGCAGCACAATTAGTTATACAGTCAGTGCTCAATACAAAACCCACAGTTCAACCAGCAATGAATGAGTCCTTACCTTAAAATACTAGTATGTGACCCAATACAATGAAAATAAACCAAGTTGAGCCCTCTTGCATCTGATAAACAAGCTTAGTGATTCTCCGATAACTCTCTCCTGTAGTCCTGCCAGTGCGCTGCTGTCAGCTCCAGGGACTGGTCAGCCTGGGAGCCAGGAGGTTTGATGGTCAACGGAGTAATTAGAGGATGGAGTTGGAGAATAATTAAATTTTGAAAGAAAGGGTGAGCGTTTAAAATACTTTTGGGCCTCGATGCCAGGGGTTGGGCAGCTAATCGATGATCTCAAGGGCGGACTAGGCTTCTGTCCAGGCTGGAAGGTAGATTCCCAATTTGGGCTGGCAACAGATACTTCCCTTGAGCTGACGGTGTGTGTGGTGTGTGTGTGTGTGTGTGTGTGTGTGATACGCAGGGCCGTGTGTGCTTAAAGGTGCCGACCGCTACACTAAGCCTCAGCTGTACTACTTAGTCACTGTAGCCTACTCCGTCACTTCTACACTGACAAACCAATCATTGCTGTTGACAACCACGCACTGTGTACCAGCGTGGGAGATGTCGCCACAGAAACCAGATTTAAATTACTGGTGAGCGAGCGTGGCTTGGAAATCACAGAATGTGTGAAGCAATGCGTTTGGCAAGGACTTGAATGTAACAGATGTTCACTTAGTTGTAGAAGTACCGCACTTCAGCTTTAACAATCTAATAATGTAATATATAATAAGAAATCAGTTAAAAAGGCTATTTTATCCGCAGAACAAGTACTTTTACTTTTGATACTTTACATACTTTTATTTAAATAAAGGAATGTGCAAACTAAAATTAATAATAATATTCATCTGCATGAAAAAAAGCTTTAATTCCCAGTGTGACCAAGTGGAACTTAGAGGAGAGATTGTTTATGAGACACAGACTTTTAATTGGAAAACTCTAATGAAATGAATCACAATGCTAATGTTTATTGCCAAAGTAATGCCTATTCATTTATTTAATGGACACACACCTGAGATGCAATAATAGTCAAAGTGGTGATTAGGAACATGCGTATGAATGAGAGTAACACTCACACAGGTCAATCTTCGCAGTGAAAGAAATGATTTCTTCCAGCAGCTCTGGAGGTCACAGCTCACAGCTCACATCACTAAATGGCGGTTTGGAGGGTTTTTTTTTGTCTTGTTTTTTCACCAAGGTGATGAGCCTCATTAGTCTAATCCTGAGTGTATTCTGACGAGCAGGAATTCATAAAAACACAAACAATGCACGCATGCATCCTAACAGCCTTCTGTCGGGGAGTTGCTCCCACACCAATGAGCTCTGATCAACGTTTTTCATGTGACTGCACGCTGAAGGAAAGGTGAGCGTCACCCAGCCACAGTGGTGAAGGAAGGAAGCACTTAATTTACTTGATAAAAATATGATAATACTCAATAACAGTCCCTCAGAACAGAGTACTTACTCAACTTAACCGTACAGTATTTGTGTAAATGCATATTGTTGCTTTCTACCACTGCACAGCCGTCTGCTCTGTGGCTGAAGTTTAAAAGAGAGTGTTAGAAGCATTAAAATGTATATTAAGCTACTATTCCTCTTGGTTATTAGTGAACATCTGATGCTATCATCATCATCATCATCAAGGCTTTCGTTGCATTATTAATGAGATGATGATGGAGAACGGAATTAACACTGATTACTAGCAGAGGCAATGGAGTCATCTTCAGCTCATAAATAGACAGATACTCTTTTGCATTGCTGAAAAGAGCCTTTGCATCTGTTAATTATATTAGCTGTAGCCAGCTGTCTTTATATCATTCTTCTACTGTGTAAAATGACAATGTATCCAGTGTTAAAAACTTATTTTTTTATTCCAAAACTTTTTTCCTTATTTGGTGTTCTGATGTTTTGAAACTTTGTCAGCACTGATCTGGAAGGAAATTTTGGTATTTGGGGACAACTTTCTCTTATCCAAAGCAGAGCACATCAATTCAAACAACTGAAGGATAACGAGTGCTGAACTTCACTCGTAGTTTCATTTGTTTATCTTGACTGCAAATAACTGCAGTCTGAGACGAGGCATAGGTTTCAAAAGATTACGTGACTCAAAGGAAGTCGAGTTCCTTCATAAATGAAATCCCTGCTGGCATGACCAGATGCATAAGTGCTGTTCCAAATGTTTAATGAAGGAATCATTTCAGTTTCTATTAGACTGTTTTTATATTGCTGGCAAACAATGCATTTCATTTATTTAATTACAAAAAGTTAGAGGAAACCCTTTAAAAAGTAGCCTGCCTGCTGGCTCATAATGAACACAGATCCCATTTGATTTTGAGCGTATTATCTCAAAGAACAAGCATCCATTGATTCTACAAAGAAGCTGTCAGGCTATAATTTAGTCTATTTGTTATTTGTTCAGCACAGGTTAACTTTGTTGTGCACAAAGGACAGAACAAGGACTCACCAACAATACTTTTGCAGCCCAAACTTAGATTATAAAAAGCACCAGAACTGTGCCAAATTGTTGTTACTGCATGTGTCCTCTGACAATATAAAGTATTAAAACTCATAATATTTTTATAGCACATCAACTAAGAAGTGGGAAAGTCTGTTTTTTTTTCAGTGCAACCTGGATTTTGTGAATTTTAGATTTCTTGTGGTTCTAATGAAATGCTGCAGTTTTCATTAAATCTTTAACATGATTTAATTTGTTTTTTGAAAGATTTTGAAAAGGTACTATACAAATAAAATGTGTTGTCATTATCATCATTATTACCATTAATTACATGATCAGGGAGTTACATGTTTGTAGTGAAGTAACATTGAGGATATTTTTGAAACAGGATGACATAATAAAAACACCTCTGCAGCCAGTGTCTCGTCCCACTTCGTATGTCTATATTCTGTTTTTTTAACTGCAGGAAATTGAGTTAGCAAGCTCTTTTGATGAGAATGTGTTGAGTCAGTGAAGGTTAGACCACATCAACTACACCCTGTGCCTCCGCGCCCAAAATCAATTTAGTTGTACTGACAATCGTGGAAACTTCTACTGTTGACCTACATGTCAGTGTGACCCACTTGCGACTGCTGAGGCTTTTCCCAAGATCTCAATAAAGTTAAAATCTGAGGCGAAGGCTGCAATGTATACAAACTTCCCTCAGTTCTCTAGAATGATTGGGGTGAGAAGTTCTGCGTCTACAGGGTAAAAAGTACTTTCTCTAAGGTGTTGTTTGGACAGACGTAAAGTGGTGGAATGCTCCAATTTTCTGCAACAATCAAACCAACAGTCACACCCACTTTCCCCAATGACTGACACGGTGTGAACTAGTGTGAAAACAGGCAGAGCTGAAAGGGCAAATTCTGTCCTCCACACTCCTTAAATTACTACTTCCTCTACTGTCCATGTTGACTGCAGAGCTACTCTAACACCTCTGCTTCAGCAGCGATGGAGACAGTGACAATGACTGACTGTCTCTTCCCCTTCACTCCTTGTTTTTGAATCACAGTGGCTCAGCTGGTGTTCATTACACAGCAGGAGATGGCTCTGCATGTGTGCTACGCGCAAATGAAGTATTATATTCTGAAGCCTGTTTAATGATATATTGTACCAACAAATACTTGGGTTGTATTATTCCTCCTTCACGATGAGGACCAGCTTTTTGTAAAATTTTCAAAAAGGTATGTGACAAAGTAAAGGAGAACCAACGTTTCACGTTTTTGCAATTTTCATGGCCATCGTAGTTCCTCTTTGGAAGGCTGAGCTGTATTAAAATGTTTGCAACCTGCAACTTTACTGCTAGATGCCACATGGGTCATTTAATACACTGTCATTTACGCATGTATGCTAGATCACAAATTGCAACCTGTCTGTTTTCCCAGTGCTATGTTCAAATTATGGCCAGTCCACATGAAGCTGTTTGACATAACTGACAAAAACAGCAGAAGAGTAACTTGTGGAGCAGTTTAGCTACAATAACTAAACAGACACACGGATAACTCATCTGTTTTGAAGTTTCCTTTCTATTGTTAATTTAATACAAGAGGGAGACAAATGTCTGGTTTAAGTGTGACCTTAGCTGACATTATCACAGGGGAGAGGCTACTTCTACAGCTTCTAATTGACATAGTTACACTTGAGGAGGAGTAAGATTGCGTATACTTTTGCAGATCCACTGCTGAAATGGATTGAGCAATCAGTTTTTAATCCGTCTCAAATGTGTCTTGTGATCTGATCTGATAGCTATTTGATTCACACAAGATGCAGTAAGTAGCTTGGTTGTATGAGGGTTGTTAGTAGTGTTGTGGTGCCACCACAAGCCTCCAGAGCATCTTAGATGCTCCTTGGCATAAATTCAACTAGTCTAGCCAAAACATATTCCCTCATTTGGTGTTCTGATTATGGTGGGCAAGATTGCTGGCTAGGAGTCAGTAAAATCTAGTGACTATGGTGACTATGAAGGCCACAGCATATGAATCATATCTCATTAAACCATTAAGAGAATCCTAATTCCCTCTGTAGAAGCACCTGCATTTGTTTCTACACTTATTGAGTCATATTATTTGCTGTAGTTTGTTTGTCTGTAGCTACAATTAGACTTTTTTCAGTGCAGTGTATGATGAAATTGTTCTGAGAGAGTATGGACTATCTACAGCGTCTGTTTTACACTACAGAGCTTTGGGGTCCCATGACAGACCCTGCTGTTGATATAACCTGAATTAATGTGTAGTCCCTCCAGCAGAGAGGAAGGAACAGGGGGCGGAAGCAGCTCTGTATGCGCCCAGGAAAAATGCTTACTTTTCAACAGCACTGAAGGTGCAATCAGTAGGCACGTCAGTGAGAGTGTGAGACCAAAGAACCTTCACTGAACAACCATGACAATGTCTCCTCAATGGGGGGGATGATGGGATATACATCAAAGTACGCTCTGTAATTGGGACTGTTTCGACTGATGGCCTCGTGGTACAGGCAACGATTTAATGTCACATCAGCAAAACGCTACAGGAGGCTGTTTCTTTCTTTGTGGCTTTCTAGTGCTTACACTCGAGGTTTCCTCTACAACTTTTGCTTTGTCATTTCTTGTTCTACAAAAAAACTTTGCCAACTTTGACACAGTCCTGCTCCTTTGCTCTATTTTTGGCCAAGAAGCTCATTGTTTTGGCAAACGCCAGTTCTCTGTAATTAATAACCTTGGTATCCAATATGTTTCTAACCTGGGGGCGATGGAATGCTCATGGCATATAGAAAGAGATTACGCCAAAATACAAGTAACAGTTTCATCATTCCTCTCTCCCACCATGGAGGACATGCTCATTAATCACGCCTAAAGAGCTGAGTAATGTAGCTGGCCTTGTGGGTCTGTGGAGCCAGAGGAAGAAAAAGCAAAGAAATTGGGTTTTATTGCGATACTTCCTGCCAGCCGTCTCTTTGCATTCGCTCTCAATGAAGGTGGAGGGCGGTGGCGGCCTATCATCTATCTCCTGATTTTGTGCCAAAGTTGTCATCCATTTATCATAATTTAACCTTTTTAGAGCCTCCACAGGTCTCTTAGGGGCCAAACAAGTAGAGCACTCCACAGGCTACAGCTTACCAAGCACCAAAGGTTAAAACACGCAGAAGCATGAAATCACCATTCAGCTCATGACACATGCCTCAAGAAATTTACCTCTACTTCCTTTATGTTAAAAATATATGACTTCACCAATGATTCCCTAACCACAGAATGCCAAAAGGCACCGAGTGTGCGAGGGAATGCTTATCGAGAGGCAGCATCCCCCTCCCCCTCCGACTCTTCATCCATAATTGCTTTGCAGGCCTGCTTTGGAAAGAGCCTGAAGCTGTGTTATGTTTGGCAGGAGCAGAATGCACTGGAGATAAGTTGAAATCCAAGACTATGCCCCAATTGGGACCACTGGGGCATAACGAAACTACTATTCTTTTCTTTTCAGTCGAAACGGAGCATTTTTAGTATTCTAACAAGGTTCCTGCTAAAAAAAATAGTGGTTATCTCTCGTTAATGTTTGCTGCAGTTCGCGCTGTAATTTAAAACTCAAAATGGTACAAAACACAAAGACGTACCTTACATATGCATGCACACACACACAGACCTGCAGACTTCGCAAACACTGTAAGCTCACATAAAATGACTACAGAGTCTTTTGCCATAACGGCCTAATTGGGGAGTTTTCTTTCTCGCTATCCAGCTGGCTGATTGCATAGCAAAATCCTAATGAACGGTGAAAAATGGCTTTGTTGCTCAGAGAAAACCATAGAAGATGTGGCTGTCTGAGATGAAATATTAAACATCTCACTTCTCCAGCTGTCACTAAAGCTGTGGTTGGGAGAAGGATGCCTTGTCATGTCTCCTTGGCACAGATGGCTTCGTTCTCCTTGGCTCATGCCTTTAGGCAAAGTGTACTTCGTCAGTGAGTATTTGCAGCCCAGATATATCTAAAACTGACTCTGTCCAGAGTTTGTGCAGAAGAATCTGCTTTGTACATTTCTTGTGTCATCACAGTGGGATTGTGTGGAGCAGCACAACAGTTTCTGGCTTCTTTTGTTTTTGCCTTACAAGCGATGTGGCTGTAGGGGTGGCAATGTAGGACCATTGCTTGGATGATCAGTTGGTTCAACACTTTAGTCCAGACTGAAATATCTCAACAACTTTTGGATGGATTGCCATGAAATCTGGGGCAAACATTCATCATTCCCACAGGTTGAATCATGCGAACTTTGGTGACTTTTTGTCTAGAGCCACCAGCAGGTCAAAAGTTTCACTTCTTCCGTGAAATCTTCGTCCTCAGAGAACGACTCCTAAAGACTTTGGTCATCCCCTGACTTCTCCTGTAGCACCACCATGAGGTTTACATTTGTTTTTTGAGTGTAATGTCTCAAACAGGGGAAGAAATCTGTAAGGGTGGCATGAGGTAGCAGCCTCCACATTTAGAAAAAGCTTTCCTCCCCAGCTGCCTCCCCAGTTAGACATACTGACATACAGACATACTTGGAAAAATGTAAATGCTTTCCTAATGTGCCACAACCATTGTAATGTTTTGAGTTAAAATTTCTTAATTTGGAGGGATTTACAAGCAAATATTGATATATATGTGATTGTTTGCCATTAAATCTGCATAATTCTGCCACCCCTTAAAGTCTCCATGCCACCCTCTGGCAAACCCCATAAATATTTCTCTAGATCCGCCCCTGACATTTTGCAGATACATAAATGTTCCCCCTAAGGATAAATTGCAATCACTTCGGTGATTCCTTGACTTTACATTTAGCACCATCAACAGATGTTGTTTATCACCAATTACCCTCAAAACAAATGACATTCCCATGAGCCTTAGCTGTACTTTGTGTTTAGTTCTAATTAGCAAATGTTAAACAAAACACTGTAAACCAATATGGTAAATACTACCTGCTAAACATCACAATGTTGGATTTTCACTGGCTGTAGACTTTTTGTCTTGTTTGCTAAGAAGCCATGGGTTTGACTTTTAATCATATGAAAGAATCTTTTGTCTTGTTTAACAGGAAGTCAGCCCAGTTCATCCCTTTCCAGCATGACATCAGGGTGCCCCTCATGTTTGATAAGACTCCTCACTCTCGTCTGCGCCAAAATCTCCTCCATTACTCCTCCACCTGTCTTGCAGGATATCAGTTAGAAATCTGCATGATACTGGTGTCAGAGAGGCAATAAGAGTGTTGGCTACACCGTCTCGTCCTTCCTTCTCAACAGAGAGACAGGCGAGAGTGGTTTCCTGTCCTCCTCCTCCTCCTCCTTCTCCTCACTGACAAAATAAAACGGAGGATACTGCTGGAAGAAAGGAAACCCCTTGGGATTTCACTCTCTATCTTTCGCTTACGTGTAGGTTCCTGCCTCCTTCTGCACTCTTGTCTCATTCTCTCAGGCTGAACCTTTCACGGGTCCTGTATTCTCTTTTATCATTCTCTCCGTCCTTACCCTTTCCTAGTTTTGTCCTCTTTTCTCATTCTCTTTGCCCTTACTCTACAAGAGTTTCTCTCCCTTTTCATCTTCTTCCCAAGTTTCTTTCTTTGCTTCCTTATCTCATCCCTCTCCTCCACAGTCTTCAGAGCGCATGTACAGGCCAACCACTGCTGCTGCATAGCTAGAAATAAATTACCCTTCATTCTGACCTAAATCAAACATGTTGCATTGACAAAACATGGATTTACATGGACTGTCAGTAACATACAAAAAATATGAGGATTAAAAAAAACGTTCAGTGTTCTGGCAAAGATTTTGGCATCTTGGCCAAAAGTCTGTAGAAAACTTACAGGCTTCAAAATGTTTTCTGGGATGTTATGAGTTGAATACTCTGGTGGAAAATAAAGTGAAATGGTCAAAGGCTGACTGGCACTGCACCCTGCGTGCCAGCCAACTGATATCTTGGAAAGATCAATATAGCAGAGAGGTCAGCAGGCAAAGATGAAGAAGACAAATGTTCATGTCAGAGTATTTTTTCCAAACACTGATCATTCAGCATTGCAGGAAAAAATATGAGGCAAGGCCAACAACTTTTTCACTTTTCCAGAAATTTCATCCATGCTGTCAAACCACTGGGAAAACACAATGGCTCACAAAACTGAATGCAGAGTATTTGAAGGTTGTACTGCATTATGCACTATCACATGCTGTGGTAGCAAAGTGCATTCAAATCATAAAGTATTGATTACAGCTTGCAGTGGCTGAATGTGAAGGGTGACATAATAACAGGTTTGAAGAAGTATAAATGATGTTCAGTGGAGCTGTGGCCCTAATTGATGTCCCTTGTCACCAAAATGTCAATAAGTTTATTGCCAAGAGAAAAAATAAATTGGTGGTTTACTTACGATGCTCGGCTTCTCCTGCCAGTGGGGGAAAATCAATTCTCATCCATAGCTGGGTTTACTGACGCATTACAGACAAATCCTCATCAAATCAAAACACACATGGTCACTGAATATTGGCATTTCAGGCAGTGAGGAAAAAGATGCTGCTGCGTGTCCCGTCAGCTGTCTTAAAGTATGACTGACTCATTTCATATGAGCTCAACTTTTGAGAGCCGTGACTTTGCTGTGAAATAATTCAGATTGGAAAAGCAAAAGCAAAACAGCCTCCGGCACATTGACCGCGGCTCTGGACAAATATTAAAGGTCCAGTGTGAAAGATTTAGGAGGACCTATTGGCAGGAATGGAATATAATATTCATAAGTATGTTTTCATTAGTGTATAATCACGTTATTTTAGAATGAGTCATCTTCATCTACAAAAGGGAGAGGGTCCTCTTCTGTCCACCATGTTTCTATGTTTCAGTAGCCTAAAACAGACAAACCAAACACTGGCTCTAGATAGGGCATCTTGCGTTTTTTTTGAGTTTCATGGCCACCATAGTTTCTCTTACATCAGGGGTCTCATCCTTAAATTTGCTTGGCGCCACTGGTAGTATTGTCATCTCCTAGGGGGGCCACTTCAGTGTTGAAGTAAGTGCAATATTCTAACTAAGATAATACAAACAGCAGCTTCTATACATTTTATATTATCATTTTATATAATCTTTATTGTTTGCAGCCAAATAACAGATAAAAGTCAAAACCATTTCTTTTAAATGTATATGAAGGGGTATTTTAAATTGATATGAAACAACTAGAATTAAATAAAATAATAATAATTATTAATTATTTTATTAGGATTATCCTGGATTTTTGATGTCGACGAGAGTTTGAGATCCTTGTCCTACACACTTGGAGGCGAGGGGTATTCAGTTGAATGAAATCTGTAATCTCACCTCTAGATGTCACGAAATGCTACACACTGGACCTGGATTTTAATGTTTGGTACCACACAAGGTCCAACATTCATCCCAGAACATTAAAGGTTTACACACTGAAATGGAAATCCTGTTCTTGGGCATGGCTCCTATTGGTTAGGAAAAAACTAACTTCACTCAATAATTATTGAGATGTGTGGGAGACAGAGCTCTACACTGGAGTCCATTAGTGCAACTCAAGAGACAAACAGGCTGTGCAGAAACTCAGCCTAAACCAATTATCTAAACCAAATTATCTAGATGTGAAAACAAAGATGAATGTACATGAAATGTTTGTTATAATTGTCCATTCTACAGTGTACTTACTATATTTATATAATTCCTTTCTGTGGCTCTATAAAGAGCCGGATATACTCCAAAACTGATGAAGACGTGGTCAGCTGATGTTTATGCATTCTCCATTTAGCTGCACAGTGTGTCTGCTTAAGGAGCATGTTTACACATAGTTGTTGGCACACACTGGTAATTAATTCCAAACTGCATGTGAGACAGTGCATGTGGATCCTTGTGACTGAACTGACTTTTTTGCACCTCATTCAAACATTAACCTTCACAGGCACTAACCCTAACCTAAACCTAATTCTAAATTTACCCCAAAAAACAAGTCCTATAGGACTTATAAGCACTGAGGACAGGATTAATTACCCTCCATCCTCAGGGGTTAAAGCGCCGACCATAAACTACAATGTCTCTGGTTGTCATCTGACTGGGGTCATTAGTTGTGTTATTTTCAGTCTTCAACTCCCGCTATTTCAACATCTTCCCTGTCAAGGTCTAAAACTTCACTTACAGATAGAACATTAGTTCAGCTAATAAATGCTTCTAACAGTTCCAGCAATACTTTTATTGTTTCCGATGTGTCTTTGTACAGTATGTCATTCGTAAAAGTGAACTGTGAATTCACTGTACACACAAAAGTTTTCCAAGATGCATTTTCTTACAGAGCTGAGCAGCTCAGAGGGGAAACTTGAAACTGCAGTGGGCAATTTAAAAATACACAATGAAAATGCCTCTCTGTTGTTTTTATTTAATGCTTTTTTTCTTTCTCTTGTCTTCCAAGGTCTTCCTTCCTTTCGTACTATATGCTGTTGCAAAGGAGGAATTGGAAATTTACCACAAGTTGCCATAGCACTTCTGCGTGTAGGCGACCAAGCTTAGCAGAGAGGAAGGGAGGAACAAAGACACGTAGAACTCAGATGACCCTTGTTTGAACACATAATATAACAGTGCTAGCCAAACCCTGATTGGTTGTTTGATTCAAACTGGGTGAAGTTTAAAAAAAAACTAAATACAAAAGCGCGAGTGCTCACAGAAAAACACTTAAATTAAATATTGTTAGCAACACTGGTTAAAATTAGTTTATTCAAACTAAATTATAATTAAATAATATTGACTACTGCAGCTTTTAAGTAGACAAACATTTCTCCTGAGAAAACTTTTCAGTCATCAATATTAAAAGTTTCAACACTTGTTGGTTTCTGCAATAAGATTTATTTTAATGAATAATACTTTCCACCTTCTGCCAACCTGCATTACTTTGTCACAAGATTAAAAGACTCTTCAGAGCCCCTGGTGTTTAATTTAGAAAAAGTTAATTTACCAGCCAGGCTACTTTTTCTGCAACAGGAACAATGTGTTGACTTCCAAATCTGTCCAGCTGATACGTGTTCATGCTGCTTATGTGTCTCATGCACACAGCAACAGCCTCTTGTAAGAGCTGACAGGAGGCAAGTCAAATTACTCATATGCAAATCAACCTGTGACATAATCTCATGATTTAACACATGTTTTCAGCTGCCAAAAGATCTCTCTTTTGTAAGAGAGGTGGTAGAACGGATGAGCCCATTCAAGTGTCATCAGTCTTGCCATGGATGGATTACTGAATGGGCCTAACAGAAACAGGCCCAGCAGCCCAAGTGACCCCTCGGGGCCCTGGGCAGAGCCTCTGACCGAAGTGACTGTTTTTCTTGTCAGATAGTCCATGAAATGACTACAAGGGGACACAAAATGACTTTGAAGAGATGCAAAATTACTACAAAGAGATGTAAAATGACTATATAGAAACACAAAATGACTGCAAGGACACAGAAAATGCCATCAGAGAGTCGTAAAAACAACTGCAAAGGAACACAAAACTGCTACAAAGGGATACAAAATAACTAAAGAAAAACAATATGACTAAGGTAAGATGCAAAAAGAGAATGCAAATTGATACAAAGACACGCAAAAACTACTCCAGAGAGACACAAAATGACAGTACAGACACAAAGGTTGGTGGTTATAAAGAGCCACCAGCTCCAAAGAAACACAAACTGATCATACTGAAGGATAGCAAACTTCCAGAAAAAAGGTAGCATACTGATTGATTTTCTTACTTTAATTGTGCAAACAAACTAACTTTTTGACACCACTGTGTCTTCATCAGAGTCTAAACATTATAGTCTGCGAATCAATCAGCGTGCTCCAGTCTCTCTTTTTCCCCACTTGAGTGTCTCGTGTCTTGTACAGAGGCCCATTGTCTCATAATCTGTCAATGAGACCAGCCAAAATCATTTCTCTAAATTGTAAGCATCTTAAATCCAATGGTTGGAGAACTGTTGCATCCATCATTTGGCTCAGTGGTGCAGACCACTTCACACACCGCCCAACAGCCCATCAACCAGATTGCCTGCAGTGAAGAACGCTGTCTTGTATGTAGCCTAAAAAAATCCTTTACAAGGTGATTAGGTCTGCTTAACTTGCAGTGCCTTTCGCTCGCCAGTACTCACATTGATTGTTTTCTCCTGGCTTGGTAAATAGATGGAAGTCAGTACACCCCAACAGTGACGTCAGGGTTCACCTAGCTGCAGGTCTCCTGGGCTTATCAATTAGAGCGTAAGAATGCAGCCAAGGATTTCATTTGTAGCCTAAGCTGTTATTAGTAACGACAGGTGGGTATTGAGTGTGGCGCAACACTGTGCTGGAGAAAATTGTGATAAATGATGAGGGGGAGGCTCTCTCTCTCTCTAAAGAGCTGTGCAGATAGATGACTGCTGGTCATTAGACAGGAGGAAGGTGTGTGTGTGTGTGTCTGTGTGTGTGTGAGGAAGAGGAGGTGAGGATGCAGTGCAGAAATGGGTTCCTAATGCAAGAAAGTAGAAGTGGATCCACTTTCTTTCATCTACTTTGCAGTGCATTTAACCACACACACACACTCACATGAAACCATTCCTCCTTCCCTTCCCCGCATTACAGCCACATCTGTTTACCTTATGGTCGATGATGCCACTGTATCCCTGGAGGACCGGGGGATGAGGCTTGGCCACCCTGACGGAGGCTTCAGTGGGCCGCCGCAGCTGTTCATGCTTTCGGATGTGAGTGTCGTTAGAGTCCCTGGAAGCGCCGTTGAAGCTGCCGTTGTACACCAGGAACAAGCTGGCGCACAGGAGAAGCACGAGAAGCACCGCTATCCCATGGCGCTGCCGCAAAGACACAAGCAGATGCTGACAAATTAGCCCCTGTTGCACTGGACTGAGTTTAGGCTGCAGCTATATGACAGGTGAGAGGCTGCCTCCTCTCTGCACGGACATCTTCATCATCATCCTCAACTGGTTTGTCAATAAAAAACCTTAACTTCCTGTCATTCATGTCACGTGCGACTAAAACTTATATATATATCCCCCCCAGCTCTTATCGATTTGATTTAAGGGCACAGGCCTGATCGTGACATTGACAAGATGTCAGGCTGTTAATGATCTTTACTTAGTTTGCATGCATGCATTTTAATGCTCAGGTGCGTTCAGGAGCAGCGGTGTCTCATCTCAGTGAAAGCTATAAAGTAAAAGTTCATATCGATATCCCGACCTTGTGGGTCAAAAAAGGTGCTTCGGTCTCAGCTGCCACGGTTATAAATCTATATTAAATTACAGATGCAGGAGATAAGCCGCTCATGACACTTTTGATTTGTTTCGTGGCACACAGCCGAGCGAGGAGTGATGGATGTGTGTGTATTGTTTTATTATTTCACAGCTGTCTAAAATGAGGCAACGTGCTATTCTAACTATATTAAAGAAATACAATTTCATGCACTTTTATTTTTATTTTTTTTATATATGCATCTGCATTAAACACCCCGCATGTTCCACGCTGTAGTATTCATTCTAAGAAAGAAAAAAACGGAGCTTAGTGCCAAACAGAGCGCACAGCTGGATGCCTATTGTTCACATCCTAATCTTTTGATCCGACAGAGTACACACAGCGGCGTTATGGCGATCTGAGCGCACTTCACAGAACAATGCTGGATTTCAAAGCGAGCACAAACAGTTTGCCTATAGGGCTACATGGCAGAGACCTTTACCATAGGTGTCTTCATTTTGCGGCGGGCTGTCTTATCGCTGCGGCTCAGTGCGTCTGACTCCACTTTCTCTCATGGTCCAGCGGCATCTGTTCGCATCACGGATCCACTCCAGTCCGTCTGCACTGTGCCAGCCCGCCTGCCGCTGCCTGTGTGTCTTCAGACCGGAGCCCAGGCGCAATTCATACTGTGGAGACCGAGGCGACAGATGTTCACTATTGTACCTCTGCTGGGTCTTAAAACCCCCCGATTTTGAGAGGCTGACGAGTGGAGGCGCAGCGCAGTTAATTAAAGAGACTACCTGCAAGAGGGTGATAAGGCCGTTTTGTTTAATGGTTATTTCCTGCTGAGCAATATTTGATGGAAATCTCTGCTCGGAATACTCTGGAGTACAGTGAATACACGACATGTCATCTTCTGACGCCTGCTGCATGAAATATGAGCTGGATTATGAATGCAAGAGAAGTTATACAGCAGTAATAATATCCTGGAAAGCACACTGACACCGAGTCTGTTAATCAGTGGTGGAATGAAACTGTATTGTTGTTCAAGTTGTGTACTATATTTAAGGCACTTGAATTTTAGTATTTTGTGTCACTGCAAACTTCCACCGCAGGGAAACATTGTTCTTTTTTACTTCACTACACTTTATCTGACAGGTACTGTAGAAATTAGTTTAGTTAGTAAGTTTACACACAAAACATAAAATAGGCTTATAAAATATGCCAACATTTATAAATGTATTGTATTTAAAATGCTGCTTACACATTACTGCACCAGTAATCTAACTATATTTATTCACAGGGGGCAGTTTTATCCACTATGATACTTTTACTTATGATACTTTAAGTACGTTTTGCTAAAAATACTCATTTTAAATGCAATACTTTTACTACTTTAAATGCATCAAAACACTGATTTAACAGCTTTTGACCCACCTCCTCTTGATTGTGATCAGTTTTCCAATTTGTCTTTGACTGCACACTTAATTCTCTTATTTAAGTGAGTTCTATATAAATATGGTTTGCTTGCCTGCAATACTGAAACAAATTAAAAACCATTTAGCTATATTGTCACGAAATACCTTTTCATTTGTATTATTTTACAATTCTTAATTTTGATATGATATACATTCCTGATAGCAAGGAAAAAGTTTTTATTTCCATTTTACGTTGAGCCAACTTACCTGCATTATCCCTAAATGGGACTATACAGATAAACAAACAGTTTTAGTTCAGCTTTAAAACTATTTTCAGTGTTTGATCAACATTATTGCAGCATGGAGCTCTGGTGCTGAATCTGTGCTATGCCTCTTTCATTGTTGTGTCTATGTGTGTGCTGTAGCCCTCTGTGTATTAAAGTCCCCTTTATACTTATAGAACAATAGATTCACAGTACAGAAAATAGCCATTTGTTTTTTTTGCCACACTGAAACAACAAATAACTTCTTAAAAGCTTTTAAATTTGCAACTCTGAACTCTGTGTGGTGTCCTGAAAGTGATGCATTTTATGTTTCAAGCTGTAGCAGCAGCAGTTTAGCATAAATATTAATAAACCGCTAGCTATATGCCGGCTCCAGAGCACTTTTAAAGACAAAGTTCAAAGGACTTCACAGAGCAGCAGAAAGAGCAGACTACCAAACCAAAAACAGCAGGAACAGTCCCAAGGACCGTCAACATAACGTATATTATACAGTTGTTGGTATCATAAAATAACACTTTACTTTACAGGTCCACTACCTTCTCATCATTGCTAGAATGTTTACTGCAACTAATTATTATTTCCATTATGGATTAATCTCCTTGTTTTGTTGAACCAATAGACCAAAGCTCAAAATTATTAAAAAAGAAATTAAAATAATTAAAAGGAGCAAATCACATTCACTCTCATATTTGAGATGCAGGAACCATGAAAATGTTTCGCATTAAAAATTACAATTATAAAAATAGTTAAATAATAGGGGGAAAAAAGCACAATGTTTTCCTCTGAAATGGAGTGGTGTAAAAAGCAGAAAGTGGCATGAAAAGGACCTCAAATTTGTACTTGAGTAAAGTACTTGGCATGGGTCGGACTGGTTGGATTGACTTAAAATAAATAGTTGTAATGAAGGAACGTGTCACCCAGTGCCCCACTGTGACTGGTTTCTGGATGACAATCGAGGTCTATGGCTCACAGGAATAAACTGTATCAGTACAGAATAAAGAATATTTACAGACTTATCCTTTTAAGAGTTTCTATAATGACATCATTAGGTATCCTCCGGTCACTATGCCTGCAGCCTCCACATGTTAATCCACCCCACAATGGAAAGTTACACCACATATAACAATGCATTAAATCTGGAGTGGAGCTGCTGCATGTTTCACCCCCATTTGCCAGTGATTGTGCATAATCTGCTTATGAGAGAAAAAACAAGGTCCTCATGGGAGATGCAAGGGAGACTTCCCAGAAGCAATAATCCACATCAGTGTCACTGGGGGAATAATGTGCAATAACACAGCATAAGGTTGGAAGGCTCAACAACAACGACAACAACACATCAGACAAACAATTTCAAAGAAAGGCCATCTTTGAAGTGTGCACTTACTGAAGGGCAGTGAAAGGGCAGGAGGATGCCGAAGATTTAACAGGCATATTTAGGGAAATGTGGGAAATTTTTAGAGGTAACCATTGAATAAGTCTTCATTTATTTATGGATATACTTTTTGGCTGTTTTGAGCTGCGGTTGTGTTGGATTTTACACCCACATAATCTTTGTGATATAAAAACTGTAATATACCCAATGACCAGACCACTCAGTGCACCTTCCAAAGGCTTAAAAGAGAACATAGCCTGTTTTTATGTTTATAGTTCCTCTTGGGAAACAGAACTAAAGTGTACCAAAAGTTCAACAAGCACTTAGTAGAAAACACGACTTCTACATGGCAACACCTGCACTTTAATTCCCCCAGAGCTGCTAAACTGCTCGTTTTTGTATAAAGTCACTCAAGAGGAGTAAATAATAAAATTGGAAACTGAAAATGAATCCAAGTTTTCAATGTGCATCAGTGTGCAAACTATTACTATGGCTTTTGAGGTAGGACCACAAAACAGAAAAATGAATAATGGTAATCCAGCCTACAGACTAAGTGGGACTAAGAACATTTTTGTTTTTGTTTTTTCCAGATTTTTGAGATAAACTGCAGTTTATGATATTGTGCCGCCAGGCTTTGATGGTGATATGCAAGAATAGCACGCATGCTGGTGTCTTTATAAAGTGAATTAGTGACGAATCAGCCTCATGTATGAATCATACATCAATAATAGCCTAATTTTATGCATGATCCATGACTCTGCGGGTGCAGAAAAATAGAAATACATTGCAAAAAAATCATATTGTCAATATGCCATGTTCCCCTAAACTACCCTGTATTTCATATTATGAACAGGAGGTAGCTGCTCACAGACATGGATTAACTGAATGCTTTTATATTTTAATGGTTATTTTGTTGTGGTATTTAATACTTCAAAAAGGATTTAAATGAAAGGATTTTTTTTCACTCAAATGTCAATTTGGAAATACTACGATTACTACAGCTAGAATGTTAGACTGGTGTTTATAAATTATGCATGACTGTGTTGTAAGATAAAAGGATCAAACCTGCAGTGTAAGTTTGTACAACTGTTATAAAACCAGAGACAGAGGAGTCAGTGGTTGTAGCTGCTCCAGTTAAAGTAGTAAGTGCTTTTTTCTTTCTTTTCTATGTGCTATTAAAAGTCTGTGCTTGTAATTCTGCTGGAGTAATTTCTCTTTTTTACCACTGCCTTTCACACCCAATGACCCAAGGGGAAACACTGAGAAAATGTGCACAAAATAACTCCAGTTTTAGTGAACTTTAACTCAAGTCATTTTCAAAACAAGTCTCACTATGAGTATTCATGAGGGGCCAGTTGCAGATCACTGCTGTGTGGGTGGCTCAGCCCACTCCTACCATGACGATTAGGCCGTGAGCAGTCATACAAATTTAAAATGTAATAACCAGGCAAGCATCCTGACATGCAAGCAGCACCAGCAGCATGTTGATCGATGTTAATGGTCCTCATAACACTGAGGTTACGGCATTCACAGAGCAGCGTCTGATCGTCAGGGCCAGCTCGGTGATGGCGGTGAGGTTACTGTGAATGAAAGCTTCCGCTGCTGAGCACGTGGATAGCGATGGATGCTGATCAGCAGGTGTTTACGATGCCTATAACATGCAGGGGGGCTCAGACACCTACTTATTGCCTGTCGTAGGCCGTTACATGGTTGATTGTCAAGGATCCGCACGGTGCTATATTTCTCCCTTTTATGTTCTCTCTAATCTGCTGCAGATCTGTTTCCTACCTCTGATTTATGAGTGAAAGCTGCTCCCCGTGGTGCTGCAAGAGGGGGACCTTGACAAGGGAATCTGACTGGCTTTTTGTCCTTTCCATAATTAGAGAGTAGTATCCAATTCACCCTGTTCATTACCCCTGGGCCTAGAGACAAATGATGAGGAGGCCTGCTTTAATGCAGGCTCACTGGCTGTCCCGTTCGGGGTGAATAAGCAACAGTGCATACAAGAGGATGGGAGATGGGAGATGTATTCATGAGGTATCATATTACACAAAATGTAAGTGGGAATTTCTTTTTTACTTCACACATCCCTCTCAGAAATTATCTGCATGTTTCGCCAGAGGACTGAAAACAAGGCCACAATGACTGAGTGTTTAAGCACAGTGGTAGACAAATTAATCCGGTACAAAGAACTGTACGTGTCTCTGTAATGTTATGATTAACTATCCCTGGCCTTCATACATAGCCAGCTTTGTGAGGAGGTTAAGGCTTTCTGGACGTAAAGACTAGAAGGACCTTGAATGTGTTCTAAACCTCCCTATTATGCAGGGAAAGAGAACTGGCCTGTCATTTTGGACATTGTGACTGCCTCCTTTTATGATGTGATTGTCGATATAAGCTGAGACAAGGTAAGGTTTCTGTAAAAAGGACCAATGTGGAGGATTTAGAGACATATATTGCATTGCAGATTTCAACCAACTTCCTACGACAATAGTGTTTGAACTCCCCCTGTCCTACAAGCTCCTAGTGGGGAAAGCAAATAGGACAATAATGGCAGCTTGTAGTTAATACAGTTAGCATTTGCAGCAGTGCACCGGTAAGTGACTCCCTGTGTTACAAGTGAAAAGTGTTGCAACAATCCCCTAACACTTTTGTCCCGGTGACTAATGGAGTTTGACATCTGGTTTTGTTTTTCTGCGATTATCCAACTAATGAAAAGTGGGTAGAGTAAGACTTTGCTCATCCACAGTTAGTCTGCTAGCACTTGAAGTCGACTATCAGGGGGCCATTTGTGCCAATAGATACTCCTAAATGTTACACACTGGACCTTTAAGTTTGTGGTGTGAGACTGCACTCTGTACTCTGATATCAGAGAATATAACTGATATAGTGTCAAATAAACATATACTCATTATGTATAAGAAATGGCAACTAAGGCTAATTGAGTCATTTTTTTTTTCACTCATCAAACTGAAGACTAACTTGAAGTTTTCTTTAACAAGCACATATATTATAAATAACACTAATTAATTTACATTAATGATAACTCTTTATAAATAATTATGTAGTCTTTTGGATTGATTGCTGGAAAAAGCTGACCTCCTTTGTTTAAATATAAAAGCACCACATTAATGGAAGCTGCTTATTATTAGTACAGAGATTCTTTATTATTACTGTAACACCATTAAATTGTGTTTGTCTAAATATTTAAATGCCATGTTTTGAAAGACAGGCCATTTGATCAACAGATATGTAATTCCTACATATTCCAAATCAATAAAAAAAATTGTATTGTCTAACTTACACAGCTCTTTCCTTCAATTCCAGTGGCCAATGGTCTGCCTAGTAAATGTTCAGGGCATTCTGCAGGGAGTAGGGGTTCAGGCAGACTGGCTCAAGGCCTGAATGAAGAGTCATGCACCATGGCTAAGTACAGGTTATGTCAGTGTGACTACAGATGCTGTCAACAATAACAAAAGTTTTCAATTCGCCAGATTTGAACAATAGTGCAGCAAAGTTATCTGAAAAGTTTACAGCTTATTCTGTTGCTCAGCTTGTGTGCTGCAATGATCACAGACCTGTAGGTATGTGAAGTTTAGTGTAGTCACATTAATATTGATAATTGCAGAGGTTGTTGCACCTACATATTTGGCAATATGTAACTTTGACTTTTTTTTTTACATCTATGGATACCAGATAAAAGATCAAATTCATATTCTGATATATATATCAACCAATGTAATATTTTTCCAGCACTTGTCTATAGTGCTAATTTCCCACACTGGTTGTATGACACAAAGCTAGCTGTAGTCCCTTTATGCTACTCCCAAAACAGAAATATAAATAGATTAATTAATATGTCAGCTGTGAATATACAGACAAAAGATAAAGACAAAGGCTGGGTAAATCCAACAAAGCTGTTAGCATCCATTTATATGCTGTTATAGTACAGTAACACAGTTACAGTTGACAGTTGACAGTTGAGAGCAGCGCTTTCGTAAAGTTGGTGATTTTTTTAATCTTTCAAATTTGGCAGGATGGTTAATAAAACCTTTTTCTTTGGTGTGAGAAACTCAGAAATCATATTTATATTTACTTTACAAAGACAAAGAACTCTCATTTTGCATTGATTCTGGCACCCCCTGTGGACAGAAGTGGTAGTGTTTCTGACACCTGATTTCATCTAATTTTGAGGGGATTCAAACCAAAAGGACAGCCTCGAGCAGAGATGAAGAGTGGGAAACAGAGTTTTCTATAACTCACTTCTTTCAAACTCCACACCCGATTTTTTACGTTGCCTTATGTTACTTGGAACTATTTTCACTCCTGCAATAATACTCTGAAAGACCTATGCTTTCAGTAGTTCCTCTTTAACAACCTAAAATATGCAAATACAGTATGGTCCTTTAACTAGGTTGGACACAGTGTCTATTGTGGTGGTTGAAACTGAAACATATTATGACCTCTTTTAATCTCTGCAGGAATGTGGGGTTGGCTCCTTGTGTGATAAACACATTGTTAACATAATATTAACAGCTGACAGGTCATTATGGGGGAAATGAATGGATTGTATTACCAGATGGGACAAAAAAATTAAGCCCATTCAGGTTGCACTGCAAGCAAATTAGAAAACAGATAGGATTTCCGAGACCGGATTCAATTAAATAACGTCAATCATCGAGACTATTCTTATGAAAATAACTCGAAGCCCAAACAATATTTAATCCTGCCCCTTTACCTAGTAAATTACAGTCATTACACCACAATCTGTTCAATTGGTGTGTATTTACAGTTAGTGTAGCAGCACCGGGACATTGTCCACCAGAGGATTTATTTGCTCTCCATGTTTGTTGACTGTGGACATGTCAAGAATAGGGTGATGGGTGTCTTTGCTCTGTGCTGGCCTTTAATTAAATTGTTCCCCCAGGCATGATGGAAGAGGGAATCTAGTTTCAGGGGTGACTGGGCCACGAGTACGGGGGGAGACCCAGCACTTTGTGAGGGCCGCACTTTGTTATGTGTGTCTGCTGGAGGTGAAACAAGCACCCAGAGTATGACTTCGCCAAATGGGAAAGCAGCTCGGTGGTGATGCATCAGTGTCCCCCGACTACTTATGCAACAGAGCAAACTCGAGGCACACATACATGGTTTATATATTACTCCATATGAGTGCTTTCCAACCTGCAAACAAGGAAAGATTTCTATAGATGTTTCATCTCCTTCATCTGTATTGTCTCCAAAAAATTTGTTTTGCAGCTAGATAAGCTAAAGTAGTCACATACCAGTTAAAACCATTTGCCATATACCGTAAAACCTAAATTAGCAAGGAAAGCAGGGTCCAAATTAGAAGCAGGTGGTTACACATTTTGACAAATACATGCAGGTCCCAATTAGATCCCTGATTTGGATTTTATAGTGCTTGGGATGTATAAAACCTCTTAAAACCCACCAGGTTGCCCGCTGGAGCGGGTTTTAATGCATGTCATTATCAATATGCTTTAAATCAAAGGGTCAGCCATCATCCAGAGTTTCAAGTTTAATTGTCAATGTTATAAATAGTTTCAGAAGTAAATTATCTCTGTATAGAATGTACATATACTTAAAAGGGGGTTTTGTTTTGTTGTATTGCATGATCTCCTAACATTTAAGTTATTGTGCAATGTCTTGGTCACAAGCAGTAACCAAACATCCTCTGTACTTTAGTAATTTAATACTGGACGTCCAGAAGAGGGGGACTCACAAGAGACAAAATCATAGCATCAAATGCCAAGATATCCTTACCTCTCGTTTTTAGTATTGGTCAAGCTCCAAAAACACTGGCTCCTATATTTCCCATAATGTAGTTCAATCATCTTTCATTTCAGCCTAAATTGCCATTGAGTTTTTATCACTATTAGAAACAATACCAGTCTAAACGACCAGGCTCCTTAGATGCTCAGTGACATGGTGAAACCTATTCCAGCTTCCAGACTGTCAAGATTGTTGAGTGGAACCATTTTTAACTCAAGTCAAAAATCATTTTTAAAGACAGTTCAGTTGTACAGTCATTGTTCTAAACTGCATGTGTTTTCCTATCAAGTTTATGTGTATTCAGGATGAGTGTTGCAAACTAGAATTGGCTATAAATGCAAAGTAGTATCTGACATTGTTACATGTTATATATTACATCTATAGAAACACACATTAATCATGTACTTCTTTCTGTTTACTTGATGGTATATGAGAAAAGCACTTTGAACATCCCTTCACCATTTGGAGGTTTTCTCTCCATGCAGCATTAAGAGAACTGGATTTATCACAACAGTTGTGTAATTCTGACAACTCTCAACAATTTAGAAGAATTTCTCCGACAGAAGGAAAAACAAGTCTGGGAAACTGATCACAACTCTTAATCAAAGTGAAGCTCTCACCTGTGATGAGGAGTCACAAGCAAGAAATGTTGGCAACCACTGCTCTACATTATCCACAAACCTTTTCTTTTCTGCTTTGAAATTTGTTTTGCTGCCTTTTTCTTCTTGGGCACGATTTTTAACCCAGTTCAGCTGAAGAACAGCATTACTCCTCCTCTTTGTTACATCAAATCTAGATGTAATGCAACTCTACCCAAAATGTTGCTGTGCTTGCTCCCATTAACATGTCCATTCTTCACTCCAACTAATGGAAATTCACATTTGGTGTACCTAAGTGCCTCTCTCCAAGTGCTGCTCTAATGTCTCATTCTCAGCCCCCTCCATTTGAATCTTTATTGAAAGTCATGCTGAAATCTAGAGACAATTTCCCCCCTGATGGTCAGTGGTTGGGAGGCAGATTACAGCTTGTGTCCAAGGTAATTTCAACACTGAGTAACTTTCTCTCCACCCTAATTTCCCCATAAACAGAACAACCTGGTCTCCTCGCCATCCATGCCAAGAGATCGGAGGCCAGACTCTCTTTAATGAAACCGTCCCCTCTCCTTTCTAATTCCATTCCCCAGTTATAACGGACTGAGGTACAGGCCAGGAGTCTGCCTCCCTCTTTGGCTGACAAACGGTTTGGCTGAATGAGTAATGGCTAATTAACGTTCTGAATGTGACTGTTTATCTGACTTTATGATCTGACTGTGTGCCAGTTTCTCTGGCCGCCTGTGCGTCGTCGGTGAGTCTATCTGAAGGCAAACCGAGCTGCAACTGACGTTAGCAAAAACCCACCAGATGCTCTGGCTGCATGCTCGGTGCTCCGATGCTGGCAGTGTGCCACTGCTCCTGCTTCACTAGGCTAATGTAAATGCACTGTCTCATCATCCAGGCCCAGAGGGAGGCACACTCGTCTGCCCCGACATGCTCACTCTCGCGGGGAGGAGCAAGTGGGCCAGATGCTGGGGAAAGCTTCCTCAGTGACGAGGGAGCTATTGGAGGTCAGGAGTGAAGGACTGCAAAACAGGGAGTCTGAAATAATTTGTAATGCTGTCTGAGAGTTCAAACGTCAAGGTAGCACTGCTTTTTAAAACAGAAGTTATTCCTTCAGGAATATATCGTACTGAAATGTGTCATTCAACACTTTTGAAATTTAAAATCTTCTTTGTAAAAGTTAACTTCACATTCAAAATGAGATCACTGAGTGGTTTATTAAGGTCTTCATTGCACAAATATTCTCTAATTTGACAGTAGCTAAGTTCCAAACTAATTTCTTTTTTTAATGCTGGCTTTGCCTGGATAAAATCCTCAATCTCTGATGCTTCGGAGACTTCGTTTTTTATTTCGTAGCAGTAACCAGGCAGGGGGAAAAGCAATTCCTGATTTGGGTGATAGTGTCCACATTTTTCTCATCAAAATCAAACAGGGTCAGTTCAACCACTTTACATAAAAACCTATTTCCACCATGCCTCTAGTGATATCCAGCCATGCAAATATTTTTGGTTTTATTTGTACAGGTTCTGAGATAACGGCCTCTGAGATTTCTGCCTCCACCCCAATACAATGAAGGGGAATAAAAGTTTATTTGTGATTAAAGTTGTTCCCTAACTTTGATTAACTTTTTCATCAACACATAAGAACCATAATGAAACACCAAATAACATCTAATAGTAAATCCTTGAAAAGAAGATATCAGAATAAATATGGACACATAAAAGTGCCCAATGCAAATGAGACAAACCAGTGCATATAAAAGGGTACAAATGATACAACATTTACAATGAAAATGGGACACATTTTCACAGTAAAAAAGAAATAAGAAATATTTACTTCCTATAATGATTCCTTCTTTATATAAGTTTAAAAAGAACACCAAACCTAATTGAGATTTTATTGATATTAAGAGACTGTCCTCACTTAAAGCACCCTAAGGGACAAATGTTTACATTCAAGTGACAAAGCCAGTGGCCGTAGTAATTAAAAAGTCAGGTGATGTGATTAAACGCTACTTACCACATGTGCCAATGTCCGGTCCAAATTCTCATTTGAATATACTCAGTGGTAGGAGAGATTTTATTTAAATGAACACAGTTGTAGAGATTCTTTGTGGTGTATGCAACACTTTTGATTTCCAAAAATACAATAAATGAAGGAATGGTAATTTTTCCACTTCCGACTGTAATAATCATCCATGACCCCATTTTAAATAATACAGAATTTAATTTGTAACCTGGTGACTGTTAATACACAGATCTGTAATCCTGGGCACATAAAACCGACAAACTATCTGCATACTGTTACTCTACTGAAAATATGTTTTGTAATTTGGGTCAATCAACCCTTAAAATACTTTTAACTTCGTATTTGTCAAACAATTCACTGTCAATCATTATGAAAGCTTTTTTAAATGGGTTAACATATGTTGTTCAGTTTTTGTTTGCTGGATTGTCTTGTGCAGGATCACAGTTCAGATGAAACACAAGATTCTCATGAATCATCAGATGTTTGAACCGTGCAGTGACAGATAGATAGAGAGCCCCACTGTTGAGAAACTGAGAATCCTTTCATCAAGTTTTTTGGTGGAAGTAGTCTTGCGCAATATGTGATCGGTTTGGACAGATGCAATTTTCAGGAGGCTTTTGAAAGCTCCAGTGTCTCTGTAGTGTAGGAATCCCCAGAGAGCCATGCTGCCTCAGAGGATTGGGCAGACAAGCAAACTGCTCAGCATACATGCTGGGTTTCTAAGGCAGGAATGATAACTGTTCTCATATAATGTTTGGTTAGAAGGAGAACAACGGCTATGTGATGCTGTACTGCAATTTCACTTTGCTTTAGGGCTGAAAAGCTGCTGTAGTTGGTAGCATATTTCCAGCAGAGTAGGGATTAATCAAACTGTCAATGGATTCCACAATTTCACCAAGTTGGCGAGCACAGACAGTGAAATCTTTCATGTCTTCAGCTGCCTGGCATGGCTGCAAATGTACTGTGAACATGTCCTCTCACTGCCTTTAAAACCATACTTATCACACAGATGATTGGAGGCAGCTCTTCTCTGACTGGCTGTAGTTAAAGCAAAACTGGACTGTGGAGTTGGAGCATTGCAAGTAAATAAACTACTGTAGGAGAAGTGATCTTCACTGCTACAAAAATGAGTATTTAGATCTTTAACTTAAATAAAACACAACAAGTCTTTTACACTCTTTATGAGCCCCTCCCTGCATCCATGGCTATTTGTTATAGTATCTTTATGGGCCCTCCTCACATGAGGGCCTTGTATATTCAGTAGTCCCCCCAGTCCGACACCCCTGGCTAATTTTTTTGTCCCTTTTGTCTTGTTTAACTCCGATTGTAGGAGGACATGTTGTCACATAATCTGTATGTGTTGTAGTTTTGTGGATGTGTATTCTTGTTTAATTGTATGCACCTATTATATTAATATTAGAAAGTGGCCTGTGAGATTTTCAGTAATGCAACTCTTAAGACACCTTCATTTGAAGAAGGTTACAGTCTCCTTATCGCTCCACACAAATCTAATGTTTCTCTGCCGACATTTTTTGTCTTTGTTTCTCATGCTTCACGTACTTAATGATTTATTCACACACATTCTGCTTTTATTGATAGGCCTACAAACAACTTTTCCAACTCATCCAAGCGTTAAAACTTATTTACGATATTTCCAGATTTGTTCACATTTTTAGCGTTGCATATGAAAACAGGTGGGCGGAAACTCACCTTGTGACACCATGAACACTTTGCTGTGTGTGGGCGTACTGAGAAGCTCCCTGGGGAGACTGTGAGTGTGCGTGTAACTGTATGAATGTAAAGCAGTGTTTGTTTCCAGGAAACTTTCCCAGTCACCGAGTGGCTCCCCTTGATCCTCATGCACCTTGAAAGCAGCTGACACCTCCCAGCAGTGTATTTGACAGAGCAGTCTATCACTTCTGTCTGCTGTCACACAAACCAGGACGTCATCTGCATAAAACTGAAAATGCACTGAGCATGAATAAAGAAAACCTGTGGCTAATGTATCTGGAGGAATATAAACAGGCATCAGAGGGGGTGATTGATTGTGATGAGCGAAGGGAGGCTTTCCAGAGATAAGACCTTTTAGAGCAATTCAATTACCTTCAGGCACACAGGAAATGTAGGATGTTATAAAGTTTGATTACATCAAGGCTGATGAAAGGATGGGAGGAGATGGTTGTGGGACATTAACTGAGACATTATTTAGCTTGTGGTCATATATTACACAATCCTAGCTCAAGTCGATGCAAAACACTTATTTCTGCTATTAAAGTGCTTGGATTATTGTAGAACATCTCTAAGCAGTACAAATACAGACTCGGAAAGAACAAACTGTAGCTATCCATGACAGTGCAGAGATTTTTGTCACAGCTACAACTGCAATTAGTCACAGTTGAATGTTTTCTGTTGCCTAAGATAATCTGAAAATTGTTGACATTTAGCGCCAGCCCATACACTTTATCCTTCGACCGCTCCTGATTCCTGACAGGCTAGATATGCTCACAGAAAGTGAAGATGGGAGGACTACTGGAGGAGGGGGGATGTAATCAATATAAACATGAGGCAATTAGTGTAGCACTCATATTTCTTTAGGGAGGTGGGTGTAAAAACGTGGCGATCAAAGTGATGTCTGCTCCATGCAAGTCATTAATGAGGCACCGGAGCGACTACAGGGATGTATTGTTAAAGACCCTTTAAGAAACCTGCATGGAATTAATTAAAACAGAATACACTCCTCCGTCATTCATGGACTTTACAATGTTATAGGTCGTTTAAAAAGTTAGCAGACGAGGAATAAACTAGGACTGGCTGCTCACTCCCACATGGATTCTCTCTCATTTATTTCTGCTACAAACTGGGAGCGGACACAATTTCTGGACTGGTAAAAAAAAATTGAAATACACCAATTAACAGGATCTGGCAGGACAGACAAGTGCTGGGCCAAGTGGACAGGACAGAGTCCAAAAAGCATGATGTCAGCACTCATTTCGTCCACAGTCCTCATGAAACATGCAAATGAGTGAAAACAGGGATGCAAACATTCAAAGGTGCACACAAACAAACACAAACACACTGTTTGCGCCTTGTACACAGCTGGAAATCATTGTTAGGGGGAAGGTAATATGATGTGTTTGGACTTGATGTATACCACACACACCTGACTAATTGGCTGCATCTGTCAACAGACAAAAGAATGGTCATTAGTGCAACAGATCAGTAAGACATGTAGGAGACATAAGAGGAGTTCTCATTTAAGAGAGGAGATGACTTGGACTGGATAAAAATGTCAGAAACAGGTGTAATTAGGTTCAATCATTTATTAAAAACGTTTAAACGCAGGGTACAAAAGTCGTGTGACAAAATGGATTAGTGCAGATATCATTGGGCTTCACCTGTGGGCTAGAAAAATGATCTGAATGATACAACTTTACACAGACCACAGTAAAACTACAGCCAACTACAAGCCTGAAACATGAACACAGGAGACGAATCAGCATACCAAACTTACACTTACATGGAGGTTTTTGCTTTGAAGCAGAAATTGTTGCTCATTTCTTTAAACCATTTAACAACCTCCCGATAATGAAATGTAATAGTTGCATCAGATTTTGTTTCAACATGTATTTTCTGCTTATTTGCTTCTTGCTGTATATTAAATGTTAGGAATGATACCACGTCTTTGTGCTAAGTGTGGCGCAAGCTATGAACCTACCAACACCTAATGAACACAAACAAAAATGTAAGAATTAAAATTTGTGGTTGTAGAGGGAGCTATGTGCTATTTCTTTTGCTGCTATTTGTCAAGGAATGGTTACAGCAACTATAACTCTCTCCTCAAACGGTTGTTTTCTTCTGTTTGTGTATAGAATATGTTAATAAGTGTTTTTTACCTCTTCATCTTTAAATTTAGTGTAGAGTGGTACCGGTTTTCTCCTCTAACTCAACAATAAAGAGATGAAATTGTGTGTATTTCTCAAAATGTTGAATTATTACAATAGCATGTGAGGTTCAGTGATTTGCTTATGCTCAGTGTGTGAACTATACCGCTTCTTCACTTCTGGGGAAGTGATTGTGCCTCAAGTGAGGACTGATTGACTCATATTATTCTGACCAAACACAGCAGCGAATAATGCAACGATTCTGTGTGCATACTGAGTGGGACTAAGAATTTATTTACTTTTTTCTTCTAAAATTTGAGTTAAAGGGAGTGAAGTTAATGATAGCGCTGCGCTACGCATCAATGTTGACGGGAAGAATAGCATGTGTGCCGGTATCTTTATTAAAGTAAATTAGATCACCCTCATGCATGAATCATACATCAATATTAGCCTAACAGTACATATGATTCACGATGATGAAGATACAGAAAGAAATGCATGGCAAAAGCATATTGTCAGTATTTTAGAGATCGCCCAATATTTTACAAATTTTGTTTTCAGAGCAGCTCATGACTTATTAAGAGCTCCCCTGGCCCCCCTGTAGTTTGCACCCTGCTTATGCTCACAACAACAAGAAGAAGAAATGTGGCTGCTGTTGGATTTAGACATGTGAGACATTTGAACTTGCACTGTCTCACGTCCATACAACATAAAAATACTAAACAACAAGTACAACACAGCCCACTAATTGTCATTGTACAGTTAGTAAACAAGAAATGCAGCCTACATTACCATCTTGTACAGTAAGCTCCTTAAAGAAAATGGTGCAATATGCACATCAACTGACATAAGTAAAACTGCAAATTTAGGGTGTTTTCTGAAGATTTTGGCCACTTTTTTGTTTGTCGATTTTCCAAGATCTGTCTCACTAACATTCACAGTTTTGCAGCAATATTTTGCAGCTGTGAGTAGCTCCTCGACTTCTCTTTCTATTACATTGCGGGGCAATAATGCACAGTAGTCTACATAAATAACACTCAAACATTGGTAGGACTACTGCTCTCTGATTTATTTGAGTATAACTGATTTTGAAACTTTTCCAGCCGGCCAAGAGATGTTGGAATAGTGACACACTTAATGTGTGATTTAAATAGCAAATATATGTCAGGATGAGTTTCTGTTGATAAGAAGACATATTATTTTGAAGGAGAGGGCAGAGAAATAAAAAAGTACTTTCCTTCATCTGTTTTTTTTTTTAGCTTCCCTCCTATTCTATAATTACCAACAAAGTGTCCCTGAGCTACGGTAATGCTACATATTGTTGCACCATCTGGCCCTGGAGAGCACATCCTCCTGCAAATATGTTCCAGAGGTCAAACACTCTGTAAGAACAAATTTGCAAACACTGAATTGAAAATATTCCAATTTTTCACGTTGACCTTGCTCAGTTAAGCTGTTCGCATAAGAGAAAAACACTGATACAGGACAGTTGCCAGCAAAACAAAAAAACACAGGAAAATAAAATCAAGTAAATATGTGGTAAGGCTAGAATTTAATTGAGGTCTGACACAGTCAGGTAACTGTAGTGAAAATGGAGCAATGTTTCTCTCTTCTAGGTAAGGTAGACTGAAGTTTTTCTTCTTTTCAATTTACCCAAAAGCTCATTAGTTTTTCTTTTGTTGTAAATTTGTGCAAATTACATCATGTCCATTACTCTCATTGCTCAGACTGAGAGCTCACTGTGTGACGTCATCAAGCACTTCTGAGAAATGAATGGGCTTTGTGCTTCGAGCTATTTAGTTGGATGTGGATGTGGTCATCTCAGTACATGAATGCCCAACACCTTGGTCTATCTTTTCTAAGATATTCAGAGAGCTGAATAAAGCACATGTTCATGTTTGAACTGTCAATAAATGAAATTAAAGGAGTAAAGGACGAACATAACAACATTATCCAAGCTTACTTTGCTGTGCTGTGGAACATTTTAATAAATACCACAAAAGGGAAGACTTAGCATCATCTTGGGAACTGGATGACAGTTAGAAATTAGTAGTTTTTAAATGAGAGTGAGATGATAGGCTATTTAAATAAACGCCTGTCCACCCACTTCTGCAGTTAGTCCTGAAACTGAAAACGTCTCAGCCAACCCATATTTAAAGGGAAACTCCACTGATTTTGCACATTAAGGTCAGTTCACTAATCATGAGGAGTACTTCTCAGCCTTTGAAAACAGTTTTTAGTCGTCTGCAGCTCTGGAGGAGCTAAGTCTTGTGAAGTATGCTTGGAGAACCCTGACTCCTAAATATTACATTTACATACTGATAAATGTTTTATGTAAATTTTAAAGGAAATGTAATTACTACATATGTTCACTGACAATATTTTTCCGGTCAACTTCCATAACCTTTTGTAGAACTTTTGTATAACAAGACCTGCATCTCTCCCCGATCTTAACCAACTCCTTTGAGTTACTTAAATATAACTATAAATTGTAGATGCTGCTTTAGTGGCCATGAGCGGATATTATAGGGAAAAAAAATAAGTTGTCAGTGAATGTTTTACAGACACATTCAGTATGAACATTTTGCAGATAAGTAATAGAAACTTTTCCTCATTATGTTGATAAATATGTGGCATTAAAAGACCAGTATGAAGCTTTTAGGAGGATTTATTGGCAGAAATGCAATATAATATTCCTAAATATGTTTTTTATTAGTGTATAATCACCTGAATATAGAAATTGTTTTTTTTTTTGTTAAATTAGAATGAGCCTTTTATATATACAGACATTGTGGGTCGCCTCCCATGACCTGCCATGTTTCTACAGTAGCCCAGAAGGGACACTGGACACTGCTGCCACTGTAGTTTCTTCTTCACGCTAGGAAGAGGACAGTGAAGCGATGGAGTTGCGAACTGCTACACAACTACACGAAATCCTACACCCTGGACTTTAAGTTTGTAACTTAGTTGTATATGTAGATAATTTTTAACGAAGTTTAGACTATACAAATTTATAAGTATAAGCCTGAGGTACAGATTGGTGGCATGGAGTTTGATCCTTACTAGAGATAAAAAGTCTGGATATCTCAGCTTTACTTTTGACAATTCTTTCTTAAATCTGTCTCTTGTGAGTTCCCCAAATCTATAAAAGTGCACTGCTAAATTGCTGCAGTGCCCCTTTAATTTTCCATCTTGATACTTTATTCATTACTGAAGCATAAAAACCAGGAATGTTATCATTATTATTTCAAACTGGTGTTCATTTATGCAGCGGTTACATAAAAAACTCTCATGCTCACCGAAACTCCTGAGAACTGTCTGAACTCAGCACATCTCTGCTCCTTCACTGATGTTTCTAAAATCTCATGAGACGCCGGATTTGAGATGACAGCTCAGCTCGGGCTCCATTCATATAACATGAACATGTTTCACCAGGTTTCTCACATTCTGGTGCTGCTTACTCTGGTTTGTTTAGGAAGGAATTTAATCATATTACAGGGTTTAAGGTTTTCTTTAATCCCCACAGAGAATAAAAGACACAGAGGACAGAATCCACATCGGTAAAAAATAAAGAACATTCACAATATTTCTAATTTTAGCTAATATGTAGACAGCAAATGACAGAATAATACATATAACCACTACTTATTTTAACAAAATGTACATTTCAATAACCTGCAATAATTCATGCAGCATTTTGATGTTATTTTACCACCGATAAAACGAGTGAGTTAGCTGTGTTAGCAAAAAAAACTTTCATTATAACAACCTCAGTGTTATATTACATTCTATGTAACTCAACACACACCCAAAGTTACACATTTCACAAGGACACTTGACCTCAAAATCAAAAAGGAAAGTGCTTTACAACACAAAAATAATAGTTAGACATGCACACAGGAAAAGAGAAAATCAAATGAATTTTTAAACGTAAGAAAGCACTTGAGGCATTTGGGAAAATGGCAACAAGTGCGCCAGTCAGGAGGGAGTGAATAAACTGCTACATAGTGAACTAAAGAGGTTTCAAAAAGTGGAGTCAGACAATCAAAAGTTCTTTAAAATCTGAACTCTCGACTCCAAAACAGACAGTAATTACCTCGACTGATCATAGCAAGAAAAGAGCCGAAATAATGAGAGCATTTTAAACCGAGTAATGAAATTCACATCTTTGTTCCACAGACCTCGAGACAGAGACGTTTTAATCAGGACTCTGTTTTTTTAAAGCAAGCTCTGTTTTAAGGGAAGTGACCTTCAATTTGCTTTTCAACTTTCTTTCCTACCTCATTCCACTGTCTGTTACAGAGCAACTGAGGACAAGCAAATGTTTTCTTTTGTTTTTTTTCATTTGCATATATACAGCAAGGTACAGAGAGAAAAGTCTGCTTCAGGTTTGACGATGGATGAAACCATTTCCAAGCAATCACCACTGCTTAGAACGTGAAATTAGGCCAGTTTAAATGATCCGTTCAGGCTGTGGATGAAAACAAAAGAGCCAGAAACTAACAAGAATTCAGGGCAAAACATGTTATTCAAGGAATAGGTCAACATTTTGGGAAATAGGCTTATTCACCTTTTGGCGAAGAGTTAGATGAGAAGATTGATCCCACTCCCATATCTGTAAAGTAAACATGAAGCTACAGCCTGCAGCTGGTTAGCTTAGCTTACTGTAAACAGGGAGAAACAGCTCGTCTGGCTCTGTCTCTCATGAGGCTCACTGTTTTACAGGTTATATTCTTTTTGTTTAATCAGTACAAAAACAAAAATGAAACCAAAGCTCCCTGCTTCTCCTCCAGAAGTACAAAAACCTCATTTAATATCCCACCGAAATGTTTAACTACACTAATGACAAGAAATGAAGCCTTGGAAGAGACCGACTCAACTGTACGTCATGTGGCTCACTTCATGTAGACAATCAATATAGTTTTCTGTTCTTCAGCTCTAACAAACACCATTTCCCATAAATTTTACACGTTAGCTGGCTACATGTCACGACTCCACAAACGAGGGGAGTCCATGAGCGCGTCGAGGGGTCGCTGTTAGGTCAGACGTGACGAGATGGCTGAACGGTATTTAGACAACAGGGATTACAACTTAACTGCTGACTTTAGAAGAGAGTGTTGTTGAGTTTTAATGTGGAGGAGACCCAGTTACAAGTACCTGCACTGCTGGTAATTTTTGGGGGGGAAGATGTAGTTTTTTTTCTGCACTTTGTTAAAGTCATGAAGGTTTCAGTTTTGTAATGACAAGTGTTCTGGTGGATGCTGATTTGTCCTAGAACACTGTTTGTTGTTATTAAAGAAATTATTAATAAAAAGATTTGTGTGTAACTTCCTGGAGGTCAGCTGGTTGCCTGGCAACGGCTCAGAGCCAAGAAGTAGTCTGGCACATGACCACATGTAAAAAACAAACTGTTGTTTTTACCTTTGTACAAATTAAACAAATGAGACACAATCGCGGTTACTGAGCTTTAGAGGCACTTGTAGGTGGATTTTGTTGCCTTTGGTCAGAGTCAAGCTAGCTGTTTCCCTCTGTTTCCAGTCTTTGTGCTAAGCTAAGCTAACTGGCTGCTAGCTGTAGCGTCATATTTACCAGACGGATATGATAGTGGTATCATCTAACTTCTCATCTCAACTCCCGGCAAAAAATCTCCTTGAAATAAATAAAAATTAAAAGTATCCAATAGTTTACTTCCCACTCTGCTCACATTTTATTTTTCATCTTGTTACTTATTCACAGTGAAAGTGTCTACAGTCGTCTCCCTGTGAGCCATAGATGATTCATGGGAGCCTATAAAAGGGCGTATTCTCCATAATGTACTGTATAATACATCAGTGGGTATTCTTCCAGTGTGTTCTGGTGGAGAACAATGGAGTGTTTGTTGATCATAAAATAACCGAGAGCACAGCCTGAAGCAGCAAAGAAATGTTGGCAACATGTGACCTGCAGAAGACATGCTGCACACAAACCACTACATGGACAAAAAAACAAAAACAGTATTCTAAAGAAAAAAAGGAGGATGGAACATGAATAGAATGAAACATAGTGCTCTTCTTCCAGTTTTGGGTAAACAACTTAAAAACTAATCTTAAAATAATGCACCATAACACACCTAAAACATGTCTCCCAGCAAAAACCTAATATCCTATCTTGGTGTGAAGCGCTTTACAATTTATGGTGGATATACTGTACAGCAGAGGTAAATCTGATTGGTCAGAGCTGCCAGATGACTGCACAATCACAGGCTGAATGGCGATGTATGAAAAATTTACGTTAATCATGTAACATGCATGGCATACTGTTTGAATTAACGCTTCAGTATCAAGGGCTGTTTGCCCACAGGAACAGAAAGAAAGTATAATTTCTAACTCTTTCCTGAGGCCCAGATCTTATCTACAGGCTTTCTGAACAGGAAAATAGTACCGAAAGATGTTTCTGCTTCACATATATCGTGTGGTGGACACTTTGATCCACAGCTACTCGCAGTGCTGGTCTGCAGCGTACCTCTCAAGCACATGTTGTCCCAGAGGAAATCTGAGCCATGACCCTGGCTGTGTTATGGCCGCCTCCTATCCGATGAGCTACACTGGGAGGAATTTAAAATAGGCCGTTTTTACATTTTGATGACGCTCCTGTCAGCAAGGTTGACTTACAATGAGTTTCGAGGTGTGGGACAGGCTTTAGTAAGTGCTGAGCAAACCTTGCTTTGGCTGGAAAACATAGAAAGAGATCAGATTTTCCTGTTCCTCAAGCAAAAGAAGCCAAACATGTTTCCAAACAAACAGCTGACACACAAGAACCCAGAGTGCAGGATTTTGGTTATTTGCAGGTCAAAATAGACGTCTTGGTTAAAACTGTAATAAAGCTAAAAACATTCCTCCAGATATTTACTTTTTCTGGACGTTTTCAACCATTTCACACTATCTTCATCAGGGGAGTTGTTCATGGAGATGGAGTAGTAAACATGCAAGCACAGGAGCTCTAATTTTATCTATAGCTCTTTTAGCACTTATTATAATAACTAATCAATCAGGCACACTTATAGTACAGCAAACCTATACTTAATGGTTCTTGCAGCTAACCACAAATCGACTTGGGGCCACTGCTGGGCTGGTATTGTTATTTCAAAGGAGGGCCACTTCAGCCTTCAAGTACTACAAGAAAACACAATATTCTGGAAATATTCCCATTACTAAAAAGGCAGCTGTTTCTGTACATTTTTATATCATTATTTCATATCATATTTGTTTTTCACAGACAGACAACAAATTAAGGCCCGAACCTGTTGGATTTCCTGCTAATCAGCACATGATTATTTAAAGGCACACCTGATGGCAATTAAGCACAGAGCGAATCTAATAAAGCAACATGGGAAACAGAGTTGGCTCCTTTTTGTTTAGTTTTTAATGTCATAAAGACAATCTTAGTATCCTGGTGTGTGCTGGAATATGTTTTTGTTATCTGGTTAACTTTGGTTTGCTGTGCATCAGCTGGCACCCAGAAGAGAAGCACTGCTGTGCACCAGGTCTTTTCAACATTTATTTATATATTAGTTGTTAATTCCTCACATTACGGAGCCCGTACGATTTATATTGTATATAGTTGCTAGATACGGCAATTGCGTATATTACGTAAATAATGCATAAATCCCAGAGACACCTCAACGCATATTGTTTACATACAGAAGTTGCCTGTACAGAAGTGAGGGCCCCATAAAATATTAATTTATTGACCTGAAAGTAGTCAAATCTAGGCTGCACTGTAGCTCACCTGTTGGAGTGCACGCCCCATGCAGTCCTTACTGCAGCGGGTTGAGTTCGATTCCAACCTGTGGCCCTTTGCTGCATGTTGTCCTCCCTCTCTCTCTCCCCATCCTGTCAACCCTTAGCTGTCTTATCAAAAATAAAGGCATAAAAAGCTGCCAAAATATCTTTAGAAAATAGTCAAATTCAAACATTTCCAGTCAAAAACTGTTGTAATTGGCTTGTAAAATCTTAACCACACTATACAATTCAAACTCCCAAGTTGCTAACCTCAAATTCCTCAATGACACAGTAGCTACTCCAAGACATCCAAGAACCTGCCAGTTTTAAGGAACATGTCTTTTGACCTGTAAATCACCAAATCGATGCCTTCTGTGAAACAGCTCAAAATGGAGTGTGATAATAAACAGTACTGTGCAGTAGGAGCTAGATTGTGAAGCTCAGCTGCAGTATATTACAATCGTCAGGGACCCTGTGCATCAAGTCGCCTAAATTAGAAGTCTTTGAATCCTTCCAGTCCTTCCCCCTGGGCCACAGCTCTGACCGGGACACTAATCACAGCCTCGAGAGGGGGGGAGTCATGGTCACAGCCAGAGTGTCTCAGGCTCCACAGCTACCAGCCAACCTACACACCTCAGCACTTCACTGATTATTCTTCACTGTCCTGGAACAGGTGCATTCAAATGTAATGGGCCTAACCAGGAGACACGCACGCTGCGTTCAAAGACAAATGGGAAGATGTGTTCACACAGTGATACTGTACACAAAGAGGCACAAAGCTGGATGAGAATATGAGCGAGAGAGAATCTTCCTCTGTCTCCATACAATGAACTGCAGAGTATATTGCAGGCACAAAATGATAATAGAATACAATTAACTTCAAATGGTTTCACTGCACACATAAATCTCTCCCTCTGCAGGGTCACAAATGATTTAACTCCTTCCGTAAGGATGGAGTTTCTAATTGCACATTGCTCTATGTGCTGTGATGCTCACATTGTCAATGGCACACTGTTAAAGAGCGTTAGAAACTTATCTCTGGAGAATAAATTAGCAACCCATCCGGACTTCAAGCCAACCGGACATCAAGTCAACGCCAAAATATGTCTCATTCATTTTCACAGCATTAGAAAAGAAAAAAAGCTGACATCTTTAAGTTGTGTGACACAACCAAGCATAACAATAAAAAAAAGAAAACTGATTCACATCTACACATCTGGTTTGACTGAAAACTGGTTTTTGTTTGCTTGCATTTTCTGTTTCAAAAGACCTTGTTTGTTGAAGCTTCCTAAGACGGAGCAGAGTAAATTGAAAGCTGCCTTCAATGCTCCGTCAGTCCGAGATGAAGGCTTGAATTATACTTGTTATAGATTAATTACAGCCTGACAGAAGAAGACAGACACCCAGAGGAAGCAGAGTAGGCGAGCTCATCAGATGTCCATGGCAACGTGACTCGTCTCTGCAGCAGCTGAGCTCTCCTTCAACTACAGGCCTAAAAAAAATTGAAATGCAGCCTCTGCGATGTACAGCGCTGCTGACACGTGAGCCGCTAAGGTCACTGCAAGTTGGCAGATGGTTGTTTCTTATTCATGTTGTTTTCTCTTTTTTTTTTTTACAGTCATGGAGGCATCCTTTGCTATACTCACAGAGCAGCAAATGGATCAATTAGTCAATGAAGAGTGGAGTGCGGTGCACTTTCTTCAGCTCTTTAATTCAGGTGAAAAAGACTTAATTTTCAAGAGATATGTTTTTGCAGTACGGGTTGGTCAAACCTTAATTATAAGTCTGTCTGATTGAGCGGCCATTGTCAGAAAACAACAAAAAAACAAGCACTTCCTGGATTTTAGCCAACCCTCAACCAACCTTTTTCTAATGGATATGCTGTGTAATTTGTGCTAAAATTGATGTTTGTGTATGTTAAGGAACACGCTTTCTGTCAGTGTTGAGATTCAGCCGGTTCCCAGATAGTGATGACGATGATAATGACGATGGTGTCGTATTTCCGCGTGGGTTCAGCCAGGGTCACGACAGCTGCCAAGGTGGGTTGAAGAACTTGATGGCATGAGTTTTGGCCCACTTGGCGAACACAGACTTCTCCGTGATGAAACGGTGCCCGCCGTAGGGGGCGCTCTCGTGGAGCATGTACTCTGCACACTCGTCCCGACTGCCTGCCTCGTAGTAGTGGTAGGGAACCTTTTTGTAACCCTCTGTCCTAAAGGGGAGAGGGAAGAAAGAGAGAGGTTTATTTTCTCTTTTCTGTTTATTAAAGCACCAATTTATAGGATTTAGTGGCATCTAGTGGTCAGGCTGCAGATTGCAACAAACTGACTACTGCTCCCCCTTCCAAGTGTGTAGGAGAAACTATGGTGGCCACAAAAAACAAGAAAGACCCCTATCTAGAGCCAGTGTTTGGTTTGTCCATTCTGGGCTATCAGTTAGAATCAGACTTACTCAGAATACTTTATTGATCCCCGGGGGGAAATTTGTTTACTGTAGACACATGATGATTCAACATGGCTGCCTCCAGAGAAGAGGCCCGGCTTATTCTAAGATAACTAAAACACAATTCTTATTTTCAGCTGATCGTATACTAATAAAAACATACCTATGAATATTGCCAATAAATGCTCCTAAATTTTACACACTGGACTTTTGAAGACCAGAAACAGGTACCTTTTGGTGGGTTTCCTGTAGTGTTTTATAGTGGAGCCTCTCTGCCTCACCTGAAATAAATAATGCCTCTGCTAATTATTAGAAATTAATAATTTGTCTTAAAATATGATATTATCATCAAAAAGGCATGTATTTAATGAGTGAGGTGACTCTTTAAACTGTCCTGGAGAAAGTAAATTGATAATGAGATGATGTAACAGGATCTTTCTGATTCAGCTGAGCTAGTGATTGGTTGAGTGAACACATTTAATCAGAATAGGAACAGATTTAATAAGAACATTGTCACAATTAAGGTTAAAAGTAAAATTTCATGTTATGGACTTGATTCTAAACTTGATTCTAAAGTTTTTGTTTTACACATTTGAAGGACGTGGCCTCTAATGTAAACAGGAGAAAACAATTAATTCCTTTGAACATTTCACTCTTTAATATGATTCTTGTCATGTTTTAATATTAATATGTGATAAGGAATTTAACCATATCACCCAGCTCAATTTAAGTAATACAGTATTTCTTGTATGATTACATATGTTGTGTTACATAGATATTTGTCGTTCTAAACACGTCCAGTATGTCCTTATTACTTTTACTGTGCAATATCAGTGATTCTACATGAGACAAAATTTAGAACCACTGCAATTTTTTTAAGGTTTGGGACAAATTCCAGTCAGTAAATTACAAGTGTCCTTGGTTTGTATTGGCTTAGCTTTAAAACTATTATCTGAAATAAATAGCAAGTAAATTATTAAACTATGAAACTAAATATCCTTTAGGATGGTGTTCAGCATTTTGAAATGATGCTGCCCCGAGCTAAATTCTCCACTCAGCAGGTTTCTCTCCTATGAAAAAACAGGAGCTGCTCTTGGCAAATGTATTCAATAAATACTCTTTTAACTAAACTGCATTTATCTGTAACAAACTTCATAACAAGATTCATTGCAACTCTGAGCCAAAGTAAATCTGAAAATATCCCAAAAAACTGAATATTGTACATGAGGAAAATTAAGCCATTATGACCTGAAATTTCATGATGAGTCACCCTGTTTACAGTTTGTGTCTTCATATCATTAAAAGGAATGAGGAATCAATAAAAACTGTAGTAACGACGGAGCAGTACAATAGATTAATTGTGCAATCTGAAATTGGTTTCTAATAGTGAGAGACTGCTTTATGAGAGGATGACTTGTGTAACAGTTTCATTGGGAGGTTGAACACAGACAGAAGAGAAACAGGCAGCCAGTGGGTCCACAGCGAAAAAGCGAGTATGGCGGTCTGCCAGCTTACAGTAATACACAGCCCAATCACTGCCTTTTTTCTCTCTGTGTCACACAGTGGTGCGCTCCAGAGTTAACACATACATTCAATTTCATTCTCTCTACAGCACCTGTTGAAGCTCCATTACCACACAACTGGTGGGGTCAATTCTTACTTACTAAAGCTTCAAACATTGTCACACAAAACATAACTTCTTGTTGTTGTACCGGAGCAGTCGGGTGCCAACAGTATTTTGTGTGACACTAAATTGTCCATTCAGAAAGTCAGTGAAACACAATATCCTCCTGCCTCATGCAGGAAGGAAGAAAATAAGTGAGAGACAGGCAGGGAGAGAGCAACCCCTTAACTGCCTCACTGAATCATAAAATCCTCCGTGCTGGCTGAATTATCACTTCTCTCTGTCATGTGTCTGGGGCTGTTTATATTCCAACTCCCGCTGTGCACGGGGAACACGGAGAGGATAAAAGGCAGGATTTTCATCGCGCATTAGGTAAAAGTGTTTGATTTGGGGGATAGAGAGAGCTCAGGTTGAACTGAGACGTAAGGAAGAGAAGAGGCTGACACGGCTGAGACTGAGCAGCCATGCCCAGAGCAACAGCATCTTGTTTGTCATCCCTCCTATGGCCTCGCAGCCAGACAGTAATCACTCACCCAAGAGTCAGTAAGAGGACGACATACAAATAAAACTTTAAGCAGGGGAGGAATTGGGTGCTACAGCCTAGCCACCCGCCGCAACGGGAGACTCTGCAGCCTGCTGGGTATTCTAGGCAGGGATACATAATGGTATTCACGGCACAGAGAACCCAATATGGATTTCAGCATAGAAATTCAGCCATTAAATCCAAACTGAGCCATTGGAAATGAATTCCAACAGGGCAGTCCACAGTTATGGGAGGCTGCGATTGGCCAGCACTGCTATGAATGTGAATCTAGTTTTCAAAGTTTTTGTAGGACTGTGTGCATTTTTCATCCCAGGGTGGAGGAGGGGTTGATACTTGGTGTCTTACTTGCAGTAGGTGTCATTTATCATGCCGTAGATATGGATCTCTTTGCACATGTCCATGGCCAGGATGAGCGTGAACCAGCCGGTGCTGAGGTAGGAGCCGGACTGGATCCTGGAAACACACAAGACAAACTCTTTTATTGTAATATTCATTTGCATTAAAGAAAGCATTTGCATTAAAATAAAAACAGGTAAAGCTTTTCCATGACCCTGTTTTCTCTGACCTTTGTACGCTTTGCTCTTGTGTGCTTGTAATGAAGTCTGAGAATTAAAATAATTCTAACAGCTGTTCTTATTGTAGGTTGCTCTGGATACAGATCTCAGCTAGGGATCAGAAATTTGAATTTAAATGAACTGTAAATGTGACACAATTCCAGGTGTGTAGCCATATGTCTGACTTACTTTTATAGATCCATTTACTATTGTGTATATTAATAGTTAAACAGGCTGTAAAATCCACTCTTCAGTTTATATATAAAAAGGTTAAAAGGCTGAGAGAAGAAACACTTTATTGGGTTGTTGAACAGTTTGCCACAACAAGCCAACAGCAGTATACATGTCGTCCCCTGTGAGTGATGCAGTAACCCCTTGGGCCAATCAATAACAACATGCATAATCCTTTCATCTGACTAGTGGTGTATGACCTATCAAAGTTTAAAAAAAGCTTTGATCATTTTCAAACACAGAACACACAGCTGAGAGGCATCTTCACTCGAGGTTGTGTCGAAACCAGACTAGTGAGGTCAGAAGTTGGTCATAAAGCGTAGACCTGCAGCCCCCCCAGGGCAGGTGGTCCCATACTCCCAAAGGGCCCCCTGCCTTTCAGCAATGCAAAATACTACAAGGAGCCTTAGACCTTGAATAAATTAAACAGAGTGCACAGCATGATACTGATAATGAGGGGAAAAATGGCGGCAGCACCACAGTGTGAAACAGTATGAGCACAGAGAGGACCACAGGTGTCGTGTACATGTAAATGGTTATAAAGCATTATAATAAGATTATATGGAAATTAATAAACAATAAATAATTAGATATTTCATTATCATTGAAATGGGCAATTAAAAAGGAGCATTTTCAAAATAATTGACAAATTATTAATATATATAAATAAACTTTTGCGACCATAGTTGATATGAAATTGGGAAAGGTAATTCTCTTTTTTATTTGCTTTTCAGTTTACCTGCTCCTTTTTCTTTTTGGTTTTATCATTTACAAATGGTTTATTTATTTGTAAAATCTTGTTAATTCCTATTTTTATTGTGCATTAAATATCAGGTACTAGATTGCTTGAAGATAGTAGTAATAATAATAATAATAATAATAATAATAATAATAATAATAATAAATAAAATAAAATAACAGACAGATGTTTGGAACAGGAAATCCTGTTTGCCACCATTTATCTTGTCATTGTTATCAGCAGGAATCCTGCCCATTATTGACGAAGTACCTTGGACAGCTCCTGCAGTCCTTGCTGTTCCAGGATCAGCACCTTGGAGAGCGGTCAACACGAACCCAATTTTCTACATCTGTTTCACAACATTTCTGTCTCGTGATTTCTCAGAAATAGAAATATCTGCTTGTTCCCCCTCATCACCTCATGCGTGTGTCTGCCAGCTGTGACCAGTTCAATCAAAGAACAAATTAACATCTTTCAGTAGTAAAATTATTCAGTAATTCACAGGAAAACAAGACTAAAGAGCTGACAGCCACGCTAGCAGCTATGTGAGGTTGTATTGAGGCACAGCTGTGATTTGAGCTTCATACTAATGCAAGCATGCTCACATTGAGGATGCTAACGTGCAGATGTTTAGCATGTATAGGTTTACTGCGGTCACCATCCTAGCTTAGTGTGTTAGCATGGTAATTAGCACTAAACTTCAAGTACAGCTGAGGCTGATGTCAATAGTTTTGCAGCAATTTAGCAATAAACCAACAAACTTTGACCTGATGGTGGCGCTAAAAGAAAAAGTCAGGGCATCACCAAAGTTATTGCAATTAATCCTGAGGGTGACATGAATGTCTGTACCAAAATGAGTTTCTTTTGAGACTTTTCACACACACAAAATTAGGGTTCATCGTTTGGGAATAATTAATGTGTACACAAAATGGAAATCCATGCCATATTTGACAGTCAGACAGTACGACCGACCACCATCCATAGAGCCATGTGGCTGACAAGCAAAGATTAGAGGAAAGTCTTAAAAAAATAAGCATACTTGGCACAGCAGAATAATTTTTTCTCTGCTGTTCTATCCTGTTAATCATCTCTTGATCCCTGAGATTTGTTTTGCGACCCCTATGTTGGGAACCATTGTTCTAAATAATCTATTTATATAATCTACGTACAGGATAGCAGGAGGACACTCTGTAGCTGTAGCTGATCTACTTATAATCATGAACCTTTGTAACACGTCATTGCAGATGAGAACATTTCTGTTCACCAAACCTTGTAAGAGACCTTGAAATCAGCTACTAGAAAAACCTTCCATTTCCACAGTTGTATGTTGAAACAAATTATTTATTTTTATGTACTGTAAAACTCATTTCTATCATATATATCATATGTGCTGTGCTGTGAAAGCAGTTGGCTTATGTAGTTTATTGAAGTTCATTTCCAACAATTCATAGAGAAGATACTTTCATATGTCCATTGCTGTAAGTTTTTCAAATGACATACAATAATGAATTATGATTATGTGCTATTACGAACATAGACCCTTTTTGAACAGGAAGAGACAGCTAGGGGTGGATGATTGCCCTGAGATGGGTCAGGATAAAAAAACAACCCATACATTTGCATTACAGAGCTGTGGCCAAAATGTTGCATTTGAGTTTAAAATTTTGACCTTTAATGGAAGTGACCTCATAAGGCCAGTAGCTGGAATTTGTCAGGACGTACATACACGTACGTGTGTAGCAGGACCAAGATGATATAAGAAGATATAACAAAAAAATACAAAGATATAACATAAAATAAAACAATAATAAGTACATAACCCTTCAATTGGATTGTAGGTTGTCAGGTTACAGTGACAGATGGGTGGAATTGTATTTAGTGTGCAGATTGTGTTTCATAGAAGATCAGGCAACGTGAGTGACGTCAGACACTCCACGTATGATGATAATTCATAATAAAGTGGGAGAAACAACAAAACGGGAGGGCCCCGGGAGATGGCCTTAAATTACGGGAGAAACTCGAGAAAGAGGGGCAGGTATGCTTTAAATCTTCAGTGTTGCATAATATATATAAAGTGGTTCCAACAACAGTCTTAATGCAACAAAATGATTTTTTTTATTATAAGAAGACCATAGTCTACACCAAATGGGGGTGCACGTACCATATATGACTACACTGGACAACTACAGGTGACTCTCTTTTTAAAATGTTAATTTATGTTCAATATTCCTATTTTCAATGCCATCATCAATTGCTGTAAAGCCTCTTAGAAGAAGAAGAACCACCAGGAGAAAGAAGTGAATAATAAAATAAAAACCAAGCAAAAAATGCAGTAAGTACCAGGAAGAATATGTTGTATTTAGATCTTTATAAAGGCATTTTTTTAATACCAAAAATGTTTTGTGCTGGTCAGGGGGCACTTGGCTGAAAGTATATTTGAAAGGGTGTACATTGAAGTTTGAGAACCACTGGTCAAAAAAAAAAAAAAGCAGACCTCCCGGAAGCCCATTCTTTGTCTCGCACTGACCTCCTTCAATATACTCCAGAGCCATTAAATTCAAGGGGGTCAAATTGTAACACAGAAGAAACATTTGCACAGTGTAAATTCCACATTTTTATATTTCAAGGTTATCGGTGCTGCTGGTAAAAACTAAGCAGGTGGTAGCTGCAACATCTTGTTCAAAGACAGTCGCTGCTGAGAGACAAATCTATTGTGAGTGTTGAACTTCTCTTGGCCACATGATCACTTTTCTCGCCACCGCTGCTTTTTTACTATTTTTCTTCATGAAGTACGTCTCTATCTTTAGTGCTCAGTAATAATTGCTGTGGTGTTTCTGCCCCGCACTCTTTAGAGATCAGTCAAATTATGTGAATGATCCTCTTGGCGTCTGTGTCCTTGATGAAGTTTGAGATTCTGTAGGTGGTTCTCTTATCATTGTCAGTTCAGCTGTGTTTATCTTCTGCTTATTCGAAATTAACTGCTGTCGCTACTGATTAACAAGTAAAATGTGTCATGCCCTCCTGTGCAGGTGAGGATTTGTTCTTAAGACGTAGCTGATGTGATTATTAGAGAAAATTAAAAAGGTTTCATGAGCTAGAACCTGGTTCGTGCTTACAAAAAAAGATTTTTAGCCATGCTAGTTGCAGGGTCTTAGGGATGTAACTGTATCTGTCGGTCACTGAAGTAAGATGGTGAATATGGTTAACATTGTACCTTCTAAACATCAGGCTAGTGTGGCAAGACTATTGTTTCTATTGTTTCTTGGCTTAGAAATTGCAATTTAAAAGACCCTTAAAACTCCAAATATTTAACCAGTTATAAAATGTAAACTGATGATAACCTGACGTGGAAGATGGTTTCTTACACAGAACCATCTTGGAATTGTCTTTGTTTAACTGTTTAGAAAAAGGGAGGCACTTTCAAAAAATCCTTGGCAGGTGATTGGATGAATCATCTGTCTACCACCATCTATCACGAGCAAACTTCAACCAATCAGATCAATGAACCATATAACGTTGTCATACTGAAGCCCGTTGGAAGAAGAGCAGAAACATCTTCTCCATCAAGAAAAGCCTTCAGTGCCGTTCTTTGCTCTTCTTTCAGTAAAGAAATACCCTCCAGTTCTGATGTAACTGATGCTATCGCAGCATAGCTAACGTCTTTAGAAGCCAAGCCGCCATTGGTCTTTTCAGACACTCGCTTCTCTCTGCATCACATCTAGGATTAAACCACGACTGCGGCTGCCAGTAGGCACTCATAGGAGGCTGATTGGTCTGAACCACTGTGGTTAGGACACAAGTACATAGCTCGAAGCCTGGCAAGATGGATTCTCAAGTAATTTCACAATCTCAGTATCTTTAGCAGTAGCTACAGCTCTGATTGGCTGATTTGTTTATCTTTGGTTTAGAATTATTATATTATTGGATAAGTAAATACGACTCCAAATACACAACTATCCTTAGCAACCACACCAAAGCCAAAACTCAACAAGAAACCAATTAGCAAAACAGCCTTACTGTAAAATGTGTGTTTAAAGCCCCAAGTGCACAAAGTAGTTGGGCTTTTAGTTTGGATAGCCCAACAAACTGTCTCTCACACACAGCCATTGGGGTTGTGGGGAGGTGAAATTACAAAAAATGCAATTTGTTGTAATAAGGGAGTGGAGGAGCACAGAAGGGAAATGGCACATTATCACTGATACACAGCTCGGCAGCTCTCAGCCGTCAGAGCTGTCAACACATCACTATTACCCTGCATTATTCATTAGCCATTTGCCACTCTAACGGTAGGCACACACTCTCACACACATACACGCACACAAAGATATATTCACACACACATACACCGCATCCCCAGTCGAGTGCTAAATATCCTGGAGCAAAAAAAGCTTGCTGGAATAAATAATAGTGGGTGGGATCTTCTGACCTGATAACTAACATTTCAAAGCAGATGTCTGGGAGTGGAGATGCAGAGAAAACGACTGATAGAATTCAAGGTCTACAACAGGCAATGTGTTTACCTATGGCAATTATAATGGGACAACTTTGCAGAAAGGATGCTCTTATTGTGTGGCCAATTTAAAAGAGAGATAAGGCGCGGTGTGACGCTGCTTTTGCAGGCGACAAATAACATCCAGAGCCAGAGGACAGAGAGAATGCAATTTGCTTGTTTTTGTTAAAGCAGAAAAACACAGCCTTTTACTCAAAGATGGCAAACAAAGGTGTCATGAGGTCTGGCTGGAAGATGCATAGGTTTTTTACAGAGCCTCTTTTAGCTGCCACTGTCACGGCTTTACTTGAAAAATGAAACATAATAAATTGTGTTTGGGCACGAACAGAGCTGGATATAAAAAGACAAAAATGAGAAAGCTCAGTTAAATCCTTCTTTTTGCTGCTCTCTCCAACACAAAGCTGAGACAAGTGAGGCAGGAGTGATTGGGACTGACATGCTAGGACGTTGCGGCGCTACCGGCACTGGGAAATGAAGGGTGTTTGAGAAATGAAGTCAGACACTCTGAGCAGGGTCTAAGTAAATAATCCCCCAAGTCTGACTGAGCTGGAGCTTATTGTGCTTTACCTGCCGAGCACCAGAGGCTAAGGAGCGGTTGAGAACTGCCCAGAATCAGTCAGAGACTCGTCTACCTCAGACTCTGTTCAATAACTTGCACTTGACATTCACAGCAGGGAAGCTGTCCATGTGTGCGAGAAAATCCGTGCTGACGACCGGTTTAGTCGATCCGTGCTTTATGATGCCTCTGCAGCTGCACAAATATGATATGACACCTGTCAAAAACACTTAGTGGAATATAACTCAGCTCTTTTGTGAGAAGTTGATCCTTAGTCCGGAAGGAAATCTGTCTGACTGTAAAAACTGTTATACGTCAGATAAAAGTCAATTATAATACAATATTTAACAAATGGCAGCGTTCACATAATCAGACACCTGCTGTGTTTACAATCATCTGGTCCCATAATGGACAGCTTGAACGTTGATCTAAACAATTCAAAACTAAGCTTGGTTGAAAATCCAGACCCTTTTGGCTATGGATTAGGAACAGTACAGTAGTACACACACTCATTTGCTTCTTTGCTGAGAGTTAGATGAGAAAACCAATACAACTCTCGTGTATATACGCTCAATGAAGCTACTGCCAGCAGCTGGTTGGCTTAGCTTAGCCCAAAGCCTGGAAATAAGGGGAAACAGCTAGCATGGCTGTGTCCAACAGACAACACCTCTAAAATTCAATAACAACATGTATCTTGTTTGTTTAATCCGTATAAGAGCAAAAACTATAATTAGTTATATATATATATACTGTTTCTTGGCCAAGCACAGTGACTTCCTGTTGTCACATCCTGGCTCAAAGACTACAACAAGTAGGGAGAGAACACGTCTTGGTGGCTAAGTCAAGTCATTTATTTTACGTAAACATAATTTTAACAATACAAACTGTAGAAATGAGTACATTACTAATGTATATAGATTATGTATAGATTTCTGGCAGCGTACATGGACAACACAAAAAAGTAATCATATGCTGTCCAGATTTATACAGATTTGTGTATCCTATCATATCATATCCCATCCCATCATGTCCTATCATATCCAAATAAAATCTCCCAAACCTCTAGTCTGTAGTCTTCAGCATACTGTCTGTATCTTTGACAAATATAAAACATATTTTCTGTGTGTATTTATTCCATTAACCAGGCCCATGTGTAGCTCCAGGAGGCTCATCAGCCACTAAATGAATGCTAATGTTGCTCTGTGTATGCTGGATGTGTTAATAAGATGCTGTTTATTAACATGTCACCATATCAACTTGCATTAGCTGATAATGTTAATGTTGTTTTGACAGCTTATTCCACTGTCCAAAAGGTCAATAGATACTCCATATAAATACTACACTTTTTTATTAAGCCTAATTAGTTCCTTCATCCATAACTTTTGTGTTTTTTGTATTCTGTATGTAACTGTAACTCTATATGTTTTTACATCATTGAGCCTTGTTTGTTATTCTTCTCTGTAAAAATCAATTGTTTGCAAGTCAAAGACTTTTGAGTTAAAACTGGGCAGAATTGAATGTTTCATATAGAGTGTAACCATCAAATCCTCCAAACACGCTGTATCTCTTCAACTTCTCATTATTCTTAATTTCTTTAATTTATATTTAACCCGGGTAATCTCTTGAGATACATGATCCCTTTTACAATAGAGTCACATAGTCACACGCTGTTTCAAATCAGTTAATTTCCTTATAACTCTTTAAGCCTTTTCTTTCATTTATGCTGATTTAAATGTATTTATAGAGCCTGACCAATATGTAAGTCAGCTGATATTGGCCTATTGCAGACATATCGGTATTGTACGGGTATGGTATCGTTATTGGTGTACGTCATCTGATATGAAAACCAGAAGGCTTAACTAAATGGATGTTTAGCTATTTTATAATTAGTATTTTTATTTTACTGACAATGTACTGTTCAGTTATTTAACTTAAGTATTCTTAAATAATCCTATTTTTTTAAGAAAGCAGCCTCCTGAGTAACATTGCATAGTCATATTGGTGCAAAACTGTTTTCATTCCAGCTATCAGGGAATTTTTCCTCTCTAAAATTTGTATCAGTCTCAAAAAAAAAAAACATTTTGGTTGAGCTCTAGTATTTGAGATAATAATTATCTGCAGTTAAACATAGTCATTAAAAAGCTAATGAAGGCAATGGTTACATGCATCCTAGATCTCTAAAAAAACAACTCACATTTTAACCAAAATTAGACTAGTTTTAACATTTAGAAATATTTTGTCTGCAAATCAGCAAAAACAATACTTACCATGTTCCTTCAACCTCCTTTCTAACAATTACCTGTTGTTTTATAAAGCAGTGCAATTATTTTTGACTCCTTTAATGTCTGATTTTATCCGACTGTGAAGCACTTTTGCAACTGCTTTAATAATAAAGCTGTGTTTTTAATACAGTGCTGAGGAGCTTCGTATTGTCTGCTCTTTTTAGCCAGGTCAGTTTGTGCTTGACGTGGACAGACCCAGGCCCTCCCACACATCTGTCCTTTATCTCGCGCCTTCAGACACAATCTGTAGAGAGTATTTCATCAGACCAAACCAAGTGTCCTTCCTCTCTTATAGTAGGAAGGTGGGCATTATATCAACCATTTATTTCTCTCTCAATCTTTTTCTCTCTCCTCTTCTGCCCCAAAGAAATTGCCACTCGAGCTGAGCTTCAGTCGTATATGTTTGGTGTTTCACAAGTACCATCCAACCATCTCACGCAAGGGCTTCTTCACCTGATGCACTGTATTAAAATTGATCCAAGCACCGGAAAACATGAACAGCAGATTTGCCCACATCGCCTCTGTCCCTCCCTGTCTTCATCCAGATATGTGATTCTCTCTCCCGGCAGGATGTAGCCTGATGCAAATGACTGTTATTAATGGATTACTTTATACAACAATAGGCCGCGAGACAACTCCTTGCGTTTGCCCATGGGCGAGTTCTGTATAGAGGAACAACATACCGTGACTCACTGTGTCTCTGAAGCAGCTGAGGAGCCCCTGGGACAACACAGTGACAAAATCTTGAACAGAGCCGTGGGGTGAAAACGGGGCTTTTTTGTAACGTTTTTCTTTTACACAGACCACAGAGCACAGCAATTTATTTTAATGATGGGAATGAGCAATGCAGCCGTGTAGGCTTGCTGAGGCGTTTCTTAATTCTGCCGAGAGGCAATATGAAGCATCGGGGGTGACCTCCACAACCTGCATTATGAAAAAGACAATTTGCTTTCTTCAAGTCTAGTTTTGTTTACTTTTGTACCAGCATGCAGTGCTTTTAATAACCAGGAAGAGGACGTTTACCCTTGAAGAAAAGACGCCTGTTGATGCAGAGAAACTGTATCTTTTGTGTGGATGATGCAAAGTCTGAAAGATAAAAAGTAGGGATGCACGTTATGGCCAACAAATTATCAGACGATAATGGGAATTTTATAATATGTATTATTCGATCATGAAATAATAGCTGACAAATTGTTGTCAATAATAGTAATAATAATATTTTTTTGATAGACTGATAGAAAAAGTGAACATTTGTTTTAGTTATGTTAAAGGACCAGTGAGTAGGATTTAATAGCACCTACTGGTGAAGTTGTAAATGGCCACTGGCGTCTGTATTTGCCGACCAGGGAATAAGAACTGGCTGGGAAGTGTGTATGAGAAACCACAGTGGCCACAAAACTCATATCTATCTACAGCCAGCATTTGGTTTGTCCATCCTAGGCTACTGTAAAAACATGGTTGTTCAACACAGCGGACTCCATGAAAGGTAACCCACGGTGTCTGTAGATAGAAACAGCTCATTCTGAGGTAACAAAAACACACAATTCTTATTTTCAGGTGATTATTCACGAATGAAAACATACGTATGAATGTTATATTCTTCTTTTCTGCCACCTATTCTGCTGCTGCCATGTCCTATTCCTTACACAGTGGACCTTTAATAACAGTGATGTCAGTTAGATTTGGGAGAGATGGTGGAGTGATGGGGCTGCCGCGTTACCAGCGCCTCATG
>NW_023339796.1:5092630-5093824 GCF_004916995.1 Morone saxatilis | reverse complement strand
GCACCTCTCCAGCTACCAGTACAGACTCCATATTTTGTGGTCTGTGGGACTTGAACCTGCGACCCAAGCCAAGTCCCTACACGCTGAGCTACTGCCGCCCCCAGTCATGTCAACTGGTTTTGCTCCTCTGGCTCAACTTCAATATAATGAAGATGCCCAGTTTAGCTTCTGATAAACAGCCCCTAAGTAGCATCCAAGACAATTAACTGGAATAACATTGAACTGGCCTTCGAGTTTGCTTCCACTCACAATTTTAGGTTCACCTTTAGTGCACTTACTTTACAAATTGTGAAATCAGTCCCCATATCTCGTATTAAACAACAGATAAGCAGAAATACAACTATCATTATGCCATACTCTCTGACTCCCAGTAGCTCTGTCACACCAAGAGCAGAAGAAAACAACATACTAATTTTCAAGCCTCTTTTCCTACTAATATAGGCGCATACTAACAAATCAGCAGACATAATTGTAGCCTGAAGTATCCAGCACCTCCCAGCTGAACACTACTATTTATAGAGAGATCAACAGGTGCACACAGTGTCCCAATCAACACAAGTGCAAGTCCTTAAACTAATGAAATCAGACTGAGCAAAAAAAAGCTGCACTAATGAACCAAGAAGTCACAGAAAAGAAGAAAATTAAACTCCAACTGTTACAATAACAGGTGTGTTAAATTAATTAGGTTTTCTGCCAAATTATAGCAGGAGCATTTGTTTGTTCAAATTAACATGATATTGTATCCAAGGTTCTCCTGACATTTTATTTTGACAGAGTCTGTTGTATCTGTTTCTCCATTAAAACTCTTTCAGCCTCAAAATAAAACAGATGTGGTGTTTCTCACAGTAAAGATACATACAGTAAATCTACTTCTATCTTCCTGGGATCAGGTTTCCTCTAGAACACTATAAAACTGTCAGAGCCCATTTGTCACTGTACTGCTCAATGACTTTAAAAGATAACGCTGGTCATATTTTTCTTATTGTCCACAAATCCGACGAAAAGACCAAAACCAACAATGATTTGAGGTATTGTCTGTACAGTCAAGACTGATATAGTAAAGGTGGATGTCTTTTTCCTCTGTGCTATAAATTGTTAAAATGTTAAAAATACAGTTACTCTGGGTGACATGTTCCTCCCATTACAATGAATGTGGGCACTGTACTGTTTAATCTGAGTCAATCCCACATACAC
>NW_023339796.1:5087408-5092608 GCF_004916995.1 Morone saxatilis | reverse complement strand
AAATGCACTATTTACTCTTATTTGAGTAACATTTGGTAAGTGCCCAGCAGTTTAGGAAACTACTGAAGTCCAAAACCTTTATTCAAAAATATAAAAAAATATATAGTTTATATACTGTATACTTTTCTATTTTTTGTCTTCTGAGATGTAACACTCTCTTTTCTTAGGGATTAGTCATTTATACTGTAGTCCTTTCTCGGCTGATGATATTGGATTTTAGTCCCTTAGGGGGATCTCTTTGTTTCTGCTTCAATATACTTAGCTGTTTTCAATTGTTGCTCTCTCGCTCTCTCTCTCTCTCTCTTCTCTCTCTCTCTCTCTCTCTCTCTCTCCCAGATGACCCCCCTTTCCTTATTTCCTGTTCAAACTCGATCTCTGCTCCTCTGCGTTTTATCACCTCCATCCAACAATTTCTCTCTCTGACCCTTTAAACTCTCTTCTTCTTCCCCTCTCACTCTGTTCATCCCACTCTCTGTTCTGACCCTCTGTTCCCTGCCTTCCCCTCTCCCCCGAGTTAATGGCTGCGTTGTCCTCCTAAAGCAGATGTCAATATGAGCGCAGCGAGAGGACAGAGGACAGAGGGCTGGTAAAAAAAAGGGACAAAGAGGCTCTGAACTCCCCGTGTGGAAGCTGATGTCCCTGCAAACAGCCAACAGTCGTGACACTGACATTTTGCACAGAGGATTTTATAGAGTGAAGTACCCACTGAATAGCTAATCCTGGGTACAGTGAGCTTACTGCCACGGGAGTCAAATTGTGCTCCATTTTAGTGATGATGTAGACGAGGAGGGAGGACAAAACCATGATACGATGAAAATACCACAGTCAAGTAGAGATTTATTCTTAACCTTCCCTTGAAGTGTCCCAGAAAAATGTCAGAGCATCAAAGCATGCTGATGCTGATGATTTATTCAGGTACATTGTCATTACTGTGTGAGATCTCACTTAGCTTGTGGAGTACAATGTCTGCCTTTTTGGGTTGGAAAATGTCATGACAATCGGCTTTGAAAACAAACTTTTTAGTGAGGAGGCCTAAGATCGATATCTTAGGCTAAAATACAACCGCAATATTGGCGAAAAAATAGGGGTGCAACAGTAAAATATGCCTCATTAACCTCAGGAAATGCTGCATAAGTGAAAAGTGGCAGATTTATAATGGCTAAGGTATTGAGTCTGGCCAAAGTCCAGATTCTGGGAGGTCTTCTTTCTGCAAGTTTGTCTAGATGTTTCTGATAAAATGACCCTTCCTGTCACCTTCTGAAGATGCTTCATGCATCTTTAATGTTTGCATTATTTAAGCCAGTGAATCAACTGAGCTTGAACCCTCTTACAGTACAGTACAATATAACATGTTGTAGCATCCAGAGATGGGTGAGATTTTAAAAGAAAACAACACAAAATGTGCATATCATCAAACCATTCAATGACCTCTCATGTCCTGCATGAAAGCATCTTCATTTGTCATGTTTCTCCATTCATTCATTTGGATTTTTCCTTTAATTGGTCACCCATCTGTATATGATCACTGTAAAATTTTCCATTAGGACATTTTTAGTCTTGCACAAAGCCTCAATCTCTCTTAAATAGCTACTGTGCAACATCAATGGCGGCAAAGCGTGGATGAGATCGACACACCTGTACAGATGCTGTTGTCTTCTTACAGGAATAACAACTCCAATTCAGTCAGCCTACTCGTGTACTCACATATGTTCCCAATCATCTTGAAAATGGTTTTCTAAATTCGTCCTAGCTCCTGTGTTGACGGTGGATACATTACTCACTAGTGATCAGTTACGCTAAAACAAAACAACCCCGTCCGCACCCACACAAAATATGTGAACCAGGCAAGCCTAAAATAGTCAACCTGCACTGGCTTTTGTCCAAGTAGACTAAAGTTAACCAAAGCCTATGACTTGACAAATTACTTTTATTTTCTACTTTTACTTTTATGAGCTAACATCAGCTATTTCTGCTTAGGTCTGAATTTCATGAAGTCTCCATATTAACTGAAATGAGGGAGTTTTTAAAATGTGTACATTTAAACAACTGGGGAAAATTGTATAAATGTATATTAAAACCACATCTAACGTAAACCTTCTTACTTCATATTCAGGACTCTCATTTGTTTACTCTGATAGCAGCTAATGTTTCTATGCTAATTAAATTCTATAAATACTATGAGGAGACAACAGAGAATAAGATGATACAGTAGGATACTCAGGACAAGGTGCAGAGCTGCAGAGTCTCTGTGCTGCTACCATGATCTGGGCTGCTGTGTTCACTGACACTCTGCATGTGGAGAACATTCATCAGTCTGACTTGCTCCACACTCGCAACATTTATTCCCTGACGCGTGTTCAAAAAACCCCACAAACACCCAAATGACCGACCAGATGGTGCAAATGGCGTAAGCCAAAAAATAACATAACCCCCCCGCCCCTGCATCCTCACAGTCATCCTTCCCCTCTCCTGACATGCACGTAGCTCACGGCGAGGGGTTTCCACTGATCTCCTCATCTCCGCCTGGCAACCAGCAGTTAAATAATTCTCTTAGTGCAGAAGAAGGCATCTGATCCTTTTATGCCCACCACCACCCCAACAGTTTTCTCTCATTAATTTCGCAGCACCCCAGTGATTCTGAGGCAAAGACTTGGAGGAGAAGACAACACACTTACATCTTAATCCGTTTCTTATTTCTTTGTAGGTCTTAGAAAATGTGTCTGAGCTGTTTGTTTTACAAGCAACAGTTATTCTATGTGGGCAAAATAAATGCATGATGATGTCTTACCTACCTCAGATGTTGTTACACTTGTTATAATATATAAATCAGAGCCATTCAATGTTAGATTAAATACAGGGCTGCATATAACTTTGATAATACATCAGAAATAACTCTGGTTATTCCTACAATAGATTGCTGCCAGGTGCCATTACCTTTGAGGAATAATAACATTCCTTATTTTCTATAGCCCCAAGGAAAAGAAGATATATTTACCACAGGAGAAAAATAAACGTGTATGATGTTATAATATTGTTTCCATTTATTATTTTAATTGGGTTTAACTGATTGCACTCGAAGCCTCAAAAGTGAGTCAAAGTCAAAAGCAGTCTGCCTGCACCGATAGTTGTTTCACACAATTACCGCCCACAGATAATTTCTCTGTCTCAGTCACACTCCGGCTAAAACTTCAAAGCAAATTTCTCTTCCGTTTTGTCTGAAACAACTTGGCAGATATTTCAAACTGATTATATAACCTTGTTTCTCTCAACACTGAATCAAAGTGTGCCACACACGCTAAGCATATTTTCTGTTACATTTTAGGGCATTTAGCTGACGCTTTAATCCTCAGCAATGTACAATAGGTAGAACAGCAAATTCCTACTTGGGTTCAACTGATTTCAGTATTTTTAGTTAGCTATAGCTCATGTTTTGTGCCAGTACTCAGTGTATTTTCAGTATTCAGTGCCCTAAATTCTCTTATTGTGTGAGTGAGAAAGCCTCCGAAACAACATTCAGACCACCGTGGTACAGTTAATCCCTCCAGTAAAACCCGAATGAATGATTTATAAAAAAAAGATTACCTGTTTGTTCTCGGCAGGTGGACCACCCACACATTGCAAAAACTATTTAATGAAGTACAAATGTAAAGCAACAAGACTAAAAGTCTACCGTCATGCCAGCAGCTCTGTGAAGCTATACTTAGGCACAGAAGTGCTAAAGTGCTAAATGCTATCATAAGCATGCTAACATGCTAACAGTGGCTTAATAGCACTACACACAGCTGGTAAAGCTGAAGCTGGTGAGAATGTTATTAGTTTTGCAGATATTGAATCATAAACCAAAGTATTAAAGGTGACAGATAAAAAGTTTAGAGATCATTAAAGTCATTACAATTCCTCTGGGCATCATAAAAGTTTTTACCAGATTTCATGAAAATCCCTGACTAAAGATTTGTCCTTGTCGGCTAGTAGTTATTAATCCAAGCCAATATGTTTATGGTATTCATTTAATCCTGCAATTTTTTAACCAGCTGCTTGTTAAATGATAAATTGGTAATCATTTCTGAATGTGTCGGAGCAACGCAGCAGTCCAAAGCTTCTGCAAGTGTAAACAAACCTCCCTCGGTACTTGGAACTTGCAGTCCCGGTACAGGCGGCTAATAGGCCTGCTAACTAGTGGCAGCAGCTTGTTCAGTTAGCACGTTAGCAGTGCTGTCTTACAAGAGAAACGGTCTGTTTTGCAACAATCCCAATACTTTTGTCCCAGTAACAAGGCGCATCTCCCAATTGATGCTGGGTTTATTTTCTGTGACTATTCGACTAATGAAATCTGCATCGTCTAAGACTCTTCTTGTAGACTAACAGTTTACAGTTTTTGACTATTAGGAGACAGCACTTTAGAAATCGATCCAATAGTTCTCGAGACATTTGACTTAAAACCACAGATATCAACTTCATGGTGTGGCGCTACAGAAAAAGTCAGGGTATCATCAAAGTCATTAGGATTCATTATCCAGAGAACATGAATGTCTGTACCAAGATTTCATGGGAATGCATCCTAAGTGGTGGACCAACTGACCAACCAACCAGACCAACCATCCAAAACGAGGTGAAATGTCAGATATCTAACATGCAATAAACCACCTGTAGTTTGAAACTCACACCGACAAGAGCAAGATTATAACTAATCATAAGGAGAGTAAATGTAAGACTCACAGCAACTACACAGCTTGGTATTTACCGATCACATATGCACTCTCCCACACGGGTGACTCTTGGGGTGGTAATGAGCATGTGCTGTGGTGTCATGGAAACAGGCCACCTGTCAACCAGCAACCTTCCCACAACCCACCTGTCACCTGTCAACGACCATGCCATTTTATTTTGGGAGGGGTAAACTGAAGCAGATGCTGTGAATGGCAGGTTTGAATTTTAATTGACAGAAGAAGAAAAAACTGCCACAACAATAACAAAAGTTCCCCTGCTGCACCAAAACCAAACTGAATATGAAGTACCTCATCATGGTTAAATATTGGCATTATTATTTTTTCCAGTTCCCTTTTCTTTGACTGTAAAGTTCAAAAATAGAATCAATTTCACTTTTTGTCTGGGTTTTATTGCTATTAACCATATGCATCCAAATTAAGTGTGAACATCCATTTGTTTGTGGAGAACCGATTTGAAGCCTCGAGTTTGGCGT
>NW_023339796.1:5082742-5087308 GCF_004916995.1 Morone saxatilis | reverse complement strand
TGAATGTTAACTAATAAAAATATACCTATGAATATTATATTCCATTTCTGCCAATAGATCCTCCTAAATGTTACACTGGGCCTTTGAAGTCAGACTGCATCTGCAGGACTGGATGTACTATATTATTTCTATTCTTTCCGTTGCACAATAAAGTGGCTTAAAAAGCAGCAGAAACTATATTGTAGTCTGACATGACTGAATTTGTTTTTGTTCTTTCTTTAACATTTAAACGCCTATTTACCGTAACCTAGAGTGAAGCATTTGCTTTTCTCTCTTTTATATCATGGTCAATTGAATTATTTTACAGTCCCTCCAAGAAGTTGTGCCAATCCATGGGAATTCTGCACAACCTTGTAATTTTGTACAATCACCTCAATACAAATTTGAACAATCATTGTAGTTTTTCGCGGGTTTCACCAATCATAGCAATCCCCTGCACAAAAGGTTGATCATACTAGCGATTTTATTGTCTTTGGACAATCCCCATAAAATCCTACAAAATCCTAGAGGGACTGATCTTTGGTTTTGGATTGAAAAGGTGAAGGCTATTTTTTACTAGTTTCTAGCAATAATTTATTGATAATTGAAAAAAAACAAAAAACAGATGAAAATAATTGTTAGTTGCAGCTCTAATTCCGATCTGAAGACAAACCATTGTATTTTATATGCCAGTTAAAAAAGTTATTCACCTCAGTATGGTAAAGTTGAGTTTCACAAGTCATTCTTGTAACATTTTTCTGCAGTTTATAGAACATCTTGATAAAAAAGAAATGTAGACTTTATGGTTTATAAGCCCATTAGTTTCACTTATCAAAGCGCTGACAAACAGCCTTGAGTAAAATAATCTCATCATTATCCATGACCTGAGTCAAGAACTTAACACACCTCACAGTAAACAGCTTTGTTTTGCTAAAAGAGAGTCTGATTTATGTATTATTCAAAGTGAGTATACAGTCTTGGAAATGAAAGCCTCCATCAGACTGAGAGGTTTATCTTAACCAATTTTAGTGAGCAACATAAAGAATAGGCTTTACTACATAACACCTTAAAAGTCTTTGCCCTCAAAGTGTCAAACCCTTGCAGAGTTAGTGCCATGTTCTACTCACCAGCCATAGCAACAACACTGAGCCATAAACCATTTATAAAGATTTATTTGGCAGAAAAAGCAGAGTAACAAATGTTGGAAGGTCAGAAGAGGTAAGTCTGAATAGGTCTGGTAAAAGTGAGCCATTTTTCAAAAATAACAAAAAAATTAAAAATTAAATAAAAAAAACAGAGCAAGGGAAACAGTCTGAGGTAAGTGAAAGACTCTGAAAGCTCTGCAGCCTATTCAACATGTTAATGGGATGCCTGTCCAAGACCTGGGGAGTAAAAACTAAGGATTAGCAAAACAGATGAGGACCAATTTAAGAGATTTCTCCAGGGACAGAGATCAAGACAAAGACCTAAGATCCAGAATTACACACAGAACTACTGATTATCATTGATCTAAAGCTCAATAATCAATTAATCTCACTTGTACTGTTGAATAATTTAAAGCAGCCTCCGCTCTAGCGTCACACCTTAGAGAGCATCACAATAGGGAGTAATCCCATGCAAAAGTCCAATAACCATGGCACTATTAAGCTCTCCCTGACTGCTCTTAAGCCACACTGGGTCCCCACTCTTACAGTAAAGAAGATTTATGGCTGCTCGCAAAGACATGTGTTACAACCTTAATATGCAAAACCCTCTCGCTTCGACAAAGCAGCACCGCTCCTGGTTTTACAGGAGGCTTACAGCGCACGCTGCCGTGATTTTACATTTTCATGTTCATCACAGCACATTATGAAGATGGTAAATGACGCTGCACACAAATCAGAAATCTGAAAGGTGTGACAGACGGAATAATGAAGTGATTACTCTTCGTTTAACATGTAATCCAATCTCTAATTTGACACATTTACACAATGCCACATCTCTTATGGATTTAGTTTCCTATCTATCTATCTATCGTATCGTATTATCTATCTATTACTAGTGTCTATCTTCTATCTTTTCTATCTATCTATCTATCTATCTATAGTGGTGAAAAGATGAGAAGCAAAACAACAGGTTAGTTAGTGATTGTAGTTTGGCCAATTGGATTAGATTTGGCCCACTCACTAACAGCAGCAGTCGCAGCAGCAACAGTGGATGCCACACACGGCTCACAGAGACAATTTAAGGTTCCCTGTGGAGTTTTAGACCTATGGAGTTGTTTTTCTGTGAGTGGGTCCCTGTTATGTTTGTCTTGTGCATGTGCATGGCATGATATCAAAGGTGGGAAGTATAAATAGTACAATTTTCCAGACAACTTTCTGCTTTTACCCCCTATGTTGTTACACAAAGAGCTGTACTTTCTACTCCTTACAATTGCAAAACAAGCTTGTTACCTTAGTTTTAATGCAGTAAATATTGAGGGTTGTGCGTCTTCCCAACATCAAGACCAGTGCAGCAACATGAAAGACGTAACAAAATTAAACAGGCAATTGAGGAAGAGTCTATTTGAGGTTTCAGTTAGCTTTGCATAGAAACAGCCGATAGAAATGTCCTTAGACAAACCAAGAGAGTACTTTTTACTTTTATACTTTAAGTACATTTTAGAGTTTGTACTTTTCCACTCTTACTTGAGTAAGGAAGTCTTTTTTTACACAAGTAACTACATTCTATGAGAAAGTGTGTAAGTGTGCCTCCTCTGCGTTATAGGAAACTCCACAGGGCACCTTTTAAGTACTTAGCCCCTAATTACTGCAACATATTTTTACATTTAATGTGACTTTATAAGGATAGTTTAGTGAGTATTTTTATTTTTTATTCTTTTAAATCCATTTTGAAGAAAATATTCTGTACTTTTACTTATCGATGTATTTTTATATTGAGTACTTCTTCCACTGATCTATATTCTGTAACACAATAAATCTGGAAAACAAGAGCAAAGCTATTGTTTGGAATAGACATTTTGTTCCTAAAGTTCATAATAGTAACATTTCAGAGAGTATAACTGTTTGTGTATGTTAAATACGGAACAATAAATACCAGCTTGCACTACTAAATGCAGAGCATTATATGGTATAAACTTAAGTAAGGCATGCATCAACATTACTGAGACTTGAGAGCCTCTAAATCTTCGGGAGCCGCACTGAAAGCTGACCGGAAAGTAAACCATCTAATTTCACACGGCTCTGCAGACGCACAAGGGGAGAAAAAACAACACTAGAAGTCTCTCACTTGGATTACTATGATTTCTGTGGCAATGCATTTAAAAATTGGAAACAAAATGCAAAGCAGTAATGCTCTGCGTTGATTGAAAAAGAAACTTGAAAGCTGGTAGCAAACAGGCTGAATTATTATTTGTCTGAGTCAAGAACAGGAGTTGCTCTCTTTGGAGAGATGAGAGCTTGACAATTTTACAAGCAGATTTTAATGCTGCTGCCGAGAGGTGATTGCTTTCCTTTTCACACAGCGTTGTACAGCTATAATCTGAAGTGACTAGTTCACATCCAATTTAGAGCTGAACATATAACAGAACATCACTGACAGGATGCATTACAGCTGATGCTGCACGGAGCATTATGGCTGCACTCATTCTTCTTTCTTAGGACACTGATAGGATCCATCTCCGTCCTGCTCGCACCAGTAAAAGCATTACTTGACATCACAGAGTGAGCGTTGTCTCAAATTATGCAGCAGGCTGCACGTCTTGCATTTTATGTTTTGGCTTATTTTGCAGATAATTTGATTGTGATTCCACAGTACAGTGAGCATAAAGACACAAGTCTTAAGCCAGCCTAAACATCAGAGAAAAGCTTGTTTGAGTCAGAAAGTGTTAGAGGATGTTGGAGACATGTAGAGGGAGCAAGCTATCTGCTCTGTTGGCAGACTTTGAATTCTGTACCTGCTGCAGTTAAAATGTCAAACATCGGCCTGGGAAAAGAAGAAGGAGAGGAGGAGAAAGACCGGGAGGAGGAGGGCAAGGCCATCTGTAGACCTGATTAATGTGAAGACAAAAGATATTTACAGACCATTAGTATCGCTGCAAATTCACATTACTGTTATCAGTTTTTCATAGTGTTGTATTTGCACTCTACATCACACTGCACACACCAGTTGTCTTTAATTCTATAGAGACAGATGATTTATGTTATTAATTTTGCTTTTATGTTTTCTTTTAGACTTTGCAACACTGTGTTGATGTTAAGGCTGCAACTAATTATTATTTTCATGATTTTAGTCTAAACTGTCAGGAGAAAGACATTTTTTAACCAGTTCTAACGTCCTGTTTTATCCGACTAACAGTCCAAACCCCAAAGATATCACTTTAGAAAGATATAAAACAGAAAAACACAAAAAATCCTCACATTTGAGAAGATGGAAGCAACCATTTCTGCTTCTTAAAAAAATAGTTGTCGACTAATTTTGTTGTTGATTGTATATCAAATCAAATGTACTAATTGTTTCATGTATATATTATATATGCCTGTGAACCATTTTATGTTAATAGATAGAGAGATAGATATACTTTATTAATCCCCGAAGGGAAATTGG
>NW_023339796.1:5080937-5082733 GCF_004916995.1 Morone saxatilis | reverse complement strand
AGCCAGGTACATTAAATTACAATAAAATACGATGAAGCAGATGTCAGTTTTTTTGTTTTCAAACATATAGCTATTTCTGTTGTTTCAATTGGTCTTAATGCCCTACTTTATCTTCCATTGTTTTCTGCTTCAGCTATACAATTTCCCAAAAGAGGACAATAAAGTTTAATCTAATATCCTCTTATGCCTTTTGAGGACAGTATGGCCCTTTAAAGGACACATACAATTCTATATATTACATAATAAAGCATAAATATGCAAGAGTATATCTTGGTGACAGTGGTGCAGAGACATATTCATAATACACACTGACACACCACAGGGCCTTGTGTTATGAGGCTATTTTATCTCTTTACAGTGTTATTTTTCTGAAGCCACAGAGCCATTTGATCTAATAAGGCTTATTAGATGTGGCTGGGTTGCTACATGACTAGTGATGCAGGTGTGTGTTTGGGAGATTTTGCCCGGTGGAGCTTATTCAATTGGGTGCTGCAAAGCAGAACAGAAAATGCATTTACTGATTTTGTGGCTGCGGGCTAACCATCATGTCTACCTGTGATACTGTCCAGCTGGTAGAATAACTGGCTCATGTGAGTCGGGGGTAATTTTGTTAGCTCCCTGCATGGATGAGACTTTATTCAAATATGCTATAGAGCAGAGACAGCGTCCTAAACGAGGTCAAAAGGTGTCATTGTGCGTGACAAAATTGTTGGTGATATGAAAAACCAATCAGACATAAAAATGTGCGAAGAAAGGTAAAAAAAAAAAAAATTACATAGCTGAAAGTTAGTGTACATTCTTTTATTTATTACAAAAGCGAGAGTGAGCTACACAAATACATACTAACAGAACTGAAGCTACATCCAGGTAATATATATTGATTCTTGTGTCTGCACACTGTTCAGTTTGTACTGAATAGGAGACCACAAAAGTGAAATTGCTGTTATGTTTCTGGCTTTGCTGGATGTGCATAAAAGGAGCAGATAATTTAACCTTCCTTGAAGTTGCTTAATATTTGTCTTCATTCCATAACCTTCTGCAGTATCAAAAACACGTAGGGAAACACACAAGCAGCACATGCTAACCTCTACAGAGCCCTTTTACTGGAGGAAACGTGATGCAGTGCGTGCAGCTGGTACCCTTTTTTATCTTTTTGCCACTGCCCATCAGACAGCCGGACTGCCACTGCTAAACCAATCACAGTTCACGTGGCATCTCCGTAGCAAACATAGCCCTGAAGTATGACCCTTTTTTTTTTTAAAGGAGCCACAGGTCTATGTGTGCTGGCTCCAAATCTAAGCCATAACCCCTTAATGCACAACTATAAGCTCCCCCCTTTATCGACGAACATCAGTGCCCGCCTCACTAATGCCCATGTGGCTGGATGGGAACACATCTCTTGTGGTAATCCCTCCAGGAGAGTGGAGGCTGTTATAGCAGCATATCAATGCCCATGGTCTTGTGTTGTGTTAGATGTTCAACAACACATAAAGGTGTAACGTCCGGTTGTCCACAAACTTTTGGCCATGGAGGGTAAAAAAGGAGAGGGGCGAAAAACTAGAAACACAGATCAAAGACTTGGGGCAACTGTAGCTCAGGATGTAGAGCGGCTCATTCACTAATCAAATGGTTGACGATTTGATCCCTGACTCCTCCTGCTACATGTTGAAGTGTCCTTGAGCAAAATACCGAACCCCAAATTGCTCCTGATGCTGATGGATGGATAAATGGGTATGAATGTTAGTTTCTGTGTGGGATGGGTCATCCATCACTGTATGAATGTATGTGAATGTGGC
>NW_023339796.1:5075465-5080921 GCF_004916995.1 Morone saxatilis | reverse complement strand
GCTATACAAGTACAGTCCATTTAGCCAGTCTACAGCTAATAAATTACTTACACAACAGATTTAAAACCACAGACACAGTTTTTTGTTATAAAATGTACAAACAGAACACACAGAGGCTGTGAACAGACCTCCCTCTAACACAGATGGAGGATAAAAGGATTTTTGAAATTCCAAATGAAAACCAATGTCCCTCCCCCGCTAATAGTTTTGCTAACGTTCTCCAAGTCTCATTACATCATTAGGACATAAATGCAAATGGACTTTAAGGAAGACTGCACTTTGCCTTCAGCTGACAATTTGCCTCTCTCCCTCCGACTAATGCCTCATTTCTCTCTCAGACGGGGTCAAAAGAACACCAAAAATGACAAGTCGTTGATCCCCTCTTCCTCTGGGAGCGAACACTGTGATGACTTCCTTGGTCTTCTGAATGGACCGGTTTTGACCTGATGAGCAGCCGCACAGAACGTCGGGTTATTTGTGTTTCAGCGTTTCCAGTGGCTTCATTTAATAAGATAATTTCACAGCAATTACAAGCTTTCAACACAGAAACGTAATGTCATTACACGCTTGCTCAGTGACAAATTCTTGGTTGGGATGGAGAGCAACACGCTCAGTGCTGATTTTGAGGGCCATGTACAGTAGGAATCACGGCTTCATGTGGAGAGAAACACAATAAATCCTCCTGCTCACTTTTTTCTTTAAACGGCTCGTTGTGATAAGCATGAAATTACAGTTCTGTGTTGATGCTGCAAACACTGTGTTTCAATCTCCTACATGAGCCAACAGCAACAATCTTGCTATCTGCTATTTTTTCTTCATATCCAATACGCAAAGCAATTATAGATACAGCCACATACTGCACATCCTGTAAACAAAAGTCTGGGCATTGGTAGGGAGTCATTTGACATTGAAGTTCTCAATCACATCGGGATGCAGATTGCATCAACAAAGTTCAGTGATCGGTGCTTTCTGTCACATTCTTTCACTTTGTGTTGGAAAATATTAGGGTCAGGCAATTTTCTGCTGCTTTGTCTAGAATATAACACATTATAAAGTTGCACAATGAAGTGAGGCTGCAACAAATTCCATCTCTGTTAATTGAAACTGGGTTTATGTAATAAAGTTCCAGTTTGTTGGATTTAGTGGCATCTAGCGGTTAGGTTGCAGATTGCAACCAACTGAATACCCCTCGCCCCACCCTTCCTTTCCAAGCGTGTAGAAGAAACTATGGTCAAACATGTGAAAAACCCAAAAGCTCCTATCTAGAGCCAGCAGTCTCCTAGAAATTACGTTTGTATTACTAAATTGTTTTCATAATTGCATTGACAATGTTGGTAACAATGTGATGTTCAGAAACAAAGTTTCTTTTTTGAAAAATAAAAAACAGCTCATTCTAAGGTAACTAAAACGCCATGATTCCTATTTTCAGGTGATTATACACTAATGAAAACATACCTTTGAATATTATATTCATATTAATATATTTAATATTAAGTTCTGATCATAGATCCACCTAAATGTTACACTTTGGAAATACAGAAACTATTTAGACCCAAAACTCAAAGCTTGTCAGGAGCAAAACCTAAAACAGTTTCACAGACAATGAACACTGAGACTTTTGGAATACCAAAAGGTTTTGTTTGAGTGTTTATATCCAAGTGAGCTTTTATTCCATAGGGATGCTGTCAGTTTTAAACCAGAAAATACTCCTTCATCCCAAGAAAATCCCTATGGGTACTTCTTTCTTTCCCAATTTATTCTCTAAGGACCTCCGCCTCCAGGCTTTTTCTAACTAAAAACATCACAAAAGCGTTTCAGATCTGTGTCATATGGTTTTGGTAAAGGGCTGTTCACATTAACAAATATTGAACAGAATCTCTTAGACCGTGATTATAACACAGAGGAGCTGTTGAAATTAATGGTGTTTCATTTTCAACCCAAAACTGTTTTAGGATGAGTAAGTGCTGACTGCCAGGGGTACTCACACTCATATGAAGTGGATGGCTAGAGATTATGAAGCATGATTACGCAGCCATGACATTCACGCTAATAAAAACAGATTAAAATAAAATTCACCACATATTTAGAGTGGAGCATCTGCTATTAAGTTCATCTAGGATTAGTCTGACTCACCCCTGATGATTAAATTGCTGATGAAATATTCATTTTTGGTTCCTTCGTCAGACCGTTTAACCTGAAGCACCAGCGAGCTCTTTAAGGATACTTTGTGTTTGTGTGACATTTTATTTATTATTTTTTTGAGGGAGGACTTTATTGCCTTTATTTGGTAGGAGATGTTAGAGAGTAGAAAAAGAGAGGGGCTGGACTGTACGCTCCACCAGTTGAGCTAGCAGGGCGCCCTGTTTCTGTCATTTTTCTAACTTTCATTTTTTTTTTTTTTGCCACTGATTCCTGCCCAGTGTGAAAAATAATTTCATAATAGTCCTCAGACTAGTATTGCTGTGACCAAATTTGATTCTTCAAATTTTAGTCACAGTTCCTATATTTCCTCTTGATTTCACTGAGTTAAGAATTTTTATATAACAGCTGTTTTACATCACACTGTGCCTTCTCTCATCTGACAACTACCCCAAGAAACCAGAGTCTTCACAAAATAATCCCTTTAGAAACATGTCACCTTAGAAATTTTGCTGTCACATTCATGTCTTCTTATTTCCGACATCTCAACAGGAGTTAATTTTGAGCCAGACGTGACACCATAAAAGATCGTCCGCTACAACAAGTGATCTAATTTCATGCTGGCTGCATATGAGGATGACTGAAAGTAATGTAAACTGGAGTACACGGAAGTAAATGAGCTATGACTAAATGACACCTGTGTTCTCCTGAAGTTAAAGGTCGCACGTGGAGTTTTTGACCGTGAGTCACGCTTTTGAGTGTTGTTTTGATGAGCAGTTGCTCATATTGTTTGTACCCTGTGCACGATGATTCACATGCTAGCACAAGGACAGGGGTAACGTGACAATCATTTGTTTCAACTGCAGATCTATATGCAAATGTGTGTTGGACGTCAAAGTTTGTCTGTCATATGAAACAAGTGGAACAGCTGCACGACATCCATGTCTTTGTTTTTAACAGAACAGGATGTAATTATGAAACAGATGTGACGCCATAAAGTTTGCACATTAAAAACAAGTAAATGTTAATCTAATTTCATGCTGTATGTGCTGACAAATGATTGGCAGAAATGTAAGTAGACAAAAGTAAATGAGCTGTATCTAAATGTAATTAAAGCTCACCTATGAAGTCTCTTGACCATTATGTTTAAAGAGGAGATCCATGCATTGTTTGAATCTTGTGTTTTACCACAAAAATGAGGACAAACACTGACGGCAGATGCAAGTGTAAATGTCTAGCGGATCTCCTGGTGAAGTGATTGTTTCAGACACATGATTTTACCTACCTTTACATACCTCAAAGACTGACCATGCATGTGAATATAACATCTCTTTCAGGTAAACCACAGTGAGACAATTAAAGAAGAGAATAAGAAGGATGCAAATCTATAATGGAACATTTCAGAACATTGAAACAAGCCTCTGTATGTGTAAAAAAATTATTAAAAGGTGATTCACTAGTCTTCCAGGGTTAAAATAATATTTTTAACGTCTAGTTATAGGAATAAAATGCTGAAGAATCCTGATTCTGTGGAATAGGAAAGGACCCCAGGAATGAATAGGTACTCACAGGGATAAATAAAATTGCCTGCACTAACCCACAGGAACAGAGAGTTTCACACCTGTGAAAACCCACACACATCCACACAAACAAGCACACAAACCTAAGTACATATACACGCTATGAAGGAGCAGCTGGCTGGGAAGCAGAGACCCGGGTCACACAGGCCCAGGTGGCAGAGCTGTAAAGTGACACTGTGATTTAAGTCCTGTGTCGTCGTGAGGTCTGTTATCTTCCGCCAGTAACAGGGCCACGCCGATACGGTCCGACAGCCAGCGACTGCAGCTCAGGAGGTAGTGCTGATGACGGATAGGTTCAGCCCATGCAACCTCCAGCCGCAGTGCGCAATTACATGAATCATACGTTTAAGCGGCTGTCAAATACATTTACATCCCGGTTGTTGTCAGACTTTGTCTTTGCTCCTGTTAGGTGTTGATTTGAAAATGTCCTGCCTGTTTCTTTCAGATTATTTTTGTTTGGGCATTTCACTGAACAGGATGACTGGATGGATGAGAGAGGACGACGCGCTTCAAACGTCCCCAACCGGATTTTAACCTGGGACGTCACCGTGATGGGGTGCCTTTAACAGCTGAATCATCAAGATGCTTTGTTGGAAAATATATAAACACGGACATTTTCCCTGCCAGCAGGCAAACACACTTTTCATCCGCAGAATCCTGCGATGTTGAATCTATTGTGTAGTGTATTTAAGAGTTAAGACTGTAGAGTAGCTCATGCAGATTTATCTACATGTCATTATATCCTATATATATATATATATATATATACATATTTAGAGGACCCACACAATTGCATACTACATGCCAATTTTGATAATTTTTTTTTAAAATCACATGTGTCCAAAAATGTAAGAAAACATCTGCAATAAGTCTTTGGAAGTTAAATGGTAATGTAAAATTCAAAGCTGCAGTTTGATTGTGCATCCGTTGATGGATATATTCCATCATTTCCTATTAAAAAATGGTAAAGAACATAATTTTTTGCAAACTGACTGCAAACATTACAGTGAATACTACATGAAGTGATTGTGTAACACATACTGTATAATAGGCTTTTTTCACAAAAGACATTTGGACTAAAGCACTTTACATTACTGATTTCTATTCAGCTGCTTCAGTTTCCGAGTCTTGGTATCGCACATGCTGACTCACTGTCACACTGTCTTGGCTTACTGGGACACTTTAATAGAACAGAGCCGTTGCAGAACTGTGCTTTTCATACTATGAGAAATTTAAAATGTCTGTTGTGAAAAAGTGCATAGAGTTGAATTAACCACAGCAATCACACTCAACATTGTTGAGTATTTATCATCCAGAGTAATCACAGAAATTAGTATGCAACTTGGCATTGAGACACAGCTTGTGGCTGTTTATTAGTTCCTTCTTGGTCTTGATGGTCTCATTTGGACCTTCTGCTGATTTAAAGGACCAGTGTGTAGGATTTAGTGGCATCTAGCGGTGAAGTTGCAGGTTGCAATTAACTAAACACCGCTTGCTGTATTTGAAGACCTGGGAAAAAATGAGAAACGCCTTATCTAGAGCCAGTGTTTGCTTTGTTTGTTCTGGGCTACTGTAGAAACATGGTGGTTCAACATGGTGGACTCGGACATGGAAGGCGACCTGCAGCGTTTAAAGATAAAAATGTCTAATTTTAAGGTAATATAAACACAAAGGCTCCTATAATCAGGTGATTATACACTAATGAATATGTATTTATGAATATTAGATTCCATTTCT
>NW_023339796.1:5049455-5075451 GCF_004916995.1 Morone saxatilis | reverse complement strand
TACACACTGGACCTTTAAAATCAGCTGGTCCTGGTAATGGAGTTGACCCAGGCTGGAATGAAGGGCTCTTCACTTCAGCCCTGTTTACCTCTCCAAAGTGTTTTCAAGTGTAACTTCCCCACTTCCATCTGGAAATGAGCTTTGTAGCAGACCGTTTACATCTGGTTTTAAAATTACTGGCGGAGAGACGGTTACTCAGTCGACTGGTGAGTCAGTCAGTCAGCACAGCGCTGCACCTGATCAGCAAGTCAAAGCTGAGGCGGCACATCTTCTGGGCTGCTCACGGCAATCTGGATAATTAGAGTTGCGTTCGATCATTGTTCCATCTCCACCAAGCTGATGATTATCCCCCACACTATGCAGCAAGCGCTGACAGTAAACCAGTGAACACACACAAAAATGACAGGGTAAAGGCAGACAAGCCTCTCTATTAACATTTTTAGAGTGTGCTACGTCGTTGTGGACTTGTACAGACATGAATAGAAAGCAGAGGAAATAAATTGATACGTTTATAAGTTTGTTACATTGCTGCGGATTTCAGTCTAGTTTGCTTTGCTAAGTGTGCCACATTAAGAGTTGTAGTATATTTCTGAAGTGATACCACACTGCATAAGCGCAACGTAATATCGTTATTCCCTTCTCTCCCTCTGATTACATTTAAATATACAGTGTCTTTCAGGCTGATTTAAAAGCTGTTGCCATGGACACTAATTATCTCTTAATACTGGAATATGTGCAGTCAGGTTTTCAGACAAACACAAACAATGACAGACAGGCAGAGAAACAGACATATAGGCAAACCTCTCAGCGCTCATCACATATGCATTAGATACGGTTCTTTGTTCACACCTCGAGTTTGGTCTCTGTTACCAATCAGCACTGATTGAAGCTCTGCATCACACCCAGGAGCATTATGTCCCGTAATGAGATTCTTGTCCCCGAGCATACCTCCCTAATCCCACGTCTCTATCTGTGCTTTGTGGGCCTTCGGAACAGCTGAGCCAGGCTGAACATGGACGCTCTACATGAAATTCGTTGTTAACCCTGCCATTTTGAATAAGAGCGAGACAATGGAGCTGAAATGGAATGGATGCTACGCTTATTACAGAACATGTTAATCCTCTTAAGAAGTTAAGAGAGGTCTTGATGACATGTGGGAGAGGCAGGACCATACAGCTCTCTGGAAATGAGCAGAGGCTAGTCTGAGAAATGAGGTTCATCCTAAACAATAGCGAAGCCTGAAGCCTGGTTCTTATAGTTATTAACCTGCAATTCTCTTTGGGGAATTAATAGAGAAAGGAGTTGCTAGGTAGGTCTGTCTTCAAAATAATTCAGAGCCATTTTAAATTTGCTACAGCAACTTTCCAGCTTATCCTTTACTGATCTGTAGCTTGAATAATTTCAAGGTTTTTGCAAAAATCGAAATGAGCCAAAATGCTGTCAAAGAAGTTGTGAGACCGGCTGCAACTAGGGTGTTTAGAAAGACTGCCAGCATCATGCTACCTCATTAACCGGATTTTCCCCAGACCGGCATTTGGCCGATGCCTATAACCCAGGCAGCGCATGCTTCTGAGGCTCTATATAAAAGCTTCTCTTTAGAGAATGGCCTCCAGTGCCGTGTAGAGCCTCTTCAGAGGGCACGTTAAGTAACTCACTTTGATAACGCCTCATGAAAGGGAGGATTTGAGACGAGGAAAGCACAGAGCATTGAGCAGACCATCAGCATCGATAAGGTCGATATTATAGCAGCGAAGAGAACAGTGAATGTCAAAGCACTGAGTGGTGAATTTGTCAGAGAGAAAAATAGGAGGTCTGCTGTGGAATGTACTGATGCTGCGCCAAAAACAGGCACAAACAAATAAAGAAGACTGTGGTCTGACTCACCTGTCCTTTCCTGTCTCCTTCTTGAAGACCATGTCGCAGTAGTTCATCCTGTCCTCTGTGGTGACGTAGATTTGTGCATGAGGGTAGTTCTCCGCCGCCTGTCGCAGCATGTTGTACACGATACCCTTCCCATCCTTCCTCATGTTTCGTAGCGGCCCCCACACAACGTAGACGGTGTCGTTGCCCTGGCCGAAGAAGTACTGGGGCTTCTGCAGCAGCAGTGGGACGCTGGTGTGAGAGACAACTCTCAAGGTGGTCCGCTGGCCCACATCGCGTTCGAAGCCCCGCGTGGGTGCGTTGTTCATCCGCCAGATGCAGGGAGAGCGGTCAATCTGCAGGCCGGCAGCCTGGCCCAACATCTGTCCAGAGCTGGACACGATGCTGCAGAGCTCACAGTGCAGCTTTAGAGGCTGAAGGAGAGAAAGCAAGTCGGTTATAACAATTAATCATTACTATATACACCGATCAGCCATAACAGTATGAGCACTGACTGGTGAAGTGAATAACACTGATTATCTCGGCTCCTGTCAGTGGGTGGGATATATTAGGCAGCAAGTGAACACTTTATTCTCAGAGTTGACGTGTTAGAAGCAGGAAAAATGGGCAGCGTGAGGATTTGAGCGACTTTGACAAGGGCCAAATTGTGATGGCTAGACGACTGGGTCAGAGCATCTCCAAACCTGCAGCTCTTGTGGGGTGTTCACGGCTCTGCAGTGGTCAGTAACCTATCAACAAGGTCGCGTACCAAGGTAGGAAAGAATCCCGGGAGAACAGGGCGTCATGAGTGCGCCAAGGCTCATAATGCATGTTGGGAGCAAAGGTGCCCAGTTTTTACCGATCCAACAGACGACTTCTGTAGGCTCAAAACGCTGAACAGTTAATGCTGGTTCTGATAGAAAGGAGTCAGAACACACAGATCATCACAGTCTGTTGGTATGGGGCTGTATAGCTGCAGACCTGTCAAGGTGCCCAGGTGGTCATAATGTTATGGCTGATCGTGTATATAATTAAGTCCAAGTCAAGTCTCGAGTCAAAGTCAGTTGAGGAAAATTCATTTCTAGCCACAAGTCATATAATATATATAATTATGTTCTCTAGTGTATAATCACCTGAAAATAAGAATCATTATGTTTTTGTCACCTTAGAATGAGCCTTTTATATCTACAGATGCCGTTGAATCACCATGTTTCTACAGTAGCCCAGAATGGACAAACCAACACTGGCTCTACATATTTCTAGAGGATTTCTGTTTTCCGTGTGTTTCGTAGCCAACGTAGTTTCTCCTTCATACATGAAAGCAGAGGGTGAAGCAAGGGAGTTGCAGGGAGTTACTAAATCCTAAACACTGGACTTTTAGGTCTCAGGTAAGTCACATCCCACAGCAGTCAAGTCCAAGTTAAGTCTCAAGTTCTTATTCTTGTGAGCTGAATATGAATCTCTAGTCTACAGCTGTGGTTAAAGAGACAATAAACAATCAATAGCTTTTAGCAACTTCTATTAACAACCAAGGCAACATCAGCAGGGCTGTGGGACAGCTCACACATTAGAGGCACAAGGAAACTAGATAACTAGTATATGAAATATCTCACAGTGCAAAATACTGCTTTATCATTTTCTTTTGTAGCTTGAGAACAAGGCAAAATAATGTGTCTACAGCTAACAACGTCCTCTGTCATTGAGAGGCTAAAAATTCAAGGACGTTAGTAAGGAAAGGTTTGTCTTGGAATTACCTTCGGAAAAACAGAAATAAGGACAAAGTTTGAATTTGTAGTGGTAATCACCGTTATGGATCAACAACCCTTTGGATTGTGTATCTTTTATTTTTCAAGCATTTGAAAAAAGCAATACACATTCTTCTAAAATGGATGGAAGAATATTTGTAGCAATACTTAAGAAATAGAATCCCTATTTAGACCTCGACTGGTGAAATGAACCTGGACAGTTCTAAAGTGCTGCATGTCTGGTTCTTGTCTTTTAATTTAATTTAATTCAGTTCATTAATACTGAATGCTAACCCCAGAGAGTGGATTTCCTCTAAAATATACTGTATCTCGTGTTGTTTAATTTTCATCTTATGATGTTATAGTTTGTGATATACTTTATATGTGTGCAATAATAATATTAAAGTGATGTTTTGGCTCAGGGCTTGTGCGATCAAAACATAAAATAAAATGCATTTGGTAATTATTTAAAAAAACTATTCATCAGGGTTTTACAGCCCTATATAATTTTCTTTTATTTCTTCAGATTAATGTCACTGTGCCCAGAACTAACATTGATTAAGTTAATTGAATGTGGGACCTCAGAGGTTACACCAGTCTTACTGCGACAATGCAGAAGAGAGAAGCAAGGGAGTTGCGTCATTTATCTTACTGTATATTTTTTATACATCTTATTATACTTTACTGGAGTACAGGGATTTGTAATGAATCTTCAATAATAGCTCTTAGCTACGCTTTGCCAAGGGAGGAAGAAAGCCCTCTCTGAATCCGAAATGGGAGATTTACCTAATTGAAGCTAATATGCTTGGTTTGTTTTGATGAGATTAAACTTACTTAAGTGAATGAATGCATGAGAAAGTTAGAAAAGAAAAACCACTGTATCATGACTAAGCCCTGTTTGATAATTTGCTTAATGGAGAATAACTGTAATGTCACTGGTTTGCATACAAATTGCATTTGTGCTGCGTTCTGGACGACTGTTTAGGCGGCAAACATGAAACTCTCTCTTGCATGCTTGGCGTTTAATCAACAAACAAGAGAGTTTTATTGTGCAGAATCCCACAAGACGATCCTGTAAATTCTATTATGAATACTTGGCTTATCATCGCTCCTATGATTCATTGTTGTGCATACAGAAGATCAACAGCTTGGAAAGGAAACAAAAACAGTGCTTTCTTTCTAACAAGACATAATTCTTGCGTGAATTACTCCAACAGCTACCTGCTATTGATTTTTCTCCCATGTATGGACTCAGTCATGGGTTAAGAAATGATCTCTGGACCTGGGCTGGTAGCTCTCCATTTACTGGCTGGTTGAGACACACATCACCGCAGCCTTGAGCTGTCAACAGCTCGTCCATCATCACCCGCTCCCTTCAGCCCAGCTCATAACTCCATCACGCCTTTCAGCACACACAGATTGGCTGAGCTCTGTGGGGAACTGGTTGGCTAACTGCATGTGAGACACATACCTCTGTGGCTCAAAACGGCTTGAGCCCCTGAGCAAGGTGTTTGTCACACAACTGCCGCAGTAAAGCTGCTACTGAGATTGTGCTTGAGAAAGTGAGAAATTTCCTGCATTAATTAAGGTTAATTTAAAATTAAAAACAGGCATTTGAATAATTTACAGAACATTATTAGCTTCCTGTGAACACTAATCACATTTACATGCATTAAGGAGGTGTGTAAAACTTCATCTAACAACTGTAACCTCTACTGGAACACTTCTATTTAGTATATAAGACTGGAATCTAGTTCCTAACAAATCTTTGAACATTACGTCCTGTATATCAATAAAATGTTATGGCCTCTTCATCCTCGCTGCTGTGATTGATGTTTCAGTTTAATGTTCACGACGTTGCTGTTTCAGTGTTGCATGCAGTAATCGCAAACAGAGTGCGCTTTTATAATCTCAATAATTTTGGCACCCTCTGATAAGTACAAAATCTACTCAAAGCCTCAGATTTTAATGCATGAGTGTGTTAAAAATAAAGTGGGTTATTTAAAAAAAGCAGGCTTAATGCTGGTAACACGGTCATCATTGAATTATAGCACTAGGGTGTGAACTTAACCTTGACATTCATTAAAATGGTCTAAACACGATTAATTAATAAGCAATAATTATTACATTATCGTGCCAAGTCCCAGTGTAAGAAGCCTCCATGGCACTTAAAAATTCATTGATTAGCTTTTGCTGTCTACATTGGAAAAGTGATTAATTCTAAATGCTCCTCTTGGGGCAAGCACATTATACTAAATAAGAAAAAAAGGTTGTATGTCTGAAACGGCATCTCAGTAAATAACAGTAAAAATCTACTTTAATTAAATAAGCTGCAGCTACGCTTAGATTTTAGCCATTATATATATATATACACACTATATGTGACTCATCATTATTATTAACAGCAGTTGATCAAGTGTCACTTTATCAACTTCTGTTAATAATAATAATGTAAACTGAGAAGAAACCCAGTATTGTGAAAATTAGAAAATGAAATGCCAGTTAAGTTACTAAATAACTCTGGTAAGGTTAGCTCAATCAGATATTTCCCACTTATTTTTATCTGCATGAACACTACAACAACTTCTGATGTCCGAAACCACTACCTTATCACTCCCTCAATGCTCCTATGAATATTGAGCAGTAAATTGGCATTTTGGACATTTACATTTGTCTTGCAGCATCATCATCATTTTGCATCGCACAAGTGTCGTTTACTCATCAATAAACTGCAAAGCTTTGCATTGTGGGTAGTAGTGAAAAAATGTCCATGCCATAGACACATAGACCACTTAATTGTGGAATATTTGAGGACACTATAGTGAATACATTTAACAGTCAATATAGTACAGTATATAGCAAATAGGAGTGATTTCAGACAGACTGAAACACATTTTTCTCTATGTATGCATGTATAAATAAAATATAAGCCATACTAAGTTAAATATTTTGGGTCCTTCCTTTAAAAGTTATTGTGGGAAGTTATGTTGAAGTTTGTGAGCTTGTGACGGTACAGTGACTCTCTGTTCCCAGTTTATTTCTTTTGATCGGAAGGCGCTACAGATGCTCCCTAGTAACTCATTTACACTAAAGGCTTTACAAGCATAATGTGAAACTAGCTGGTAATTACTGGGAACTTAGAAGGAACTTTACAAACAGATGGTGCAATCCAGGCCTAATGATCTGTCAGTAAAATGATTCACAAAGCAATCCAAAAATAGATACACTTTCCCCCTCTTGTTGGGTATTGTGTACTTTAAAAAGGCCTGGATTTAAAATGTTCAGGTCTAAATGAAAATATTGAGTTTCTGTCTCCATCTGTGATAGACCAGGGGCATGAATGTAAAGTGCCACAAGACAAATGTTTTCTATTTCTACTGAAAAGCAGAGCGGGAACAATTTATCACACCTGCAGGCAGACTCAATCAAATGAGGAAAATAAGGCAGACCATTCCCATGCTACTGGGTTATGCATTATACATGCTTGCAAGAGGTTTATAACACCACAAATGACACCTCACTGTGGATCATGTAAGATTGCCTTACCATCCAGGAGAAATATTATTGCTTCTTAAGGTGTTGCCGTGTGCTTAACAGAGGCTGACAGCTCACACAACAGGCTTTCACTCCGGACGTAATCGCTTACGATACCCAGCACAAGAGTATCACCTTGACCAGACCTCCACAATTCTGTCCGTCCTTTGTCAGAAAAATTTCGGGAGTGCACAGAACACTTTTGACACTCACGTTCAGGCCAATCATTGCCCCTGCTGATCCGCTATAAAAAGCTCACTGGTGGGGGAATTTGAGCCGAAAAGAGGCCTAATTCTTCAGAAGCTGCCAGTCTTTCCAATGATTTGCATAAATCTCCATTGGGGAGAGGGCAGTGATTTAAGCAGGCTTGTCTAGAGGCAGAGGGAGGTGCAGACGTAGAGATTGGTGTAAAACGTGATTGCCTCTGGGCCCCTGTTGTGTGGATGAAACTCTCTGGAGGCAGAAGAAGACGCTATGCATTAATCCGCCAATATCAGCGGACTGAATATAAGGCATCCACTTCTCATGAAGGACCAACGCATCCATCGCTACACCAAATCTAGATGTATTGCAACCCAAACTGAGAGCACAACCCAATGACCTGTCAGCTGGAGATATTGCATGCATCTCATGCAAGCAAATTATATGATTTTCCTGCGTGACTACCCAATATCTGCCAGTATATGCCCAATTTCAGTTTTCGTCGGCTGCCTCCCTAAACAACAAACACACAGCTTGGGTTTTACATTTTGGTCTGGTGGGAATTAAAAGGCTTTGATATTTCAATTTCCATAAATTGTGCGGGGAATATACAGCACAGAGCTGTTTGAAGGCAGAAGAATAGGATCACGGACATGAGTGCTTGGAATTACAAAGAAATAATGCTCGCAGGAGACATCAAACAGGCGTTTTCAGATCCATCACAGAAAACCTGATATAATAAATTAAGAAAATCCTCAAGGAGGTGCTGTGCTTTTTGCATGAGTGCATTTAAATACACCTTCATTATCGAGGTGAAGCTGTGTGATAGCAGGTTAATGTTAATAGAGGTTAGAGAATATGAAGGCGCCATAACAGAAAAGGTTGCCCGTGTATGACGCAAGTTATTACACTCACACTGTAATATGACAAATGTATAAATGTTCATTATTAATGCTTTCATCTTAAGATTGAAAAACATTTCAGCAGAGATGCAAAACAAAATGTTTTGGTACGAAATGATGTTCAAAATATATTAAAGCCAAAGCTTCCAGGATTACACTTCATGATGTAGTCAGCTTTTAGTCAAAAATAGAAGTTTTCACTGTTTGCCTCGATCGCTAAAACATCACTTTACCCCTTTTCATAATTTATTTGTCATCTTTTAGATTTTATTGGCTTTTTAAATATATAGAATTTATAACTTTTACCTGCAATATTGTGTTTTACATGTAAATCAATCAATCAGTGTAGCTAAATGAAATGTCCTGAGCCAAACAGGTAATAATTTGCCATAATAACAAACTAAAGTAAATTGGGATGATGTATTTTTTGCAATATGAACTTCAACTTACATTCATTTATTTTTTGCCCACTTGGGTGCAGAGTAACAAGCTGTAAATACATCACCATTTTAACACCTCATTAAGTTGATATAGTGAGCTTGTTAGCAAAGAGTCGCTATTAACACATCTACATTAACAGCATGATGAGCATTCATTTGGAGTTGTTTTTCCATAAGCCCAGTGTCCAGTTTGCTTTTAGCTGGATTTTTTCTCCTATAACTCTGCTCCACTTTGTTCAGCAGCTAGCTGCTAACTTTGTCTGACGTTTGGTGGCGAGCATGCAGTGTACAGTCGACATGGAAAAATTGCTGATGAAAGCAGTGAGAGTGAGTCAAAACAGTAAAGTTATAGGTTTTAAAACCAAAACAATGAGCTGAAAGACATCAAATTGCTCTGTAGTGAGATGGAAAAGTGGCCCTTTAAGCATCTTTAAGTTAACTAATTTGAACATACAGAGAACCCAGAGAAATGACACTCAATAGCAGCTCATATCGAGTCTAGTCAAACATATATATCCAGCTGACAATCCTGCTTGCTCATGTGTCTGTGTGTTTTGTCTATTTGTGTCCCTCACCTCCTGTTTTGGGATGCTAACATAGCCCAGGTGAGGCTTAAAGGCCTTGTACGGCTGCTTGGAGAACATCCAGTGGCTGCTGAACGTCTGACCGAACATTGGCTGCAGGAGGAAGTAGGGCTTCTCCGAGTAGTTCACCACCACGACGAAGAGCGACACCACCACGATCAGACTGGTGGCGATCAGCGACTTCCTCTGTGGAAGGAGGGGAAGCGCACTTATGACAAGTCTGAGAAATGCAGCAATCATAGACCAAAACTTTATGATCAATCAAATTGCAATTTTCATTTATTTGTTGTCATTTTAATAGCTTGAATTGAAGAGTAAACAAAAAACTAGAGGCTTTCCAGTTGCATCATAAATCTGCCAGCAGTCGGAGCTGACAGATACTGTATATTGTATAACAGCAACAAATATACCATAAAGAGGAAAATATCAAGTATAACAATAAATATACTGTGTAAAAATAACAAATATATTATAGTACAGCAACAAATATACAATTTAATAACCAGGCAAGAAAAAGGAAGATGATTGAGCAATATGTTTGCTCAATATGTTGTATATAATATATATATAATAAAATATAATACACACTTTTTACATGTTAAGGTTATGAGATAGATTTGTTTTCTAAATGTATCATACACACATCATTACACTGCGTAACACTGTGCTTTGGGGACTGCTTCAAAGTAATGTGTGTGGCATAAAACTTCAAGATCAAATTACATCTTCAATGTTTAGCACCGCTGAGCCAGAAGGAGGCAGGGAAGTGGAAATATTTGGTGAAACAACTTCATCCAACAACAAAATGATTATTCATATAGTTTATTTGTTGGTAAAACTGTACAACCTCTTAAGCAGACTGCTTAAGGCTTGACGCCAACCTTAAAGGCAGTATTTCAAGACTATATCATATAATTCAACACATCCATCCTCCAACACTGACCGAGCCAAAGGACGCCTGAGAACAAGATCTTAAGGTGGCAATCCCTGACGCCATTTGAGATCTCATTATTAGTCGTCATTGCTTGCTACAGTTCAAAGTTATGCATCCTCTTTACTTTACTGAAGCTAAACTCTCAGAAATGTTCTCGACCTCTGACTCCAGTTGTCCTAGATTCCCCCAGTCACCAGCGACAATGGGTCATATGTTCTGGTCATGTAACTCATTAAATTGGGGGATCTCTTTATTTCAAGTGTTCCCTTATATCTGCAACAAAACAATAGATCCTAGTCTATACATGGCGGTATTTGGTGTACCATCAACAGAACATAATATCACTTTATATCAGTCGAATGTTATAGCATTCACTTCACTGTTAGCACGACGATTAATCCAAACTAGAGGGAAGTCTACCAGTCTTAACATTCATGCGAAAAGCTACAGCTCTAATTTCAGTATTTCAGTGAAAAGACAAAAAATAATTAAATGTTTAAAGATCCCCTCCAGACATGTATTAAGACATATACAAATAGTGTGCTTGGAACAATAATGTGTGTCCACTATGTTTTACACATTAAAATCCTTAAAAAGGCATCTGCGGCTTCTACCTCATTAAAAAACACAGAATCTATAAATATGCAAATGTTGTTAACTTCTTAGGTTTTCCTGCTGGACACAAGAAACTTTCCACTTTCAGCAGATGAATGTGAAAACATCTTTATAGGATCAAACTCTGCACAGACATCATTCTGCACAGTGAAGCTCAAACATCCAACTTATAGGAAGAAGAAAAACATACTTTTGACTTTGAGGGGGACTTCACTGTACAAATGAGTCTAACCTATTATATATACACTGCAAAGCTACAGAGATTATTCACAATGTAAATATAGAAATATAAATAACAGCTACCCACACAAGAGGGAACAGTGTGTTTATGTATTTATCTGAACATATTGTCTGTGATTTTTCTCATCACCTTGTTTGTCAGGCACAGTGTACTTCATGAAGTTAAATTGGATAATTGGGAGGTTCTTTTTTAAGAGATTTCAAACTGTAGTTTTCGCCTCTAGAGATAATATGTCTGTCAGTTGATATTTGTGTACATTGATTATTTGTCCATGATGTCTTAGATCATGAAGGTTGCCGTATAATTGACTGTATGATTGCTGGTGCAGATTATTTCTTTATATCTGTATGTCAGTCATAACCAGTTTACACTCTAAGGAAGGGGATCATGTGCATGTTACAAATACATATACGTTCAAGAGTAAGCTTTATTTTTTCATATGAGAGCAAATACGGAAATCAGTCATATCTGTAACCCACAGTGAAAAGAGTAGAAATACAGCCAACCAACAGGCACATACTGTAGCAACAGTTAACTCATCAGTTTTAGTGGTCAGTTGGTCAAATCTCTTGAGAAAAATTCTTCATGGCAACCAAAAGCAGTTTGACAGACATCTTGTGCTACAGACTTGTTTTGGGGATAAGAATGTGATTGTATTTCACAACATAAAGATACAATTATATGTTGACTGTGGCAGCGTCAAGTGTGGCAGTGCAACAAAATCTCTCACAGATAAATGAGGATTCATAGAAGTGCATCTCACTCGAGTCACTTTGATATTGTCTGACCAGTGAGACAGAGAGACGAGAGCACTCATAGCACGAAGATATTTGTGAAGTAGCAGAGCGGCTTCATAACATCGAGAAAAGAAAGTGTCCACTATGTTTACGATTCAGCGCAGATGACTCATGGCAACCTCTTCACTTCACTTCAGATGCACTGAGTATGAAAATATCCTTCTGAAGTCCTCTTTCTTCTCAGATAGTCAATTTTCAGATATTAACACTTAATCTCTCCTTATTGACATACAGATTTTCTACTTTACACTCTTTCAAATGTGATTGACTCACCAAACTTTAGAATAGCTGAGATGGCACATGGTTGCAAAGTTATGATGGCTTTTTAAGCATGCTAGTGGCATGACCCTAGGGAAGGCAATTTCAGTCGGTCCACCATTTTTTGGAAAGGATTGTCATGAAATTTTGTACAGACATTCATGTTCCCTGGATGATGAATCCTTGCATCTTCGGTGATTCCCTTACTTTTCATCTAGAGCCACTAGCAGGTTGACATTTGTGATTATGTGAGTGAAATATCTTGACACCTAAGGGATGGTTTGCCATTGAATAAAGGTCCCAACATTAGAAATTCTACAGACTTTGGTGATCCTCTGACCAGCTGCTGACGATATAGGAAGTCAATGTTTTCACTTATTCAGTTAAATATCTCAACATATTCTTAATGCATTGGCTCAAAAGTGGATACAGACATCCCTGGTGCCATTGGTGATCTTCTGACTTTTCATCAGGTCTTAATTTCTTCAATACTTTGTGTTATGACCAAATCAGACTTAGCTGTATTTTGTGTTTAGCACTAATTATCAAATGTTAACCAGCTATCACACTAAACTAAGATGGTGCACATAGTAAATATTATACATGCTAAACATCAGCATGTTAGTGTTTTGGTCTTCCTGTGGATCTTGTTACCATGCTGTCAAAACCACCAAAGCTCAACAGAGGCAACTTAGCATGGCTGCTCACTCTGTCTTTGTATTAAGCCCAAAAGTCAGGAGGATGTCCATTGGTGCAAATATTGGGAATTCTACTTTTTTCTGTTTCAAGGATATCTAGCAAGAAGCAACCAGGCAGGTTCATGGGGTTCATACATTTGGCAAAACAGCAAATTAATCGGTTCTGAGGTAAGAGGTATTGTTGGGCTTGGCAGAAGAGGCTGGAGATGGATGAATAATGGGTAAGGAATTAGGAGGACGAGGGAAAAGTCTCACAAGAGGAAGAAGCTTATTGGCAGAGGGGCTGGGAGATCAGCCCAGAAGAGAAGAAGATCAACAGAGATGAAAAAATCTTGTGGTGTGCAACCGAATTCTTCGGAGCCCTGAGGTGGATTGATAAGATTCCCAGCAGACTTTTTTTTCCTCAAGAACTCAAATTAACATGCTGCTATTCTAACAGGAACAACACCGGTGGGGAAAAACTCTGGATTTTTTTTGGAAGGTGGGTTTCGAACCATTCTTTGAAGTTATCTGGATTGGGTGAGACAAGTTAGATGTGGCGTGGGTAAATGGTGAAGCCCATTGCCAAAGTGCCTGCACCACCACACTTCTGATCTCCAAACATCAACGTCCCAAAGGGGGAGGTGCGGAGGCTTCACTTCTCAGAGGATGAGATTCAACATGTTGGGGGGGGGGGGGGGGTGAAAAAGACGGTCACCATTTGCTACCCTGACAAGCCTATCACATTTTACCAATTGCATGTACGTTACATCACGCATCATTTCGTGGCATTACAGTCCATCTTTGATCACAAACAGGGGAGTCCCAACTTTGATCTTGTATGAAACAGCACAAATACGACAAATGGGAAATTGTCCATTGCTGCTCGGTACTTACAAGTATTTTAAAAAATAACAGATATCACTTTCCTGGAAGGACAGTCAGTCTATGTCATCCAAAAGGGGAAAAAAGTAGCAGGTCGTTTTCTGAAAATGTGCTGTAATAGCTAGTCATCATGACTCCATTATGGAGTATGAAACCAATCCCTTATAAAGCAAGAGGGTTCTTCAGGAAGGGAGGAAAAAAAGAAACAACCTTTGGCTCAGTCTGCAGTGCTGCAACATCCATCTGTTCTCATGAGAACAGAAAATTTCCTTGTCTCCTTCAACCTCAATCTGGCCACAAATCACAGGGGAAATGATGTGTCAAAGTCTGGAGGCGATTGGACTGCTTGGCGTGGGTGTAACAGGGCGCTGAACTTCCACACGCTTGAGTGTGAGGCTCACGACTCCTCTCCTCGTTCGCTCATCTATCAGAGCAATCAGTAGTCGGCCTGTTGAGCCGTTTGACAGAGAAGCTGAAAAGCTTGATGTTGAGGAAGGAGTACAGTAGGGGAGTAGGGGAGCGGCAGCCGAAATGGGGACCATTAACACCAGCAGTGAGGCAGCAGAATGGCTATAAAGTTTCAACATTAGAGCTTTCGGTCAATGTTAAAACATTTTGCTTGAGGAATATGACTCCATATGCGGCTGCAACGACCTTGTTTGCGACCATCAAATCAGACAATGATGGCCATTATCTGCAGTGCCACTTACGGTTGTAGCCCGGGGACGTTTCATTTAACACCCGCCCACCAAAAGCTTTAAAGGGGGCTATTTTTAAAAGGTGCTAAAACCTACTCTGAGGGAGTATGGATCTCAGTTCACAGACTGTGAGGGATCATTGGGACCCAAGACACGAGAAAGCCATAATTTTCCACCAGTCTCTTCTGCAGTCAGTCTGTGTGACCAGATTACATATAAGATGGAAAATTAGCAGAAAGTTACTGAATGGCCCATTGAAACAACAGAAACTGAGCAACACACAGTGGTAGAATAATAGTGATAAGTACATTTACTTATATACTCTACTTAAAACTGATTTCTTTTGGTCACTCAGGGAAGCTGTGAACACAAACAGTTGCTTACATCCAACAGTTACGGAGCAACATTATCAATCATTTGGAGTTGTGTTTCTGGTCACTTGATGAATGTAGGTCCAATTCTCTCCTTCAGCTCTGTTTTGGTTTCTACCAACTCCTGAGGGAAATGTCTAGCCCTTTAGCTGCTAAATGCTCCTCTATGTTCACTAGCGTGTACCTAAATGTGTCTCTGTGTGTGTGAACTTTTACTCATGATGTCGTTTTCAGTGTGGTATCACAACTTTTTTTTAAGTTCCAGCATGTAGGATTTAGTGGCATCCAACGGTGAAGTCGCAGATTGCAACTCCCTTGCTTCACCCTCCCCTTCTAAGCATGAAGGAGGTACTAAATATTACACACCGGACCTTCAAGTAAAGTATCTGAATACTTCCTCCACCACTGGCAATAGCATTTTCAGTGAGAAGATGTGACATTTGTTTTTCTGCTCAGTACCTACTAACATTACTTTCTGTATCCATCACAGCAGCAAATGTCCACCAAATGGGGACTAAATTTGTAAATGAAAGAATAATCAAGAAGTAGTGGCCTCATCCACTTGTGTGATGAATAAAAACTCAAAGCACATTAGCTGTATATATTGTGCAATCAAAATTTCATCTCCATCAGGCTCTATTTGGCCATGAAGAGAATACAATTCCGCACGAAGACTAACTCTCCAGCTCAGTAAACAACAGGACCACACTGTAGTTCAATCCAAAAAGCTAATCGCAGTGGGTATTGGAATAATGAGAGGCTCAACCTGAAGAAAATGGCTCATGAAAAAACATATCTGGTAGCTATTTTCGAGTGCCTCCTGGGCAATGGGCAAAAAAACCCCCAGAAAATTACATTTGCAATGCAAAAACGCTACCTCCCTGGCACCTGATCCTTCCCACCACGGTCTAGCGAGCAGTTAAAATCCAATTTCAATTAAGGCGTTTGAGAAAATATTTACTTTCACTCTTCCTCCTCTCTTTTTAAGCCTTAGTGTGATTTTCCAGGGCAAAGAGACATGAGCATAAACAAAGCCACTCTTGAGATTGAGAGTGGGGTCCAGACACATCACTTAATTTGTGTAATTTTTTCCAGCAAGGTCTTGCTTCAAAAGTCACCCAAATACAAGATAACTATTCTTTTCCCGGGAGGAGGAAGAAGAGGACTCTTTGCTGCTGGTAACACGTTCACGCACAACTTCCCCTCCAAAATTCACCCACAGGAGCTCTGACTGCCACAGGAACTGTGGAAGACAATTAATACAATTTGTAGACGTTATTGCATATATATTAGATTCATGGCTATATGATTAATTTAACTCATGAGCTATTTACACAAGTCTTTTGCAGTTTTACTCATTATGAGGGTACATTTTTGTTTCCTTTCCATTTCAGTCACAAGTAGAAGTCTCACATTCAACATAATAATGAATTAAGTAGAAGTACAAAAGCAATATAAGCAAAATGAGTCCTGAATTGTGTAGGAGTGGACCCTTTCACAGAGTTATAGCGTATATTGTAGGATTATCATTGTGTGGTTGCTTGAGATGGAGCTGATATTATCCACTTTATATAATTTACTTTACATTTATTTGCTACTTAATCTAAAAAAACTTGAACATTTCTGTCAATAATTGAGTCTTAAAAACCACATTTGTCAATCTGTGTTTAATTTAAATGAACTTGTGCAAAATATGTTAATATGTTCTCGAAACAAGAAAGAATAAGGCACTGTCGCTGCAATACAAGCATGAGAATGGCTTAAAAAAGTAAACAAGCTAATATATGTTAAAAATGTTTAAATATTTCTTCATAGGCAGATGTTAGAGCTTTATGAAATAAAACACTTAACTCTAAACAAAAAAACTAATATATATATATATAATAATTAGTAACACGTCAGACAAATGTAGTAAAAAGTACAATATTTCCCTCTGAAATGCAGTAGAGGTATGTTTTCACTGCATAAATGAACCGAAGTAGAACTAATTCAAAGAAAAAGCAGTAAGCACGTCTCTACACTGCATTCATTCAGAGTGAGACGGATACAGAGATGCTGAAGTTGCAGCGAAGTTCATCGGTCATCTGGGAGATTTGGAGCCTGCTGGTCCCTGCTGAGCCCAGCAGAGGGGGCAGTCACCTCGCACAGCCATCATGTGGCACCCAGATGGGACCATAGGAGCACAGACTGCGACCTTACATCTTTTTTAAAAAAGGTATCTGTGGATCCTCTGACTAATGCTCTGCTCTGGAAAAAAAACCTTCCAAAACATCCACTCTCTTTTTTTTTGCTGAGTGTTTACTGTGTTAATCAGCCAGATCCCAGCAGCAGGAGGTTTATTTATATTCAAGTGTTCCCAACAACACCAAAGCACTCTCGTGCAAAGACTTAAGAAGTGTTTATTCTACAAATGCAAACAATCCAGCCTCACTGATTTACATTTCACTTCCCAGAGTGATTGTCAGAAGTCTGGTTAGCCAGTAACATATTTCACATAATCCATCATCCCCATTAAAAATCTTTATTATTTTTTTATCTGTATATTTTTGCATGTTGGCAGACGCAAACAGGAGCAAGAGCTTTTTAACCTAAGTGAGATTAAGAGAAACATAATCTGGTCCAAAAAATCCACAAATCTGTTTGTTTTGGATGGGACTCAACAATAAGGAGGAACCACAGATTTTACCAGTTATTATTTCATAGTATAAACATTAATACTGAAAATCTCTTTTAAAGAGCTTTTTAATTTAAATAACAACAGATAAAAACTTCACCCAGCTTTGCACACAATACATTTCTTACATGAAATGAGCATAAATACAAAAAAATAGTAAACCTTTTTGAATTTTTTTATATATTTAGTCAACAACAATGACTACATGGAGCATTATAAGGAGTATGGTCTAGACCTGCTCTGTATGAAAATATGTAATCATTTGGTGTAATACAAATAAAACTGAATTGAAAGTGGCTGACAGTGGGTGTGGATTACTGAGCTGCACATAACAGACCCAGGTTGTGGGAATCTAAGGTGTTATACTGTGTGATGATCATTGGGCTCAAACAGTTACTTGACTGATCGGTTAGTCACTTGACGGGAAATCAATCAACGGTTGTTCTAATTGTATAATCTTTTTTATAAGGATTCTCTGATTGCATACCTTTGGCTTTGAAGACTCTAGGGAAAGTGTGATTATTCAACATTTTCGACATTTTATAAAATATAATTGTTAGATGCAGCCCTACTGTTTGTACCACAGCAGGTTAACCTTTCCTATCTTTAAGTATTTTAGTACGGGAGCCGAGAATGGCTCTGCTTGCTTGCAATTATTTTTTTTAAGCCATTCAATGTGAGTTAATTATTTTGTTATCTCAAGTTAACAAAGCTCGTTTTCTCCCGATAATGGGTTAATTTATCTCGTTATCTCGAGAAAACAAAGGTCTGATTTCTCAAGATAACCAGATAATTATACTAATTAAGTTAACAATCTTAGCAGGATCACTGACGTGCACTCACCTGTGAGGCTGCAGCCGGGCTAGTCTTCTCCTTAAATGACGAGGACTAATCTGAATGCCATCTCTAACAGACGCAATGCAATGTCTACCAGTGTTAGACGTGGCGTACAGTCTGATGCACTGATCAATAATGGATACTCCTTAGTCTCAGTTTAAATCACTTGATACAGTTGTCAAAACACCATCTGTGCATGCTGCATAATCTCAGATAAGCCTAAACATTATATANNTTTTGAACGGTAGTGTATATATATATATATATAATTATAGCATCAATCAATAGACCAATCAATTTTATGATGACCTTCTTTTGCCGATGAATATCATCTTATATAACTAAAAACTCCAGAACAGCCACCTTATGGTGACATTGTTTTCTTTGTTTCTAGTTTTCTAGAAATTAATATGGATCACAATGTATGTCAATATCTTAACATTTAAAATGAATTATACTGTGGCAGGCGGTTTTAACCAACTTATCTCTAACTCCAGTTAAATCCACCAGCCAACCAGACAGTTAATCTGTGGTGCTTTGTGCCAAAGGATGATGATGATAATGTTCGGGGGTCCAGCTTTTCTTTTTAGGAATTTCTCATTTAGTTTAGGAATCTATTTGTAAGAAAACTGTTCACCCCATCTAATGCCATGAGTATGTTACCCCTTTTCCCACTAAGCCAGTTTGACGGCCGGCTCAGAGCCAGTGTCTATAATATCAAACCAGTTCTGAGTTTTGACAGCCAGCACTGGGTTGCACCTGCTATGTGTAAGTTTTCTCTTGGGTGTAAAGTTGATTACTTGGGGGCATAACTGAACTAGTTTGGATAAGATAAGGTTCCATCGTCATTGCTACCGTGCGCTGACATCATAGCACATCGTAGTAAGCTAAATCAATATTGAAATATCGTATGAATAAATTTGGTCTCTACTCAATAACTGTGTCGCAAAATGGCTGCAAATAATGAAAGAATTACGTTGTTTGGCAGAAAAACTGCAGTTTTACCAACAGTGAGTATAATTATGTCACATTTTATGATTTACACCACCTTAGGGGATGTGTAACTATTTAGGTTTATATTGTAACTTATCGCCGTGACAAGTTAATAACATTTTACCTTATAAGTACAATGAGTTTGAACACAGCTGGTGCAAGTTGAACCAACTCTGAACACAGCACAGAACGAGCACTACGTTTGCGTTGGTATATGAGGAGTCATTTAAAGAAGTGGGACACAGTTCCTCTCTCTGTATTTTTACATTAAATCATTGCTTAGCGCTGTGCAGATGAAACTTTTATCACTTTTTATATCAACCATGTTTCCTTCCTCCAGTACAATAACAAAATACCATAATGCTGCTGTCCTTGGTACACGCTACTTCCGTCGTAACACCCATATCAGCTGTGACATATGAGAAGAAAATCCTTCAATCCAGGTCAAATGAACACTAATCTGCTCCGTTGGCATGATACTGCATCATTATGGTACAGAACATCACAGAGAATCTTAATCTGGCCCGAAAAAGAATCCGTTTGTTTGTATGTGGATGAGACTCTGCAGGGGGCAACAATAAGGAGGAAACACCCTTTTTACCTACTTATCTTCTCAGAGCTATAAACAAAAAATACTGCAAATCCCAGTCTTAATCAGTGCATGTGGATGTAAACGTGTGTGTGTGTGTCTGTGTGTGTGTGTGTGTGTGTGTATCTGCACACGTGTACTTGTAGGCGTGACTGCGACGGCAAAGCTCTCAAAACCCATTTGAGTAATGCATATCTGATATCAAATGGAACATAATCCCCACAAGTATAAAGGATTAAACACTCTACAATATTCACTTCCTCCGTCTGGATCCAGCAAACTTTTGGGATGAGGGGAAAATAAATAAATAAAAAACAACACCATATGTTCACAGAAACTGTTTGGTGAAGCTCTGTGCTCTGCTGCGTAGGCTGATGCTTGCGCACTTGAGAAAGTGAAGAATTTGTCAAAGTAAAAAAAAAAAGAAAAAGCTGCTTTCTGTTGCACTCCGAGTAGCTGAGAACCTCCATATCTGTGAGAGCAGAATGAGTCTACCTGTCAAAAACAAAGCGTATCGAGATTTTATGTTTCACTGTAAATTATCCTGCCGCCATAAAGACTCTTCACGCTGTGTGGAGAGATTGACATCGCTGTCTACTTCTTCCTCGCGCTGCTTAAAACAATTGTTTCTCCGAGGATATGGCTCTTTGTTTCATTTGATAATGCTCCGTCTCAGGTTGATAAGATACACATAACCCACAAAGCACAGCAGCAGTCATCAGTGCTACTGTAGGACGTGTAGTGGAACAAGCATTTGGCCCGTTTGGGTAGTAGGGATATTATAACATCATCTGAAAATCTAAATATTTATACCCCTTTTACATTAAGAAGGAGCATTTTAGCATCTTTGAGCTCATTGTTTTGGTTTTATAGCCCACAGATTTACTGATCTGGTTCAGTCACACAGCTCTTTTCATGTCACGTTGTTTCAGGACCAGCAAGCAGCCGTTTTCAATGAAAATACTCCAGAGTGACGAGCTGGGGAACATAGTGGAGTATTTTGCTGAGCTATATTTCACTCAGGAGTTGGTGGAGACCAAAACAGATCTAAAGATGGTGAAAACAGGACTTACGGTAACCAGATGAACTCATACACGACTAAAAAATTCATGATAATGTTGCTTTGTAACATCTGGACGTATAAATTAGCAAACGTTTGCTAAAATGTTCACCATATCAACTTAAAGGTCCAGTGTGTAACATTTAGGAGGATCTATTGGTATGTTAAAAGGTATGTTTTCATTATAACCACCTAAATATGGGTATCATTGTGTTTTTGTTACCTTAAAATGAGCCAGTTTTATCTACAGATGTAGAATACTGAACTGAACTGTAAAAAGACAATGTCAGGTTCCTTCTACTGGAAACAGAGATTCTAAAAGTTTAAACACAGTGTTTTTAATTATGTAAAAGCTAATTTACATGTGTCTTACTTTGACATTATGAACCTTAGCTGTCTTTTTTATTGTTTTATTCCCATTTTAAAGTGCAATTGTCGCTGTTTTCTAATTTTCTGAGTCACTTTTATTGTTGAGCTGCTTCATGTATGGTTGTTGAACTTTGTGAAAACAAATACACTGTAAATCAAACAATAAAAAAATGAATAAACATAGCATAAAGGCAAGGACAGCCTGGCTATAAAGATACACTGGGCTCCATTTATCAAACCACCCGCTCCACTCACTTGTCTCTTATGGGCAAATGGAGACTAAGGATGTTCCTTCTTCTATATTATCAATAACTTCTATTGTCGAGGGTTATATTTAGAGCAAACTTCGAGCCAGAATGTCTAGCGGCATTTGGCCAATCACAGAAAATTACTTCTGCTTTATCCTACTGTAATAACAGAGTTTTTTTAAGTGCTGGCTCTTATGGTCGCAGATGGCCATCGGGCAGGGGAGACCGCAATGCCGACCAAGGACAAAGCTACTGTATAGTCATGAATGTGCTGCTCACCATTTGCCACTAACTTTAATTTGGGACTGCAGACACTCGGTTCGCAAGAGAAAAGTGAAGTGAAAAAACACAATTAAATGCAACAGCAAATGCAGAAGCCGCACAACCGGTTTTGAATTACTATGGAACACTTTACAGCGGAATAGCAATTAGTCCCCCAGTCTCTTTGGGCAAAGGCAGAGGAGAATCTGGCTGTTGAGAAAAACATCGACCAGAGAAAATCCATTTCAATTTGCCAAATGCCAGTGCAGGATTACTGACATTTAGAAACTGATTTTCCCTGAAAATAGTATCCCTCCATAACTCCATAATACAGCCTCCCATTGACAGTGATTATGCACAGCATGACTGCTCACACAGAGAAATTTGAGTATATATATCACCAACGCAATACATGTGAGAATCTGAAAAGATTAGACAGACAGAGGCAGTACATCATCTGCAGGACGAGGGAACAAACAGTGCCACCAATTTCCTTCTTCACTTGACTAAACACATGTTTGGCCTCTGCAGAGATTTTCCTAAAGGTGTTATTTGTTGAATAAATGTGTATGACAAGGAAACTTCTCCTTGAGGCTTCCAGAGAAAGAAAGCAGCACTGCACGCTGAATTTTTAAGTGGCTCACCAATAAAAGGAATTTGTCCTGTTTGGAGCTCAGCCTTCAGAGGGACGATACCTTGAGGTTATAAATACATTGTTCTAACTGGCAAGGTTATTTGCATTTTCTTCATCTAGTTTAAGTGTTGAGAGATGTGTTTTCAGCCAACAGAAGAGGAAAGAGAGGAAGTGTTTCAAGAGCTAAACACTTAATTGATTGATTATTCTCTCTTGTGCGATGGTTAATTGAATATTTATGGGTTTTGGACTGTTGGTTGGACACAAAAAAAACATTTCATCTTGGGCCAAATATTAAAAACATTCAATAATGAGAACTATAATTAGTTGAAGCCCTAAAGGAATCTCCAGCTTTCCATAAAGTTGGGGGACTCACAAGAGATATATCTTTCAAGAAGAATCAAAGCAGCTGAGGTTGAGATATCCTCACTTAAGGTCTAATATGTGAGTGAAGCTCTAAAGTTGCTGAATCCTACATTTTTTATAATGCAATTTGATAGTATAGCCCAACTGACACTGGATTTCTGAGGCCAATACTGATATCAATATTAGGGAGTTTTAAATAAAATCAGCGTATCAACAATTTTGTCCGATATTGAGTGTGAATTTTTACGGTTCAGCATTTCTTTCTACTTATCAGCTGACATATGATACGATATATCTGCAATAAGGCATCGTCGGTCCATATATCGGCCTGGCAGATTTATTGGTCTATTTGATGGAACCTTTCATTAGACGCTCCATGTAAGGTAAAGACCCATGTTCTTCAAACTCCACGGCCCACGACTGTAACACAGGCTGTCTGTTAAAATGTTAATCTCCGAGCCGAAGCCAAGACAACCCGGATGATTTTATTTCACCCTCCAGTGCCACAGAGAATTTTATTCATATTATTCTACTAATCCCCATGTGGAATACAATGTTCAAAACCGGTGAAGTGTCTTTTTTTGATACTTCATTAATTGTCACATTTCTAGCAAAAAATCAAACATTTGCTGGTTCCAGCTTCTGAAATATGAGGAATTTCTAATTTTTTGTCATATATTAATAAATAATCTTTGGGTTTTGGACTGTTGGTCAGCTCAGAAAATTGACTCATCGAGAAAAAGACCAGCAGATTTATTGGTCATGACAATAATTGTTAGTTACACATTATACTGGAGTAATGATTAATGATGACTCCCGTGTACATCAGCCAGAAACCTTCTCTAAAAGTCTGTCAGATTACATGGCAGTCAGTGCCAAACATAAGAAAAGATGTACTTATCTTGCTGAGCCGCAGAACAAATAGGATATGTTGGATCGGATTATGGATACGTTGCATTTAAGACATATTTTGAGGTCATGTCTCACTCTGAAAATGTATGGTCTGGAGTTTTTTTATTGAGAGAGAGGAAATCTGAGTCAACAGAATCCTCTTTGTTCAAAGCAGCAGCAATTTCTAACCATAAAAACACTCAAATTTGTTTTTTGTTTTCCATTAATCCGCTTAGATTGTGAAGGTTCACTGAGAGCTCGAGCAACGGCATTATGAAAACTTGCACATAATAAACAAACCAGCCAGGTGATTTGAAGGCCACCAAGCAGCACCGCTATGTGGCAGGTGTTCATGCTGGAAGATAACAATAAAGTTTGCAGAGTCTATTTTGTCAGAGCCTCTGCGGTGCTGCTGTGAAACCGTGGAGCGGGAGGAGTGTGACATTCAATGAGTGTGTGTGGGTCACGTATGGGGAGGTGGTATTGGTGTCAGATTCAACAACAAAAACAAAAACAGCAGCAAGCATCTGCAGCCGTCAGGGAGATCAATAAGAAACCAAAATACAAATGTGGACAGACAAAAGCAACCCTCAAACAGAACAGTGTGACTCGACAAACAACCTGCAGGTCCCTTCACAAAACAACAGCAGGCCCAGTGAGCAGATGCAACATTACCCAGAGTACACTGTGGCATTTTCAATCACCGCAACCACAACAACAGAAAGTTCCAGGGCACGGGCGAGCGTAAAAGCAGACGGGGGATTACATTTCATCAAAAAAATTGACTGCACTTTATTTAATGCCCTCACTTAACCGCCAGGCTCTATTTGTGTCTGTCAACCTCTTCAGTTCATGGAGGCAATCAGCCTCCCGGTGCTGGCGCCCAGATCCCTGCCAGGCTTCCACTGGGGATAATAACAGTGGCGCTGAAACCTTTTATTAGCTGGCTTGGTCAAGAGCGCTCAGGAAGGGGCCTATACTATGACCAGACCTGGCTCACACCGAGCACATCACCAACTTCATAGCACAGCCTGACACTTCAATAAGAGAGAGAAAAGAGGAGGCTGAATCAAAGCCAAGACATTCGTCAAGGATATCTGATGTTGTCCGCAATTCTGCAACAGGATGAAAATAAATCCTAACATGTCAAGGCAATAAATCAAGCTAAAAAGCCGGTCTGGAGGGAGCGGGCGTGGCACGGAGCGCACAGTTGGACAACACTAATGCAATTACAGGGATTTTCTGCTTGCTCAGAGGCTCGGTTCAAGGGCGGAGCGCAGGAAGCTCGAGGCGAGCGGTGCAAACTCAGCCGTTACTCAGGGTAATAGACGAGCCAGGTCTTGCCACCTCACTGTCTGGAAAAGCTGTTGAGAAAATACATACAGGATTACAGCGGCGTGGCTCGGAGATCAAGCGTTCTCTGACGGGTCCAGCCTGGATCAAACTGAGCTGAGCTGAGTTTAGATTCTTGAGTTTTGTGGGGCAAGAATTCATTTGTGAGCAGCAAGCAGGGCCAGACTGGGATAATAACTCAGGCTGGGAATCTAACATCAGTCCAGTCTAATTTCCATTTTTGCTCTATTCACACTATACCACCCTTTTATGCCAGTAACACTTTTAGTTTAGTTAGTTAGTCATCTTTTTTGTGCACTTTTGAAGTGTTAAAGGCTAAATGTTGAATATTCGTCTGGAGAAATTTGACCCTATGATACAGATTATTATAAGAACATTATGAGAGGTGAATGAATCTTGCTGAGCACAACTTAATGTATGTACATGTTTAGCATAGACAGATGAGTGTGTATTTAAAATTGATTTAATCCGCCCAAAGGCTTTCAGGAGGACAGGTAGGCTACGTGCTCTGTTTGCCGTCACTACAAGCAACCATTCTGCCACCAGTCAGTCATACAATTCCCTTCTGGAAGAAAATACAATTAGTCCTCCAACCAGCAGGGAGTGATGATTCCTGCATGATTCCTGAGGAGAGAGGCCTGAGGGAGGTCCGAGGTACTGCAGTTGGAGCTGCTCTCACTGGCTGCACATTTTTGTCTCGTCCAGGAAACAGTGGCAGCTTGCCTGGTCACACACATTTGCATATTACAGATAGACAGTAAAATATGTTTGTGGAAAAATTTCAGGAGAGACATATTAAATAACAGAATCTTGATTCATATTTCATCAAACTGTTGCACTTGACTGAATCACTGAGAATGACTCGTCAATCACAAGGTAGCCCTGCCCTAAAGCATACCCTGCTTTATGGTCTGTTTGACTCTAAATGGGACCATCAGTTACTAAATGAACATCATGCTGTATGGAAGAAGACTGAAAC
>NW_023339796.1:5043933-5049355 GCF_004916995.1 Morone saxatilis | reverse complement strand
TTATGGTCTATTTTACTCTAAATTGGGCCATAATTAACTAAATGAACATCATGCCGTATATAAGGAAGAGTTGAAACTAACGATTGAGACCATAAACCTATTAGGAAACAGTTTACTGAGCTAATAAATCAGATGAGAAGTTGGGTAATTTCTGCATAAGACTCAATAATATAGGTCCTTTTCTGCAGCCAATAGAGCTGCCCCCTGCTGGCCTTTACACAGAATGCACAGAACCTTAATGACACTTCTGTGTTGGCTTCTCTTTACAGACCCGGAAGATCTGTCCACTAGATATACCGTTGTATCATGAAGCTCTGAACCAACTCAGGAAAGGTGGTTGTAATATGGCTTGCTGAGGGCAATCCTGCTAGTATGTTTTTTTATTTTTTAACCACGTCCCTTGTTCGCAAAGACACCTGTAATTTTAAAGCGTTTAGCTGCACTTTCCTCCAAGGCTTTCCTTCTTTCAGTGCGCTCCCTCTCAGCTCTACCTTTCTCTTTTCCTCTTGTTCTCTCTTTCTCCTGTGCTGTCTGTTTTTCCCCCACACTGTTCGGCGACAGTGTGTTGATGTGCATGTGCGTGCAGCGAATTGTGTGTGATGACAGGCAGAGATCGTACCTGGCTGGCAATCCACAGTTCTGAGGGACTGTAGCTGCCATGTGTTGTTTTCTCTTTGATTTGCTCATTTCATTTAGCATTTTTAACACTGGCACTCCATGCCAATCAGCTTGCCATGGCAGTAGCAACTCTCCCAGTGCTCCCGATGGCTAGCTGGTTTTGACAACAAGGATTGAGAAGTTAAGACCTTAAACTGCTTTTTTACAACAGGATTTCATAAAAACTATTATATTAAATTGATACTCCAAATAAATATTTGATGTGCCCTTCCTATCTGTATCTAAAATAGTTGCTGGTACAAACAAGTAGCTGAATAGGATTCAGTGATTTGCTTAAGGACGCTTCACTTCCTTTAAGCTTACTCACAATCTTCCCACTCAGTCTGATGCCTCCTGCTGCTCCTTTTGATTCTGCATGGCTTCTTTTTGTGTTACTTGGACAGCACTTCCAAGTCTACGGAGAGCTCCTTATCAAACATGGCCTCGGCTGATCTGCCTCTTCTGGGGCGTTGGATTGCCCTTGTGCCAATGGGCAGTAAGGCCTTGCCAAGAATACATTGTGCAGGGGGGGTGGACTTGCCAAATGTAATCCAGCAATGGTGCAAAATGCTGAAATGAATCCAGCTGGCTGGGAGTTGTTTGACTCTGTAAATACTTCATGTTAGGAAATTTACACAAACTAAGGACATAAATGTTCCTAGAAGTTTTAAACCAGAAATGCTAAAAGTGCGCCAGAGAAAAAAAACACAATGTGAAAAGTGGAAACTAGTAGTAAACTGTACACCTACAAAGTGTCATTTGAGTTACATATGGTTGCCATGTTAACAGTTTTTATATTGCACTATAAAACTAAAAATATCCTCTGAATCAGTTTTTATGCCCTGTGTGGAAAATATGTATTTCTGCTATGGCGCAAACAGGACTATTGCAAGTAAATCAAAAAATGAATCAACAGCAATTTTGATTAGAGCAGCAACTAACAGTTATTTTCACTGTCGATTAATCTACTGGTCATTTTCTTGATTTGGTCGACAATAAAAAGCACGGATGACGTCTCCAAGATCCGAAAACATTCAGTTTACGGTAACAAATGACATCGAAAAGCACCAAATTCTCACATTTGAGAAACTCATACATCACATTCTTGCCACTTTTGCTTGAAAAATTACTAAATAGTTGCAGATTTATTTACAGTTGTTCAATTTATATGTTAATAGCCTTTGGTTCGGTGTCAGACAGAGTAAATAAGATATTTGAAGACACCACCATGGGCTTTTTTGACATTTTAGTGACTAAATGATTCATCAGTTAATCAGAAAAATAATGGTGAAAATGATTGTTTTGATACTGGCTTTTAGAGAGTTTTTCAAACAGGAATGCCTAAATATTTCTCATTCCAGCTTCTCAAATGTGAGTATTTGCTGTTCTCTGTTTTATATCATTGTATCTGTAGGCTGTTTGTCTGAACAAAACAAGACATTTGAAGACGTTATTTTGATTCTATTGTTAATAGACCAAACGATTAATCTGTTAATCTGTTAAAGTAAATAAAAGTCGGACCAATCAGCACTGAAAACAATTAACCCTTCCTAAGTCCCGTCCCCTTTTGCTCTGTGCTCCAATAACAGTTGAGCAAGCCGCGGTCTGAACTTTGGTCAAATTTCCCCTTTCTTGTTCTTAAATATGTTACGTGCTAGGCCCGTCTATGTTGAGAAGTAATTAGCCTCACCTCACCTGTTATTGGAGCACAGAGCAAAAATGTGGCGGGACAATTGTTAGTTGCAGCCCTAATGGTTTTGCACCAACAGAAGTTTTCTGTTTTCTGACCATCTTAAATTCAATTCCCTACTATACTACAGTATACACAACACACACATATCTCGGCACTAACAGGTTGCTCACCCTATGTTGCACCTTACACAAACAACCGTTGGTCATTCCTTCATACATACACAGTGTGAGGTCCATCCGGCATTTGTTATTCCCTCGCAGCAGTAAATTGGCAGATCACCTCCTGCATCATGTTCTAACCCACACCTCCACATTTCATCCAGGGAGCCATCAGGGCCAAATGACGCCATCTGACCACCAACGAGCTGCCATTTTGGCAGCTCTGCCTCTGACTCACAGATTGTACTGAAGGCACTCAGTCAGTCGCTCTGTCTTTATCTACGAGTTCACAACTGACTGAGTGAAGTGTTAAGAGTCCAGTCTTAATCCTAAAATGGTGTGACCCTTTAATCCCTGACAAACTCTCCAAGTGAACGTGTGTTGTGTTGCAGGCGGATCAGACAGGTGTAGTAAAAAACAAACATTGTTGCCAGCCGATGATCTGAAAATTACCCTTAAGACCACCAAAATAAACACTGCATTTTAAACACAAGAACCAGACGACAATGCTGAATGAAAATTAATTCAAGACCAGACCATAGAGAGTCAGAAGATCATTTAGGAGCAACATGAGATGATTTGTGAAAACTAAAAACATGCACTGCTGGTATAAAAAACTTTTGGACTATGGTATTAAAACTAAACATTTTGGTAAATATTAATAAATGTGTCATTTCTTATCCTTCAGGACCATGATCTTTCTGAAAGATTGGATATTTTGGCAGGAAAACAACAACATTAATAGAAAACATTCAGTCCTTTTTCAAACAAAAATGCCAAATATTCTCTAGTTTCAGCTTCTCAAATTTGAGGATTTGCTGCTTTCTTATCTTTAGGTGTTAGCTGGACTAAACAATGAATCAAGAAAATAATAACCATATTAATCGATAGCAAAAAATAATATTTAGTTGCAACCCCACTCCAAACATTAATCTAAAGAAAATGTTCTGCATTTCAGTTTGGTCACTAACATCTCTTCCAGTATCCAACATCAGCATGTGAAGGCATTTAGTTTGTTGTTGGGAGTCGAAAACCAAATATCTGAGAATACCTTTACTACTTCATTCTTATAATTCTTTACTAAGTTATTCTTAATGCCTGCCCCTGGGTCGGATTCACAGATTCATATTAAAATCAACAAAATGAGACGGAAGAAACACTACCACTTTTGTCCACAGGGGCCGTCAGAATCACCACAAAAAGTTTCTTGTTGCTGCTTTAAGTAAAGACTGTGCTGTTGAGGGCCAATAAATAAAGGTAAATGCAGCTAAATGTTCTCCTGTATTGATTACAGTGTGTTTGAACTGCTGTCTGGAAGAACAAAGGCAGATTAATAAGTCCTCTTGTTTTACAGTAATTAAAGTACAAAACCTCAACCTTGACATTACAGCCTCAGAAAGCTCCTTTGTGAGTGCATGTACAGTAATAATAGGGGTTATGGCCCAGAGGATCTTAGTGAGTGACATGTAATCTTATGCTGCTGACCGTGACTGCAATTACAGAGTAGAACTTAATTTGTAGGCTGCCATATCACCTCTTTCATTAAACCCTGGCTGTCTTTGTTTTGTCTTAGTCCAAATAGGGGTGAAGAGGGGACAGAAACAAAAAAAAAAGCAGCCAAGAAAATGACCAGCGCTGGCAGCAGAGTTCAAGCACCCCGAGTTGGCAGACTGGCACATGATTAAACCACCCAGGATTAGAAAGTACCTGAACACCACAACCGACGAGACACGTTGGTGAGATCAAGTAAAGCCTTCCCAGATGCTGATAAGATTTCTTGTGTGAGTGAAGGCTCAGCCCGCTGGCCCAGTTACTACTACGACTGCTGCAGTGTGGATTAATGCCAGATCTGGAGGGAGGTTATCACCCTTGGTTACCACTGTGAATAAGCTAACCCTCGCGCTAGCTTCTGCAGCAGTGTGTGTGTGTGCATGTGTGTTTGGACAACAGATGTAGGTTACATTACCATGATAAAGAAGCCACACGCTTAAATGGTACCCTGTTGGCTCAAAAGGGTTTTAGAGAACGGATGGCAGCAGTGAAGCAAGACAAAGAGAAGAGGGTTCAGTTTAAGTCAAACATACATTTCTTACGTTTTGTGTTAGTATAAATTATGATACTACAGCTATTTGTATTTTTTTTTTTCAAAAACAGTATGAAAAAAATTTTGGGATATTTGTGGAAAGTGTGTCTAACTTCATGCACGGCCTGCATGTTTTCATTATGTATAATCATCTGAAAATAAGAATCTTTATGTTTTTGTTACTTTAGAAGCCTTTTATATCTGTAGACGCCACAGGTCAGCTTCCATGGAGACCATCATGTGCATTTTTCATGTGTCTTGCGGCCAACGTAGTTTCTCTTTCGCACTTGGAAGGGGAGGACAAAGCGAGTGAGTTGGAATCTAGTGGGAACTACTACTATATGTACAATGCTCCTTTAAATTGCTTAAATTAGGCACTTTTGCCTTATATTTGTAGCGGTTCCTTAGGAAGTAATGCCTGATGTAAACAAACTCTGTACAGCTCCTTTTAAATTAGATGGATCAATACTGTAGTGTAGTGTAACACTGCATCTTATTTTGATGTAGCAGCATGAAGGCTTTGCGGCCATTTTGCTGTCCGTTTGTTGACACTAATGTAGTTTTTTTACCAAATTGAAGACATCAGAAATTCATGTTATCTCTGACTCAGAATTAAAACTCAAGGGCTAATTTTAAAGGAGCAGTGTGTAACATTTAGTGGCATCTAAACCTAGAAATTGCAGATTACAACCATTTCCAAGTATGTAGGAGGAACTTTGCAGTTGCTGCCAAACTTGTTGAAAATGCAAAGACCCTTTATCTAAAGTCAGTGTTTGACCGTCCTACTGTAGAAACATTCCGGTTCAACATGGCAGCCTCCATAGAAGAGGA
>NW_023339796.1:5040252-5043875 GCF_004916995.1 Morone saxatilis | reverse complement strand
TCTTATTTTCAGGTGATTAAATACTAATAAAAACATACCTATGAATATTATATTCCAATAGATCCTTCTAAATGTTACACACTGGACTTTTCACTTTGTTTTGGGCTCAAATTCTTAGAATAATTCTGCACTGACTCACATTTATTTTATTATGAGTAAAACTAAACTTCTGTTATACAGCGACTTTAAAAAGTATCATGAACTTCAAGTATCATTATTGTATGAAGGAATCTATTAAACTGTTAGTAATTGATCTATCTGCTGTAGGATTAAAAATTAATTAGTTTTCCTTTTGGACCCTGAGTAACCAAACTCTAAAACAATGGATTCCCAAAGATCTCATGTAAACTTCACACTCAACACAAAGGCACAAAGGGAAATCCGAGTACGGATTTGATAAAACTTTGAATAAAAACCGAGTCTCATTCTCATTCAACATCCTGCCGGTGCCCTGCGCTTTCTCTAAAACTGTGACGGGGCACTTTTTATCAGCCTGCCTTCTGCTGTTACACAACCACATGGGACAAGGGGGACTCAGAGAAGTGCCATTCATCCCGGAAACTCTTAAGAACTGGGACAGTCCCCATAGCTGTTCCAACACCTTTCGACACACACAAACGGCCGTGTGTTTGCGGATGCATTCGTTAATTAATCTGAAATCTTTTCTTTGTGTGCTTTTTGCTCGTGTGTACCCGCGTGAACCCGTCACAAAAAACCTGCTTTGCTGGCCTTGTTCTGCCACATGTAGTTAGGAGCAACGGCAGCATCACTGTCTCTCAACGAGACGTGATGGAAAGTTCAAACTGAACTGTTATGATGGAGGACAAGAGCCGCAGCCTTTCCCAGCTCAAGCACAGTTCTTCACGGATGAACTCACTCCAATTAAAACACAAGGGGGAAACCTGCACGTCAGAGCTCTCTCTTGCAGGCCTCTCTCACCAATTATAAACATGAACTAAGTAGCGAGAGTGCCAGTCACAAAACAGGCAGGCTGTTGGGTTAAGAAATTCATTCTCTCGTAAAGCTGTTCCCAACCTTTGTGCTGAAGGACGCCCTTTTAAGAACGTTTAATACAATAGTCTGTATTATGTTTTTTTCATTTTAACAATCATACATTCTTGCTAAGCTTCTTTTTTTTGAGAAATTCAGTGTTTCTGTCTCATTGTTATATCAGCGCTTTGGTTGTTTTAACTGTATTTTTTTATTGCAGGACGAGGCTGTTTACTGGATGTTTTTTCTTTTGTGTTTTTTAACACTGCAATCAGTTATTGAATATCAGTTCATTATTGTGCCTTAAGCACACATGTTGTATTTAACAAAGAAACTGCCTGAATAGGTTCAAGGTCTAAAGTTTAAGCCTTGACGTTGGCAACCACCTGACTGTTTTCAAGGATTGTTTAATATGAAGCTTAAGGTATTGTGTCAGTGATTTTACAGTAAATTGATCTGCAGGTTATCTCTGCTAAACAGTTTTCACTATAGCATGACCTGTATCTGACCCGTTTAATTTTCGCAATACAATATACATTGTACAACATACAATCTCTGTTTGTACCAAAATGCCTAGTGAAAGGGCTAACAAGACAATAGATTCAAACAAATCAAACTTTCAACAGGGCGCCTGGATAGCTCACCTGGTAGAGATGGCACCACTGAGCTGCAGCAGCTCAGGGTTCAAATCCAACCTGTGGCCCTTTGCTGCATGCAATCCCCTCTCTCGACCCTCTTTCCTGTCTATCTTCAGCTGTCCCATTTAATAAAAGGGGAAAGCCCCAAAAATAATAAAAAACCAAACACTGGCCCCTCTAGATAGGGACTTATATGTTTTTTGAGTTTTGTGGCCACCATAGTTTCTCCTACACACTCTGTTGAGTCAAGGGGTTTCAGTTTTTTTGCAGACTGCCATCTCACCACTTGATGCCACTAAACCCCACACACTGGTCCTTTAATACATCCATGAGCTAGAGTCAAACAGACACTGTTAGCGCAGTTTCGCAGTCACCGTAGTTTCTCCTACGCATTTCACTGTCTTTTCTCACTCCCAGGTTGTCAAATACGGACGTGACATTTAAAAACACCAACATTGGGAAAGACCAGAAAGCAGAGAAGAGAGCACTTCATCCATCTATCCATCCTATAATACCTGTTTATAGGTGGGCTTATTTTAGCAGAAAAGCATGGAAACACCATTAACAAAAACATTTGACAGAAACTGCTCTATGTGCACTGTAAATGTCTAAAATCACAGTCCAAGCAACAAGTTGATAACATGGTAAAGTTAGAGTAAAGTGTGCTACATCAGACTACTTTTAAACTCAACAGACAGGAAACAAGAATTCTGGTGTCAATTAATTCAAAGTTACAGCTCATTTAGTTCTGTCCACTCCTAGTTTACATTCCCTTCAATCACTCTGCAATTTGTACCATGTAATTATGTTTTCCTTTTTTATTAAAATACAACAGTGTCAAATCTAGTGTGAAATTATCTCCTGTCTCGGATAACAAAAACAGCCTGAATGAGTTTGTAAAGTGACATGTTGTTGACAGAGACTTGTTTCTTCCTGTGGGTGTTGAGAGGATTGACAGGAACCAAAGTCCCTTTAAATGTATGAAAACTCTCAACTTTGGCACAATAAAAAAAAACAAAACACAAAGTCTGACAAATAAAAACCAAAGAAGACTGTATGTTATGTGACAGACTGAAAAAGATTCTTCTAAATGGGGACAATTTTTGCTTTATAGCTTCACAATCAGGATGAATGAAGAGGAAAGCAATCTTTTTTTTCTTAATTAAAACCCCAATTACCACCACATCGCATACTGATCTATCATTTATTTTCCTAATATATGAGTCTAAGCAAGATAACGTCTTGTTTTACACATTAAAGAGTTGGGTCATGTAACATAACCCATCACCTGAGTACCAAAGCTGAAGCAGATCGATTAATAAATCTGTTAGATTAGATCTACCAGCAGAAGTATTTTCATTATCTAGTACTTGTTTAATTCATTTTTCAAGTAAAAATGCCAAATATACTACGGCCCTGTTTATCTGATAACAAACTTTAAAGACACATTTTACAAGCATCTTTGTGTGCTTTATTTATATAGACACCAAAATGCGATGAAAATTGTTAAATTTTCTATGCAAACCCCTATAACTGTGTTTAAACTGTTTACATGCAAGTGTGTGTGTGTGTGTGTGTGTGTGTGTGTGTGTGTGGGATTAAGTGGTATAGTGACATGATGAGTGTGAGCAAGTACTGTACGTGCCTGTGAAAGACTGACACACACTCACTAAAGACTAAACAAGTACTTTCCCTCCAATCGTTGGTCGTTCCCAATATCAGCTTTAGTTTAGTTTAGTTTTATATCTTTGTTAACAACTATTTCGATCATCGATTTGTTGTTCAAGTCACTTCTGAAGCAAAAAAAGTCAAACATTTGTTGGTTCCAGCTTCTCAAATGTGTTATTTATATAGACACCCAAATGAGATGCAGAGTTGTTACATTTTCAATGCAAACCACTATAGCTGTGTTTACACTGTTTACATGCAAGTGTGTGTGTGTGTAATCAAGTAGTGTAGTGACATGATGAGAAAGTACTGTATGTGCCTGTGAAA
>NW_023339796.1:5037891-5040233 GCF_004916995.1 Morone saxatilis | reverse complement strand
TGAAAGACAGACACACACTCACTAAAGACTAAACAAGTACTTTCCCTCCAATCATTCATCGTCTCCAATATCAGCTTTAGTTTAGTTTAGTTTTATATCTTTGTTAACAACTATTTTGATCATCGACTGAAGCAAAAAAAGTCAAACATTTGTTGGTTTCAGCTACTCAAATGTGAGTTTTTGTTGTTATTCTCAGTCCTACGTCACTGAAAACTAATATATTTTAGGTTTTAGACCGTTGGTCTGATGAAACAAGAAGTCATTTGGGTCATTTGTGGCTATTTTCTGACATTTTATCGACAAGTGCTTAAAATAAGAGAATGAGAAATAAATGAATCAATAATAGAGCCATTTCCAACAACTTTCATAATCAGTCAGATGTACCAAACATCAGCGGATTTCATCTTATCAAATATGAGGATTTGCTGTTATTGTCTGTTTAATATCATTGTAAACTGAACATTTTGGGGGTTTTAGACATTTTAAGACATCACCATGGACTCTGTAATGGGTATATTTCACTTTTTTTATAATCCAGTAATTGTTTAATTTATTTTTCAAGCAAAAATGCCAAATATTTCCTGGTTACAGCTTCTGAGTTGTAAGATTTTTCAACTTTTCTTTGTCTTAAGTGATAGTAAACTGAATATCTTTAGGAAAAAAGAAACAAAATTCCCCTCAAAGGTACATAAAGCAACCTGGTACTTATGTATGTATTTATGTAAAGCAAAGTGACACTGGCTTTATGCCTGGAGTACAATGGGCCCAGGTGTGCCACATGCTGCTGATTAAGTCTCCTAATTAGGTCTGCAGTTCTGTAACTTGGTAACTTGTTTACCTTTTAAAAGCTTGTTGTTCTTTTTTGCCTACTCCTATAACTGTGTTTACACTGTTCACACGCAAGTAACTTACAACTTTCATAATTGATTCTGATTCATTTTTCAATCAGAATTATCTCAAATATTAGGATTTGCTGTTATTGTCTGTTTAATATCATTGTAAACTGAATATTTTGGGGGGGTTTTAGACATTTTAAGACATCACCATGGACTCTGTAATGGACATGTTTCACTATTTTTGACATTTTATAGCCAAAATGATTAATTGAGGAAACCTGAAACCAAAGCCCAACAATGTAGTAATTGTTTATGTAATTTATCAAGTAAAATGCTTTATACCACTGTTAGCTCAATATCTTTGGATTTTAGACTGCTGTTCAGACATAAAAGTATCCAAAGAACTCCAGGAAACTGTGATGGACATTTTGTCTCTTACTTTCTGACATTGTATAGAGAGAAACATACACAGCAGAGAGTGTTTCGCCTCACATATGACCCATAAACATACACCCTCACCTCTCACAGTGTCGTCAATGTACACATCTGTAAAGAAATCACTGACATTCACTGAGGAACTGTTGGTTAAACTTTCTCCTCGTGTTTTCAGGGGCATCTCTTTAAACTTCATGGTAACACCTATAAGCATGCCATGATGTGTGAACACAGCTGGTTGGCCTGCTGCTCTTTTTTAACATCTCCAGCAATAAACACAAACTGAATGCAGGGGAAAAGAAACACACACACACACACACACATACACACATATAACCACGAGGGCCTGGCTTTTTCCCCCCTCATGTGCATGAGCAAAAATCCCCCCCAGAAAAACCCAAAACAGGCGAACAGAGCAGAAAGCAGAGGAGGGTTAATTACCTCCTCTGAGCATCACCACCACCACCACAGCTCACATTTCACCTCACATCTGTTAAAACGCACAACCACGTCAGCTGGCCTCCTATGTGTATATATATATATGTGTGTGTGTGTGTTTTTTTCCTCCCTTTTCCCCCTTTTCTTTCGGTGCAATGCATGAGAGAGAGAGAGAGAGAGAGAGAGAAACCCCCCCACTTACCTTCCACATCCAGGCCATTCTTATTTCTACGCAGACAATGGTGGACCGCTTGTTTTTCTTCAGCTCTCCCCAAAAACGCCGTTCACCGCGTCCGTTTCCCCAACACTGCTGTTCCTGAATGCATCACAGGAGGAGACACGGTGCGGTTATATGTGCGGTCGGCTCCATTAATATTGGAGTGTACCGTTATTCGTCTCCTCTCTCGGGTTTTTGGAGCTGCTGGGACCTGGACCGACGCTGCGCTGCTACTGGTCGGCGCAGACGCAGAGCCCCGCCCCCCGCCGCGTCACGTGACCGCAGCTGATTTCCTGACTTCTGCTGAGGAGGAAGTTTCCCTAAGTCCAGGATTTACATCAACAGTACAACAGTAACAACAGTACAACAGTAACAACAGTACAACAGTAACAACAGTAACAACAGTACAGCAGTAA
>NW_023339796.1:5015196-5037791 GCF_004916995.1 Morone saxatilis | reverse complement strand
GTAAGTTATTATAATGAGAAACTTGAAATATCTTAAAATAAAAGACTTAGTATCTCGAAATAACTGGAAAGTCTTTCAATATTTTGACTTACAGTCTTAAAATAATGTGAAACTTTCTCAAAATAATAATTTAGTATATCAAAATAATGACAAACTTTCTCAGAAGTTTGACTTAATATGTCAAAATAATGACAAACTTTCTCAGAAGTTTGACTTACTATTTCAAAATAATGATAAACTTTGATATTTTGACTTAGTATCTCAGCAAATTTAGAAATTTTATCAAATTAAAGAATTAATATTTCCAAATAGTGGAAGTTTTTCAATATTTCATCTTATCATCTCAAAATAATGTGAAACTTTCTCTAAATAATGACTTAGTATCACAATGTCATTATCCTGAGAGAAGTCTTTTTTTTGTTGCATTTCCATGTTTTATAAGAGACACAAAGGAATCAGAATAAGTCACAACAATATCCTAATCTCAGATAATTACTCAAAATATTTAAAATGTTAAACGAAGCAAAGAAATACAATTTAAAATCATATATTACCAGTTTATTAACATAAAATAAATTTTAAAAAACAATCAACAAAACCACATAGATCAAAAGGTAAAATAATAAAGGCAAAGAAAAAGAAAGAAAATAAATGAATAAATAATTTAGGTGACAGACTTACAGACGTACATTTTGACATTCATTTCTTAATTGTTAAATACTTAAGAGATTCAACAGAGTTCAATCTCAGTTCTAATAACTTAAGAGATGGGTTGAGTTAACAAATCTCCCTTTGAAAATATTGTATTTAAATAAAAAGGTTAACAGTTTAACATCACTGATAGATACTTTTCACATCTATATCTCATCGTATCTATACTTTAAAATGAAGATTTCAGTCTGACCTTGACCCCTGTCTGACATCATGTAAATAAATATCATCACTCATACATCAATCTATGCTGCATATACTGTAAACTGTCCTATACACCTACCTCATGTATGTAAAGCAACCTGGTACTTATGTATGTATTTATGTAAAGCAAAGTGACACTGGCTTTATGCCCGGAGCACAATGGGCCCAGGTGTGCCACATGCTGCTGATTAAGTCTCCTAATTAGGTCTGCAGCTCTGTAACTTGGTAACTTGTTTACCTTTTAAAAGCTGGTTGTTCTTTTTTTCTCCTTTATCTGTGCTTATTTCTGTGTATGTGCATTAATAAACAACCTACAAATATAATAAAATCCCTTGTATGTGAACCTGGGCAGGAGACTTTAAAGGGGAAGAGCAGAAATATATCCTGATTTTATCACATACAATCATATATATCAATGTGGATTATGTATTATATCAATATATATACATTCAAAAGCATTACATTATTGTGGCACATTAGCAAAGCATCAAATAGAAATATCAAAAGGTGGCATTAGAAATCAACAATTTGTTTTATTTTCAGATCATTGAACTTAAACACATCACTTGGCTACAACAGATCATTAAATTAATCAGTATTTTTTAACACATTCTTTTTCTTTTTGAGTTACACACATTCATACCGGAAGTACAATCACAGTCTGCTCTGCTGGCCACTGCAGCTCCACTGGAACAACTGGGGTTAAAGGCCTCGATCAATAGCACCTCAGTGGTGGTAATGAGGGAGGAGCAAGCACTTCTCCACACCAAGATTTGTCCTGCCTATCCGGGGATGGAACCGACGACCTTCCAGTCATAAACTGGCTTCTCTATAGCTTTTAATTCAATTCAATTCAATTCAATTTTATTTGTATAGTGCCAATTGATAGCAGAAGTTATCTCAGGACACTTTTCAAATAGAGCTGGTCTAGACCAAACTCTTTAGGCAACCACTGCATCATATGTTTTTTGTGGGAACAAATCAGCCGTCGACCAATATGAGTTTTTAAAGATTCTAATGCCGATATTTAGAGAGCAGTGCAATCGATGGCAGATATATAATACCAAAATCAAAACAGAGAAAAGGTCACATATAATTCCATTATTCAACACATGTTATAATCTAAATAAATATATAAATACATGGTTATCTTAGCCAATAACATGTTGTTTTATATGGAATTGTTATTAATTAATGAAACAGAAAAATATGGTGTAGACTGAGTCAGAAGCAACATCATTCAACTAATATGTGTATAACACTAGACAGAAAGTTAGTACAAATCAAGATTTGCTGTCATTTAAGATGGGAGAAAAGACAATGTTGAAATTTAGAGCAGGATGCAGGAGAGTTATAATACAGGACTGGAAACTAACTGAACTAACCACCTTCCACAAAAAACTCACAAAGAGGCCACTAGACATTCTTCGTGTGTCTTGTGTCTTGTGAATGCCGACATCGCCTTGGCCCAAATAACTGACCGACTGATTTATCTCTACAGCACAACTCATGTTGGAACAAGATCGATGCTCCAAACAACAGTACTTTGTATCTTATAAGAACAAGCATGTTTTCTTGTAGGAACAAGATCTATGTTGTAAAGCTAATAAAATATTGAAAACACGTACAGAGCTTGTGGGAACAAGATATTACTCTACACTCGATATTAGTCCTACTGCAAATTACATAAGTGCCAGGGTTTGGATTCCAGGCTGTGTTCACATTGCAGTTGGTCCCTCCATCCACAGATCTGATATTTTTAGAGTAAAACAGATTTTCTGACGCAGTGGGTTTTAAAGTGGGGTCTAGGGACCAGCAGGGCTCCTTGAAATAATGGCGAGGGGTGTCAAGAAAATGAAGAGTAATTTAATTTTACTGGTGTTTTCGCTCCCCTGACTCTAATAATGCACTGATGCCAAAAACTGTTTTCCTCCTCTCTGTGTGATGCAGATCTGATGTGAACTATTTGGTGAGTTGGGATAAGAAAACAATGCACTGAATCAGAGTAACAAATACACATTCACCCCCAAAAACATGACAAATATATCTTTTCTATTTTATTTATTCTGTTTTTACAATAAACCACTTTTGATCAGGTGTTCAGTTTATAGGTAGCTATGTCTTAGAGTCCCACTTCCCTTACTCATGTTTGCATTTTTATTTTAACATACTGTTTTCATATTATGTCCTATACACACGTTAAACGGTAAACATTAACAGTAAAAAACAGCATACATTTCTAGACTCGGTGACACATATGACATATTGAATTGCCATATACTGTACAAAACATAGTGACTCTAATGTAGGAGAAAAGCAGCCATAGTTATGTAAGACAAAATACACAGTCACTGTGTGGTTGTATACAAAGGTAGATGCATGCCTCTCATGTATTAGCATATATTCAGGTCACCATCGGTTTCTTTAAAAGACCAGTTTGTAGAATTTAGTGCCATCTAGTGGTGAGATTACAGATTGCAACCAACTCCCTTTCCAAGTGTGTAGGAGAAGCTACGATGGGCTAATGTAAAAATGTGAAAAGCCCCATAGAGCCATTGTTTGGTTTGTCTATTCTGGACTACTGTAGAAACATGACGGTTTAACATAGCAGACTCTGTGGAAGAGGACGTGTCCGTAAATAAAAACATCTAAGGTAACAAAAACACAAGGATTCCTATTTTCAGGTGATTATAAACTAATGAAAACATACCTATGAATATTATATTCCATTTGTGCCAGTAGATCCTCCTAAATGTTACACACTGGACCTTTAAAGACAATTAACCATTTAAAAACAGTCGTTGTTCTGAAGGCTTTTTCCAGAATACCTAACCTGACTGCTCCAGATGTTTTTTTACACAGAACCTCATAGCTGGAAACTGTTTGGAAAAGGGCAGGCAATTTAAAAAAATGCTTGGCAGGTGACTGGATGAACTAATCGGATCAACACACCACATAAAGTAGTCAAGTCAGTCAGTCTTACCAAAGCCAGTCGGGAAAAGAGCGAAAAAATCTTTTAAATCAAGAAAAGTCTGTTCTTTGTTCTTCTATCAATGAAAGAAAGTTCTGATATAACTGATGCTTGCAGCATCTACACCGTCCTCTTTAGCGGCCGCCACTACAGTCACGTCTCACACGTTTGTCACTATTGTTAAATCACTAGTATATATCAGAAAATATAAGAATAGATTTCAACCTGTTTCCCAAGGGGGTTTGGGCTCTGTTTCTGAATTAAAACAAATATGGCCGCCCACCAACTACCTGGAAAGTGTTGCAACTTGGGAAACGTGTCAAACATTTTGGTGGACCACAAACATGTGGTTGAAAGCGTCTTTGAGGAGGTTTTTCAAACACTGTCGGAGATATTAGTGGTTACACATGTGACCTGAATGTATGCTAATACATGAGAGGCACAATAACAATCTGGGGCTAATGGAAATGACACATTACCCCTTTATATTCCCTTCTTGTGAATCTCTTCTTTCAGTCATGCTGATAAAATAGAGAAAAAAGCCGTTACATTTAGGCTATTGTGCCTGTGGGATGTCAGTTGTGTTTTTTTTTTAAAGGAGCCCTATCTAAGAATATTTATGTTATCTGCTCTGGTGAGGAGACAGTATAGAAAGAGATAACCTCGGGTCTGTAGATATATTATGTGTTTTCTTCACACAGAATTCCCCTGAATGCAAAAGTGCTGCCATGAACAAAATTGATGTCTTAAAAACCTTTCAGGGATCCTGATAGAAACTGCACTAATATTATCTTAAGAATTGCATTCAGGGTTGGAACTGGGCAACTTTTCTGAATTAAATCGTGAAATAACCTTAAACACTGTCATTATGAAATGTTAGGTATCAGATTTGATTGTGACGGTGGTTCTATTTTCTGATATATCCTGTTCACGGTCACAGGGGGACTCAAGGTTTCCTCAGCATGCCCTGGGTCAAGTTGCTGTCTGTCACACAGTTGGAAAAACACATTCACACAACTTAGAGTATCCAATCCGTCCTTTCTACATGTCTTTGGACGGCAGGAGGAAACCGGAGCACTCGGAGGAAACGAGAGCTGAGACGGTGAGAACATGCAAACACCACACAAGGATCAGTTGTTTCTGCCGGACTAAGTGCCTCCGCAAGAGTGGAGGAGCTGATTCACTTACGACTGGATGTCTCACTAGAGCGGTGGTTCCCAACCTTATTCCTTAAGGGACCCATTTTCATTGAGTAAACTGACAACCCCTGACTGAGTGACATATTTTATTGTATTAAATAAATAACAATAACATTACAACTGATAACCTGTACAATGAGCCCAAATGGTGAACAATAACTGCAGGAAGTTTGTGTTAAATGAGTTTTCTTACACCCCTTGAAATCAAGAAAGCCTTGACAACCCTGAGTGGAGGTCCCGACCCCTGTACTATGGAAGTTTCTGAATTAATGATTTATAATCTCACAATTCTGAGATGATCAATTCTTCTGCTGTTTTTCTGAATTTCTAAGATACATCCAGCACATTCTCCATGCCATGGCCGATTCTCAGCCCCACTGATCCTAACACAAATGCTGTATTCAGCCTATAGTGAGCTCCAGCTGGCCCATGCAGGACTCTGTCTCGCCTATCCTTCACCTCTTGGATCTCAGATGGAGAACCAGAAGGACAGAGGTTTGGTCTATGGACGGTTATAGAATTAGACCCCGATCTGTTGACAGTTTATGGTCCAACAGTTCAAATTGTGTGAATGCAGAGAGGACACATGTGAAAGGATGTCTTGCTAAAAGTTTCCTGACGAAACAGCCTTTATCACATATTAGAAAAGGTTTGAATAAATGGTACAAGCCCATTTAAAGATACCAAGGACAGGAACACACAGTGTGGCCACACAACCGACCAGCCAGATTTCAAGTTAACTTTCTTTGGTATATTTATTTCTTTTTATATATTTTTGAAACTACTTGGTTTATGATGCTGATTTTCTGTATATTTTTTATACAGAAACTGTTAAAAATCATCAGAAAAAGTGATAGTATTCCAGCAAACATCCTGTCTGTCTTCTCCATCGTGTTATTCAGTTGCTGCCTTTGAGTTTTTCCTGTCTGTATGGGAGCCTGTAATTGAGTTCAGCTGCAGTCTGCCATCCTGCCGGATGACATGACACCTTGAGTAAATAGAAATTCTCCAACATATCAGTCTTGTTTGCAAAAGAAAGAGACCAATGTGAGTTTTTACCTTTTTTTTTCTGACACAAAATATTTTTCATATACACCATCTGTAATTACTGGAACACAAACAAGCAAGAATCCATGGAGGTACAAACCCTTGCAGGTGGAAAGAAGCACACACACACATAAACCTTCTAAGCTGGTAACCACAGTCCGCCGGTACACCTCACTTCTTTTGATTAGCTGTCGGCACATTGATTAAACTTCTTGCCAGGTGTGAAGCAGGTCCTCTCACCAAATCAATACCTCTATCGGGGGTTATCACCAAATCTCCCTCTTTCTCTCTCTCTGTCTCTCCTCTTTTAAAGCTTTTCAAACAGAGCATGAAAAAAAGTAATCCTCAAACTCTTAATCAGGGATTAAATTCTCAGGAGTGAGCACCCCGCTCAAAAAGATAAAGTCAAGGTCATCTGCAGCCCGTGCATCTGAAATTACCTCTGGATGATTAAGAGCTGTGGATGATATCCCGTCACCTTTTTTGGATGTGATAAAGTCAGAAAGGGTTCAGGCTCCGGAAAGCCTTCAAGATAAAAAATATATATATATCTCGAGCTGCACATGTGTGAAGTTTACTTCCTTCACCCATCTGAAAAACAATGCTGTGTCCCAGTTTCTTGCCTGATACTAATTGTATAATAACAATAACATATATGCCTACTAGATACTAACTGTGAAAGTATTCTTCTTTACAGCTCTTTTGATTATAAAAACATATATATTTATATATTTTTATAGATATTTTAGCATATTTTCTACGGTAACTTTCCACTGTTTTTGACTTCTGCAATAACATTTCTCTTACTACTCTTCTCTTTATTAAGCATTGTGCACCAAAACACAAAGGCACATTACTTGAATGTGAGAACCTGTTTGGCAATGAAACTTTTTATGATTCTGATAACAATGACCAAACTTTAATGTTTTATACTAAGAGGAAATTACACGATGTGCGTGCGACTTTGGACTGTACTAAAAAATGTTTTTCTAAGGTAGTGACCATTAACAACACCCTCAAAAATCAAGGGTTTTTTATTATGACTTTCCCCTAATCGTCAACTACACTATCGCTGAGAGGAATCTGAGTCGACCTACTTTTTTTTAGTCGGATAGTCGCACTTACATACGAGTTAGTATGCTAACTGTACTAGCTGCCATTAGCTACTTAGTGGTCCTTTTAGCTGACTGTACCCAGACTCTAAATCTTTAGTCGGGTGCAAAACTTTTTTATTATTCATACTTTTATTACTTTGATTACACTTAATAAAGTCACTTTTCCAACGAGAACTTGGCTTTATTGTGTACTGAGAGTGTTGGGCACAGTGCTTTGAGCTAAATGCTAACGTCAGCATGCTAACATGTTTAGTCGGCATAATGTTTACCAGGTTCATCATCTTAATATATTTTAAAACTGATATTTTTTCACTGGTAAATTGTTGCTTGACAATGGTTAACTGTTTTTTTTTATATATATATTTCACATGAATTTAAATTCAGTTTTATTTGCACAGCACCAAATCATAACAGAAGTTATCTCAGGACATTTTTATATAGAGCAAGTCTAAAGAGAGAGAGATGTACTGCATCAATAATAGTAACAATAACAACTGTAATAGTAGAAATATGACTAATAATAATAATGATGATGATAGCAGTGCAACCACAATCTATAGGAACCGGCGAGACGAGAAAGCACAAAAGCTCTGGGGAAGAAGTTTAGAACTTAGTAAACTAGATTATAGAGGAGAAGAGAGGAGCTGCATTATGGGAAGTCCCCTGGCAGTCTTGGCCTATTGCAGCATAACTAACTATAAGTTTTATCAAAATAACACATCACATAATTGACTCATTCTCCTTTTCAGAGAGCTTCTTCCAAACATCTGATGAAACGCTACCAGCAGAGACCAGAAACATCTGAATACAGAACAAAATAAAATGTTCACAGAGACACTTTGGATGCCTTATGTGCTAAAAAGAAAGGGAAAAAAAGATTAAAAGTTCAAACCATTAATCTGTTTACAACTGCAATGCGTGCAATCTCAAAGTATACTGTCTAATTAATAAGGAGAAAGGTGTGAAAATGCTGGAGAACAGAGAGACGGGTGAACTGTGTTCTTATTATTATCAAAGGGTTTTTCTCTCAGCAGTGAAGAATAAATGTAAAAATGTGCACTGTGGAAACAGTTCAGGTACAGACTTTTTCTCTCCAAGCTTTTGTCTCAAAATACTGGACACCACGCTGTGAATCAGGGCTCTGGTGTCAGTATCAGAGTACCTGGGTTCATTTTGCTTGATGAGAATGGTCATCGTTGGTCTGGTTCCCAGGCTTTAGTCCAGTGAGCCCAGTAAGAGGATGCCTGAGCGATGATGCCCTCGCTGCTCCCTGAAATCCTCCTCCTCTGCTGACAGACGCACACACAAAGACAGCGGTGGAGGTTCCCAGCTGACGGAGACAAGCTGCTCTTTACAGTCTGTCAGTCTGGTCGGAGACAGAGTGTGAATAAGAATGGTCTGTACTGGAAGACGAAGAGATTGACAGAGAGGGAAGTTTAGTGGAGTTACGGTAAAGGTCCAGTGTGTAACATTCAGGAGGATTTATTGGCAAAAATGGAATATAATATGTAATATAAGTGTTTAATCACCGAAAAATAGGAATCGCTGCGTTTTTGTTACCTTAGAATGAGCCATGTTTATCTACAGATGCCACGGCGCGCCTTCCAAGAAGTCTGCCATGTTAAACCGCCATGTTTCTACAGTAGCCCAGAAGAGACAAACCAAACACTGGCTACTAGATGGGGCCTTTGTGGCAGTGTAGTTTCTCCTTCACACTTCACAGCCCGTTCTCATTCCCAGGTCGTCGAAGACAAACGCAGTTTTATTTGGTGGCAATCTGCAACTTCATCACTAGATGTCACTAAATCCTACACGGGTCCTTTAAACAATTTAATTTTCTTAAACTTTCATTGACCTTTCATCATCAATTTTTGTCATCCTGATTGTTTATACTGTGTTTTTACAATGTTGGTCAGTTCTGTACACAAAACATCTACTGCATGTCTATCCATCCTGAAAGAGGGATCCCTCCTCACTTTCTCTTCCTGAGGTTTCTTCCATTTCTTTCTTGTTAAAGAAAAGTTTTTTCAGATTGAAATTAATGATAGAGGGTTCTGTATGCGATGCAGATTTGTGATATTAGGCTATATATCCAAACTAACTTGACTATTAGAAGTAAAATAAAGGGATTTCTTCATGAAAAAACTACAGCTCCCATTACAACTTACCAGCACAGCAGCAGATGTATTTATATCACTGTAACTTGTTTTTTTCCATATACATTAAAACTCACCAAAACTCTCTTTAAGTTACTTATTTAGTTATAATCTCTGAGGTCTAAAAACAGCCACACCGTTAAATCCTCTTTGTCCTGCTGCTATTACAGACACATCTGAACTAACTTTGCCTTCTCAACTTGTCCATGGACTCGTTTCTTTTGTTGAGTCAAAGAAACCAAAGTCCACCTCAGCCTTTCTACCTTTAAACTACAGACTTTACTTTACCTTTTATCTAATAATTGCTGTAATTTACTTGAGTTAATTACTGATTATTGATTTGAACAAACAAGTTGGTAGTGAGTGTGTGAAATACAACATCTTATTTCCTTCTGCACACACTACAGAACATCTGCTAGGCTTGTATCTTCCACTGCATATTTACTAGTGTAGTAATATAGCACTACAATATGTAAATAACAAAAGAAAAACAGCTCCAAATTCAGTAAACGATCAAATTATCTACAGGGACCAAAATGAAAACACACAAATAATCTGACTTTGGCAGTTTTCATTTTCACTCTCGTGTAACTAAGTTCTTTATTACCTTTTAATGAACTATTTAAAATTTAGTAGTAATCTAATAGTCGCTTTCTAGAACAGGTATAGTCTCACTCTGACCTGAATAAAGTGTAACTCAAGCAGCACTTTCACACAAGTGGAACGTTTCAGACTCCGTACAGAGGATGCACTCGCTGATTGCCTCCAGCTACAGAAGACAGAGGATAAGCTCCTGTCCCATGTTTCCTCTCTGCTTCCAAGAAAGCTTACCAGGATGAATCATTTTGACTCAATATGACTGACTTGTGTCTCCTGCCACTGAAAAGAAACAGAAATTGAAATCTAATTACCACGTGTCCTTTTGTACGTTGTGTCATTTTGTTAATGTGTGTAATGGTTTCATCTTAAAACACAAGATTTGTTTATATTCATATGTAAGTTGAACTAGAAATGAAATAAATAACCTGACGGGATAAAAATCAGGTTTTGCACTCAGGTCAATGCAATATTTGTGCTTTACTGCCTCCTAGTGATTATTAGAAGAGAAAGAAGTCATATAATCCGGTATCATTATCTGATATGAAGTGTTTTAGTAAAATGTCCTTTATTCAGATTAATTATTCTGAACGGATGATTATTAAAAAAACCTCTAGAGTTTATTGGAAGGAAGGTCTTTATTCATTTGGATCCCATTATACTGTACGGTCACAGTAGCTACTCCCTCCAATCATTTCCTCCTTACATCAACATACATCCATCACATTCATACTCACAATAGGACTCAATACAGAACACAATTACCAAAGCACACAGCAACCAAGAGTTTCAGTTTGGGGAATTCGAGGCCCTCAAGAGTGATTTAAAAAGCCTTTAATATCACAAGCCTATTTACTCACAGTAACAGGCTACATGTCTGAGCCATTCTGGCTTTATCAGGGCAAATACAATATGGTTGCCTTTGGGTTGTTTCTTATACTTGTTGTAAGTAGTAAGTAAGTAGTCATATGCTAGTGTACGTCACATAACAGACCATGTTCAGCAGAGGAAACCACACATCAAAAGTCCCCCACAAAGTCAGGACAAACAGAGAACTGTATACAAAACATCTTCAGTGCATGCAGGCAACATTACTACATGTATTTATGAATTTTTCTGGTGCCTTATATGTCCATGTGGGTTGGCACAAAAGAATAAACTAATTAACTAACTGAATTTGGTTCATGACACTTCCACAAAGCTCAGCAGTGATTTTTGTTCCGATGCTGAAGTTACACCAAATATTTCTCATCACTAAATAAAAAAATCTATCAGTGAGTCTGTACGGGCTCATCATGCTCCCAGTGTTACACTATCATTTCTAGACTCACTATTGATCTCAGCAGCAATAAGCTAATGGAGGGGTTGTAGTTATATCAAGAGCAGTATCACTGTTTAATCCAGCAACAATATTTATATTGTCATATGAAATATTACTCCTGCCTGACACTTAAGATGTGGGTTATATTTTTCAGTTTTTGCCTAAGCTTTTCCTTTATGTGTTGTCTTTATTCTTTTATCTGTGAATCTTTGCTGTATCTTCCCACTCTAATCTTCTCAAGTGCATATCTGCAATCATATATTTACAATCACCCTTCTGCCTATATTGACAAAAAAAACACATATTTCTTAGTAATTCTACATATTTTTAAGCAGAATTTTGCAGATGAACCATAACTAATAATACATAATAATACATGCTGTCTAGACCCTAAAGCTTCATATTCAAATGTTATACATAATACTTTTAGACACTATACTGTAAACACAATATAAAACCATCAAAGGAAACTTGTAGTGTAAGTAGCCTATATAAGTACACATATATGATGCAGAGTCTTGTTTCTACTGTCAACCATATTTAAAGTACATTACTAATTTGCATGTCGGTTTATGAAGCTGTGTTCACTGCACAGCTACATAAATAAAAAATAAATATTGTATAATGGACTCACATTGGGATCCGGATCAAAAAACATGTGATCAAGACACATATTTGATTTCCTGTCGAAAGTAAAGTGAGAAGACTGATCCCACTTTTATGTCTGTACAATAAATATTAATTTCAGTTTTATTTTTATAGCCCCAAATCATAACAAAATTTATCTCAGGACACTTTTCAAATAGTCTAGACTGTACTCCTTATAAGAAATGTACAGAGACCCAACAATTCCCACCATGAGCAATCACTTGGTGATAGTGGCATGGAAAAACTTCCTTTCAACAGGCAGAAACCTTGAAACAGCTAGCCTGACTTTATCCTAAAATTCTAAAGTAAAAATGTCTACAAGCACTTCTAAAACTTGCCAACTCACATGTTATATTTAGTTTGTTTAATCCGTACAAAAACCAAAGTGTAAAAACAACACACTGTGGTTTTACCGGGGGGTTATGTGCCAGCTTTGAACTCACTCAAGGGCAACCTGGTGGGTTTTCCAAAAGATTTCGTTATAAAATCCAGACTACACGTCTAATGAAGAGCGATGTATTTATTTGCCAAGACGTGTAGCCACACCAGGCTAGTAAAGGGCAACTGCCTCTATATACAGACACTACTCTTATTTGAAGTTTTATTTCCACAACTTCAAAAGATGTACCCAGGGCCCTGACACAACGGCAGCAGATTTTAGTTTTTGATCATCTTAAATTACATTTCAGATCAGAACATATCTTCAAACACTTTCACATTTAAAAATGTGTAACAAACAATTACCACAAAACTATCAACTTATGTGAAATATTTAATATTATGCCTGCTTATATTAATCTCTCGCTTTATGTTTGTCTTGTGTTTAATGTTTTCCTTTTTTCTGTTATTAAGCAGTTTTTTCAGCAATATTTTATTCTGAAAATCTGGATTTGGTCGATTTAATTTGGTCTAACTTAGCAAATTTGGGCTACTCGTATTTATGCAGCCACAACAGCAAAAATATATGTTTTTTTCTCTCTAGACGGGGCAGCTCAGCCAAAGAGGGAAAATGGGGTGTTTGCTCTGGAAACTTTAGCCCGGCCTTGTGCTCATTCTCTTCACTTCCTGCCAGAAAGCAAAGAACCATTATTTCCTGAAATGTTGAACTATTCCTTAAAAGTAAATTCTCTTAGCTCAGATGTAAAATAATCGTCTTTCCTGACATGAGCTGCATATTTAACCATGTTTTCTCCAACAGAGAGAAGGCCCGTGTGGCCTCAGCACATCTCAGAGATCAATTTATTATTCTCGGGCAATATAAAAGTTTTGTTCGTCTTCAGTCAGACCATTGCTGAACTTTAGCTTCCTTAGAGTTTTTGTTGTGAGATTTTAGACATCAGCTAATATTTTCCCACCTTTACCAAAGCGCTGTACATCTATATTTACACCTAAATGTGTGACAGGTTTGTCAGAGGAGAGCAGAACTTTGACCAAAGCAACTCCACCAACACTGCTCTGTCAACCGAAACTGCAGCAACTTGATAGGTAAAAATAAAAAAAACTCTGCAGTGAAGTGAGGAATTCAGTGAAAATAAACTTTCTCCAAACACAGATCTTCCATTAAATCAGATCTGGCAGAGCTGTTGGGGGCAAAACATATCAACATGTCACACTGTGTCCCTGATAATAACCACAAACTGGGTGAAACACCAATCTCTCGTGTAGACTTTTTTAAAAGCGTTTCCATTTTCCACCAAACTCGTGAGTCATCTGTACACTCACATACAACACTGCAGTGGTTTAATTAAACATTTATTAAGTGATTGTCTGCTGCGCCTGTGGATCAGCAGCATTTGGCTCCAGCCCCTGTGGCCTTGACTAATCCTCCGTATTTTGTGCTGAGAGATAACAAGAGGGTGACAGGACTGAGAAAGGAGAGGAAGGAAAAATGGGTTGCGGCTTTCCCTGCAAACAAACAAGACTGAGAGGTGAAAGCTGTGATCCATCCATCTGTCTTTCTGCTTCTTTTCCCCTCTCTGGTTTTCTCGCTGTATGCCTCTATCTCTCATTCCCACTTTTCTTTTTTTCCTCTCTCCCACCTTCTGTCTTTCTCTTCATCTTTCTCTTCCTCACTAATGAGAGCCGGTGGGGTTTCTCAGTAGCCTAACAACCAGCGTGTTTGTCTCTGCCCAGACACCAGGGGCCCACAGCTTACTGCTCCCCCATCGACTTAATAAATAAGCAAATAAATACAAAACTCACAGGGCTGCCAGTATATATTTTGCAGGTCCACGCTGCACTGAGAATAACACATAATGAAAAATGCATGTAGTAGGAAAAGGGGCAGGACCACAGGGTTGGCCAGGGTGGCACAGGCCAGCTCCCTGGAATATGACTGCCTTCGCAACTACCACATCATCCACAAAACAGGGGCCTGAACCAAAGCATGTGTGTGAAGTGACTGCTGATATTTCTGGTTATTAAGCCAAATCTAAACTAAAAAAAAGCGACCACAAGGGACTCAGGAATCCAGAAGTGCATCAGAATATTAAATGGTGTCTCCCTCTATCATGATGCAGCAATTAGCGCATGGAGATAATGATGTTCCACGTATTTAGTGTTATCCATCATCAGTAGACTGACATTTTATCAAAGTCATTGTTAGAAATTGTTCCAGGTAGAGTGTCATTTTCTTATCAGGCTGTACGTTGCAGGGGGAGTCTTTATCTTTATTACATGGAGGAAAACAGGTAGGAGAGAATTACGTGCCTCTAATTACTCAGGAGGAGTAAATCAATCTTTACACTGCTACATTATTACAATCTGCCACGGCTATGGAGCACAATATCTCATACTGTAGCAGTTGCAGCATTTCTGGAGAGCCAGCGTTATTATCACAGCCTCTCTGGCATGAATATGTATGGATGTGATGTACATTAGAAAATGTAAAAGTGTTTTAGGTAACCTAAATATAGGCTACAAGTACCTCACAGTTACACTTTCCATACAGGTTTTTTCATCAATCTCCATCTCACTTTATTTATGAGACATTCATTTCAAAACCTAAAACCTGTAATTAAATGTTTTGCTTGCAGTCACATCATTAACAGTCCTCCAGGAGCACCAGGATCCTTGGTGACAAATTAACACTTACTGTATGTGAGGGCATCTACATACAGTGAAGCCATTTTGAATGGTAAGGCTGACATCTAGTGGCAGCTACTGTTTAAATCCTGCTTGGGACTTTTGTCTTAGTGAAAGGTTTTTCACGCAAGCTGGTTTTTATATTTTGTTTTGGCCATCCACACTTTTATTAAACATTCATTCACCATCAAGCTACCAACACATACAAATCTACCAAGACAGTAAATACTGGAAGCGCTAATTAAAAAAAAATCCTACAAGCAAATATATGCAGCAAACAAACAGCTTGATCCACTATGTCAACCAGCTGGGCAGCTGCCTTTTTCTCCATTTCGTCCTTCAGAAAACCTCAGTGGGAGTGATCTGGTGATATACTGTGAGAAAAATTAAACAGGTTAGAATAATCAATTTTTTTTTGCTGAATAACAGTTTGCTAACACATTGAGACATGGACATATTTTTGTAAAATGCTCTGTTGCATACTTCTGGCATTTGATTTCATGATGTGGATGTAGGTACTCTTTTCTTCTACTGACTCTTCCATGAAAGTTTTGTTTGTGCAAGCAGCTCTGTTGGTCTGAACTCTCTTCCTGCAGGCTTTTTGCATTCACATTGGGGGTTTGGATTTGCCTTTCTTAACCTCCAATACGAGCAGAGTTTTCTTAGTCTTCCAGATCTCCTCTTGACCTCCACCGTTTCCCTCAACTGCCATCTCTTAATTACATTTGACACTGTGGAAACTGCAAGCTGACAACACTTTGATATCTTCTTGTAGCTTTCCTCTGCATTGTGGGCATGTACTTATAGGAACCCACGTTTGCTGAGTGTTTACACAAGGTTTAAAGAGTCACCAGCTGACATCTCCTAATGACAACTGTAGACAATGCCCCAGGCCTTAAACTCCTTAAGTGCATTGAATAAACTGAATGAATTAAGTTTAGGGGAAACACTTTTGCACACGCCAGTTTTTTTTATTTTTGTTCAATTTAGACATAAAACACAACTGTGCATTAATGTTTGCTGAACATACTGTGCTTTATGTTCCGTATCCTAGGCTGTGTTTAAATATTTACAATGAATTTCTATTTAAATCACGAAAATATGTTATTTGTCAAGGAGTGCCTGATTATAGGTTGCAGTTGTGCAACAGTAAGCAGCTTCTTGGGTTAAAGCTGGAGGGGGATTTCTTAATCATCTTAAAGCAACAGAATTTCTTGAAAACTGTGATTTAAACGGATTATGGTCACAATACAGCATTTTGTAATGACTTTGCATTCATTTTGCAATAATGTCAATTATTCCATTAATTACCAGTCATCTAAATTGGGTCCAACCTCATTTATTTACAATCTGTAACAATGTCAACACACTGTAGTTATCACAACAGATACAATGTGTAATCAGTAAGACAACAAGAGTGCAGCAACACAAAGATCAGACATCAAACATCAAAACATAAGACTGGAAATAGTTTTATGCACAGTGTGTCTGCCCACAGCTGCACAAAGAAGCTGGATTGAGTAACGGATTTAAATAAATAGTGTAGCCGAAATGTTAAAAACTCTCCTTCTGTACTGTACACTGATGTTATTTAATGCATTGACATGAATAAAACTTTGTTTGCAACAAGTCCTGTGTTGCATCTCCAGTTTCGGGGCCTATCAGAACAGTGTTGGTAAGATTGCACGAGTGTAAACAGGGCGAGGATAGTTTGCCCTTCACATGCTCCGACTTTTCAAACGTCCAAGTTATTTCATTTAAAATAGTTGGTGCATGAAAAAGGTTGATATCCTTCAACAAAATAAGGAAAAAAAAGTGATGTGGTGTCTTTAAAACAGGCTCAAGGTCCAAAACCGCATTCCTGACTTCATCATGCATAATTATTCTGTTTCAAGCTCAACGCACATTAATCAATGCCTGTCCTCTGCCAATAATGAACTACAGTAATACCTTCCTTGGCTAGTTGGCAAGCTGAAAAAGGGTGATGAGAGAATGAGAAGAGATAAGTAACATTTTCCTTCAGACAAACTGACATAGTGAGTTAGTCAAAAAGTTAAGGAATGCTCTTTAATGATTTCTTGGCTTTTGCAACAAAGGTTACACTTTTAAAACATCTCTTTCTCAAACCGTTCTCTTGCTGTAAAACCAACATAAGTGACATGATGACAAAATGAGAGGTTGAGGGTTCAAAGACAGAAAGTCCCTGTGAGCGGAGACCAAATCCTGCGTCTAAAATGCGTCTGTAGACTTCAGCTAACACTAAGATGTGCGGTGGTCCTCTCTCTGCTCCCAGCATCCAGCCGTGGTAGTCAGGGTGCGGCTGAATGGCGTTCAGCAGGGCAGATGTTGTTTGTGTGTGTGTGCGTGCGGTGGGACAATGGGAGGGGAGGGGGGGGCGCTAGCTGAGGAGATCAGGCTGCAGATTGACCCTCTGAAGAACGTCCTCGGGCATGCACAGAACGGGATTCACCGGCTTGATCTGTTCATCTCCGAGAAGCGAGAGGCCGGCAATTCCGAACAGAGTGTGGAACGGATCCACCTGCAGAAAGAGAGAGAGAGAGAGAAGAAGAGAGAGAGAGAGAGAGAGAGAGAGAGAGAGAGAGAGAGAGAGAGAGAGAGAGAGAAGAGAGAAGAAGAGAGAGAGAGAGAGAGAGAGAGAGAGATTTAAGTGATGCAAACATATGAAGATGTTCATCAAGTAATATTGGCTCCAACGGTGGACGAACATGAGCTCTCGCACTCCTTAATAATAAAGATCCTCTCTGGTATTTGCATCTTGCAGCACTGGCAAGTTTATAAAGTTTATATAAAACTAGGAATGTTGATATTGAATACACTATTTACATAATTCATAGCTAGGTTTTGTGATTCCTTGGGTTTTCTGTTGATAAAATTTAATTTTCAGTAAAAGAACTGAAATAATGAGCCTTTATCAATTCCATACACAGCATTTCTGAAACTCATTAAATACTAGTCCCAGACGTAAGACGGTCCCTGTGAATCTACTGCAAGACAACTTTTATCTCATACCTTTTCACTGGTTGAAAAAAATACACAGCTGTTTGGTTTCCCATTGTGGATGGTGAGTCGCATAGTGAGTGTGTGGCAGAGTGTGACAGTGAACGCGAGCTGAGCAGTGCAGTCGAGAACCTGACAGTAAATGTACAGTGGATTTCGCTCTAACGCGTTTCCCCCTTTCCATCTCAGAGTGCGAGAGTTAGACGTGTTGGACAGCTCACCATGTCTCCCGGTCTATCAGCAAAACCTCCGGTCTCCTCGTCTTGGCAGGCCAGAATAAACGTCCGCAGCTTGGCCTTGTCGATCCAGTGGATCCTGCCGATGATTTTCAGCGACGCCAGAACCCACCACGAGTAGCACACGTCTGGGAGCTGGATGAGACAAAGAGTTGGGTCAGTAATTGGAACATCTGCGGTAATTAAAGTCTTGGCTTCAGTGCCTTTGCAGTAGCTCGGGGGAAGTTCAAGTAAACTAGGATTTATTTGATGGTTGCAGTTGGCTGCTTCTTGTTGCTATTCTGGAGGTACGACCAGTGGAATTAAGGCTCTGCAAGCGGCTGATGAACTGTGGCCACAACAAACACCAGGAACAAGTGTTGTTGAATGTTAACTGATGATGATAAATACACACTACAGAGCACAGAGGGGACTTAAATGACAGCCCGTTGTAGGCTACTGTAGAAACATGGCAGACTTTGTGAGGTGATTATAACTGTATCCTTTAACATTTAAGACTGCAATTTAATGTAACGTAAGACCTATTTTAGGTGCATATTGCCAAAAATCTGTATGAAGGAAAATCAGTACTGGTTCTGTTGGTTTTCTTTTTGTGGTTGTGTCAGCATGATCAATACAAATCTTTCACAAAAAAACATTTAAATGCAAGATTAAATTCAGCTTTACGCACTTAACTTCATTAATCCAACAATGTTTTAGACATTTAAAAAAGGTTAAACAATGACAATGTTGCATTCGATTTACCAGTACAAAGCACAAACCTTCTCCGGCCGTCCATTGAGGCCTCCGGACGGCAGCTGCCTCTCACAGAGCCACCAGCCCAGCAGGTCAGCGTTCACCTGGTGCAGCTGACCGGTGAGCGACAGGAAACCAGTGCAGCAGTAAATCTGACAGACAGAAGGAGGAAAAGACTTGAGAAACTGCATTTGAGAAGGATTTTAACACGTCACTGCTCAAGAGGGGTGTAAATGTGATAGCAGCCACCTCCCAGAGCGAGAACATTTCATCGTGTTAGTTTCGGGGATTGACAACCTCTCAGTTATGAGTCAGACTCCCTCCCATGAGAACAGCCGGCAGCCTCACATTTGTGAGGTGTGAATAATAATTTAACTGTCTGAACTTTTATGTGGAAACTAGCACCTTAACATCTGATTTCTTCAATTTTACCTTCAGTTTAAGTTTAAGCTTCAACTGTTTTTGCTTTTGTTTAAAAAGAAATGAAAGAACAGGAACTCCAACAGATTGTCTTTGACTGTGAGAGTACATCAGTGGACTCACCTGACCAGCATGAGACTCTGAACCAGGTCTGCAGCCAAAACCTCCGTCAAAGTTCATACAGGACAAGACGAACTCTACAGCTTTGTCGACATTGATTGTGTCCATCTTACCCTTGGAAGAAAGAAAGTCATCTTCAGATATTATTATATGAATTATAAAGTGTAAATAAAGTGTTGAGTAAAGAGAAAAACTTGACAAACAGTGTACATGATATACATACCAGTAATGCAAGTGTAGCAACAGCACAGAAGGAAAATCGTGTGTCTATTTCTCCTGGAATTATAAAATAATACAGCATTTCACTATTTGAATATATTATATTAAAACCAAACTAGAATTTAAATAAATGAGTACAATACTTTTTATTAGTATTTTAGCTACAAGCCCCATATGACAAATAGTTGTGTATTTGTACAAATATATACAAGCATACTGTGTTTCAAAGTACATCTTGCTCACCCCATTTGTCCCCTGCAAAGGAGCCGTCTTCCTGCTGCAATCCTTTAATGTATTCCACCACTTTGTCCACATCAAGGGCATCCACATTGTCATACAAGCACAGGATCTGACGGAGAGATTTTATAAAAATACACAAATTAAAGCTACAACAAGGAACTTTATTTTTTTTGTTGATTCTGGCGGCCCCTGTGTCCAAAAGTGGTAGTGTTTCCACCTTGTTTCATTGATTTCAAGAGGAATCTGAACGAATCCGACCTGGTGGCAGGCATTAAGAATAACTACATAGAAATAACCAATTTTCTCACTGATGTGCTTATGTAAGTCCGATAGAGGCTTCAGTATTAAATTGAGACTGTAATATAACCAGTTAAAAACTCCCTGTAGTACATTTAAACCAAAAATAAAACGTCAAAAACCCAGAAAAAACACAAAGGTTGCAGAGCAAATCTATCTGATTTACAAACCGCTAACACACAAACTGAAACGTTTTGATCACTTTAATCATGAAGAGTCAGCTATACGGCTTCTCAAGAGAGTAAAATATACAGTATTAAACAGAGGAACTGCTAGAAAACGACAATAAGAGTCAGAGGAAATGAATGAATAAAAATCGATGAGCACCACATTTATTTCACAGTCCTGTGCGTCATCCAGGATTAGAATGAATTAAAAAGTATTGACTAAGTCTGTCAGTCTGTCAAATTTCATGTCGACTGTCTTAAGAGTCACCTGGACGGCGCTGAGGGTGTAGAGCAGGTGGGGGTCGTGTCCGATGCTGGCGCTGATGCCCCCACACTCGTGCTGACAGGCTTTGATGAAGTCTATGATCTCCTGCCGGTTCATCCGGGGCAGCTGCCCCATCAGGTCCATTACTGTCAGCCCCCAGTAGATCCCGCTCATCCGCAGGTACTCCGACAGCGTGTACTCCTGAACACAAACAGGACATGAAGGAACAGGAGAGCACGACCTGTTTACTGTGCAGTCCAGAGAAAAGGGTTATGTATTAAAAGAATATGATTGTGGAATTCTTGAACTTTGTTTAAGGAATAAAATAAAAGCTTTATATAAAATGTTACATGCAGAGTGAAATCTAAAATAATACAGCAGCTTTATTACCATAAATAATATGGTATAAGCACAGATATTTAAAGTTAAAACCATTTTCTATTCACACATAACAATAAATACATTGTACTTAAGGTTGCTGACTGGAGAAAAGGGCATATTATTGGAATATTTACATCAATAAAATAGAAATTATACCATTAATACAATGAGAATTATTAGGTAATATCTGCCATCTTACTGCTTTCTACCCCCGAAAGCAGATTTAGTCATTAGAAATTATAAAGGGACACAAATAAATGTGGTAGAACATCTTTCACAAAACAACCACAACAACAACAAAAAAAACATCTAACTTTTTGGAGAAAAAAAAAAGACTTTATTCAAGAAATATTAGTAGTATAACTTTTGTTTTTTCTTCTGGTGTATTGAGGTTGGTACTCTGGTTTCCACCTGGATTTCTTATACTGACACTGCACATGTATGCAGACTGTAAGCCTACTTATAATGTTAAGGTGAAACACATGAGGAGCACAGATAAACTGAAACTGTTTTTCCAGCAGCTCTTGAATCAGAACAAAATACATTTTTGGTTTGTTACCTCAATCCACCGCTCCAACAGAGGCCTGTGAAGGTTAGCCACACTGGAGGTGGACCCAGGGCGTGGGGCCGCTATAGATGCCCCCAATTCACTATTTGATTCATTGCCCATTTGATGCACGACTAAAGCAAAATATCAACTCAAATGATAAGAGGGCTCTCCTGCATTATCACCCGCACTGTCTACCCGTCAGGAGGAACTCTGTGTCCAATTAGATGTTGCATATTCCTAAATGAATTAGTGATTCACATATACAAATATTTTTTTAATGACTTGAAATAACATTTTGGCGTCTGGCTGCAGGGATTTGCTCCGATTCAGCGACAAGAGCACCAGTGAAGTCGGGCCACTGATGTTTGCTGATAAAGCCTGGCTCACAGTAGATGTTCCAGATAGATAGATAGATAGATAGATAGATAGATAATTAGATAGATAGATACTTTTTCCTATCCGCGAGGAAATTCACGTATCCAGTAGCATACAAGATACAAAACATTCATTACATACATTAAACTAAAATGAAGAACCTCAACCCTAAGAATAAAAGTACAAATAAAGTAAAATCATTTCATTCCAGCTCATCACAAAGGGTGTTGTTTGGACAGGATTGAGTTCCTCCACAACAAACTGAGGGAAAACATTTCTTTACGAACCTGCAGACACAGAAAAACACTCTCCTCCACAGCTCACACAAGCAAAAAGTACACAAAAGTAAGTGGACACATGTGCATATAATAGAAGAAACATGTACAACTCACGTAGTCATCCTTCTTGGAGCCGTAGGCAGCGATGTAGTCTGCATGTTTGTCCAGCAGCAGTGTGTCAGGAGCTTCAGGCTTAATGAGGACGTCTTTCACTTGGGTACCCTGCAACACCAAACACATC
>NW_023339796.1:5013888-5015177 GCF_004916995.1 Morone saxatilis | reverse complement strand
ATACAGCCATGAGCTCAACCCTGCCGCTGTCACGCCTGATAGCTGAACTAACTCCCACTGCGTCGTTAAAAGGACCGAATATAAAAACAATAAGTTGTTGACAGGTTAAGATGACGAGCTACACGCTAATGTTAGCTTCGTTTTAGCCACTTTATAGCTGTTTTTTACACACCAGCGGTTAACGTAAGGTTAAATATGGCAACAATAGAGCCGAGTGGACGTTTCCCTCCACTGTGGGTGTAATGTTATCTGATATTACACTGAATAACTAGGACTTTTATAACATAACGCCGGTTACCATTCTGGAAAAATTCGCATGGTCAGGCTTCTTCTACTTCTTCTTCGTGTGTTTTTACTGCGGTTGGTTTTGGTGCACTACCGCCACCTTCTGGTTCGGAGGACCGCAGCACTGCCGGCGGAATAAAAACAAACACTTCTTACTGTTTTTACTTAATTAACAAACCTAAAGGTACTTTGTTTTGAGTATTTTACTACTTCTGCTGACACTCTTACTGAAGATGCCTCCAACCAACTGAACATATTATGTATTAATTATAAGTATTTATAGATTATTTTAATGTAACTTCTTTTTTTGGTTTGATTCCCAAAAGAACCTTTTAAAAATGTTGAAAAATATATATTTAAGAAACATATTACTCATTTTTAATAATAATCAAATTCTCTGCAGATTAAATGTAAATACTTAACTTGATTAACATCTTGATGATTGATGAAAATGATTTGGTCTAAAAGATAATCCCCCTTTAATACTCTTATATATACTGTTTTTAAAACGTATTTGTCAACTTTTAAAAATCGTTAAATAAAATTAGCAAAACTATTATTTAAAGATTTTAAATTTACTCCAATAGTTTAGCAGACCCCGAAGGTGTCTTTCTTTTATTTCTTGTACAATTTAAGTTATTTTTATATTAATATTTATTATATTAGGTATACAACATAGTTGCAAGTCTTACAATGAAATGTTTGGTAGTTTAGTACTAAATGCATTGACAGTATGACTGAATGTCTATTTTCTCTTCTTCTTCTACTGAAGCTGTACATCTGTGCAGACTGTACACTGCCTTACTATAATATTCCTCTGATAAAATCAGAATCAACTGGACGGGCTCAGCAGTTTATACGGGCCACAGAGCTTAATTGGATCATGCAGTGTTCCTGTATGGAAGAATCTGCAGTCATACTTTCTCATTTATTGAGGTTTTTCCTTTAATGTGTCTGTGTTTATTTTTCAGACAGTACCATGGACACTGACTCTTATACCCACC
>NW_023339796.1:5004706-5013869 GCF_004916995.1 Morone saxatilis | reverse complement strand
CGTCTTCTGCACTGTTTTCTTTTCGTATCTTTCGTATCTTTATTTATTTATATTTTGTAAGTATTTTATTTTTGTGTGTGATTTATATATTTGTATATTTTATGTAGCAATGCACCAGGACACATTCCTCGTAGGTGTAAAAACCTACTTGACGATAAACCTAATTCTGATTCTGATGAATAACACTTCTTCTCATAATCAATGAGGTAAGGAGACAAATCCAAACTAAGTAATTTCTAAGCTGGCTTTCTAGTTTAATAAAATCTGATTTGTTCATTTTCAAAATGATCCTGTGGGATCCACCGGTTTTTAATAATGTGTTTTGCTCCTTTTACTTATCAAACAATGTTAATGATTGTAGATTAAACTACTTGCCAATCTTCAATTTAGGTATTTAATGTTAGTGAATGTGTCCATCTCTATTATTTATATATGTGTGTGTGTGTGATTCAGTGGCTGCACTGTTTTGGGGCTACAATCTTGTTTAAGGTCACCAAAACTCTCAACGGCCCTGGCAACATGTCACACATTCGTTGTACCCGTCATGTTTCCTGAAACGGAAAAACGCTGGACTGAGGGGGGATTTAGTTTGACAGGTGGCTAGTTAGACTGTGGTGGTGTGGGAGGACAAGGGTTAGGTAAAAGCCTGAACTGTGTAAGTTCCCACAAAACAACAAATACAGAAGAGGACCATCTCTATCAGAGGGTATTTGTCTAAGGTATGATTAGGGAATTAAAGCTATTGTAGTAATTTAAAACCTCCCTTGAAAACACATTTGGGATTCTGTAAAATACTTTAAATCGCCTGGTATTTCAGATTCTTTGTATTAATCTTTCTTATATGATTTTGCCTCCCAGAGAGGAAGCAGTTCGGACTCTCCTCTGAAGTCATTAAATCAAGACACAAACAGTTTTGAGGGTTTTGGTTTTTCTTGGTTCATCAAACTTTCATGAGAACAGAACATTTATTCATTGTGTCCATAAATAAAAACAACAAAAACATGATCAATTCTAGACTTAATGGAATAATTTAATAAATGGATGATGCAGATTTACAACCTTTAGACAAATACACCATTATGTCATAGGTGTTGCCAACTAGTGAAAGGTTTTATTATTTATTATTACATCCATACTTTCTGCTGATGGTTCTTTATATTTGATAATGGGTAATAATGTAGAACGGACAGCAACTGTTAAATCAGATAGAACACTGTTTTCAGACAACATGCATTTTTATTATTATTTTTACAGTTAATTCATTAGACACACATTCCTATTTCTAATGCATTCTGGTGAGAAATGAATTTGTACAGATCAAAATTAAATTACCTTTACAATATGAAAACAATGCACTGATCAATAGGAGTAGCCAAACACTGCAAGTACGTCACTTTTGGTATGACGTCAGAGGCAGAAAAAAGACCAAAACACACCGGTGCTTCATTTGACGCCCGCCAATTGTTGCCCCAAGCACAGACTTAAAGAACCAATCTCCAGAGCTATGGTTCGCCAGGCAATGTATTTTTTTGTCACTATAATTTGTAACCTCAGGCACGGCGACGCAGGAAACAGGACAGTGGCGTGAAATGAGGGCGCCCGTTCCGTGGTGGTGTGTTTTAGCCTTAAGGCTGAAGGTCCGTCTTAATCATCTGAATCTAGCCGACCAAAAGAAACTAAACTGATGGTGTGTATTTGGACCGCCTTTTCAAGTTTGTTGTCATTGTAACAAGATTAATGCTAAATAAATGCAGTATTTTTTGTAATGTTGTGTATTTTACATCATATATAAAGTGGAGTTTGTATCTGGCTGCAATTATTCACAATCTGCAGAAGCTTTACAGGACATGATCTTGTGGTCTTACTCCACAGAGTCACAAAGTAAGGCCACAGTTCTGAGCTGCATTTGGGAAACGGGACTGTAGACGGGTATTGATGATGTTCATTCAGTCTGGAGCAGTATGAAAAAGCAAGGCAGGATGAACTGATTTTAAGGCAAACATTTGACAACTATATCCTGAGTTTAAGTAAGCAGATCTATTTTAAAAGAACACGTGTTTATAGAAAAGTTACAAAGTACATTTGAATGCAGACAAATCAGGCTTGCAGAGATCACTTCTTGAATCTCCCAAGGTGTTCTCTGGCAATAATGAGTCTTTGGATCTGAGCTGTGCCCTCGTAGATCTACAAAGGGAAAAAAAATAAATAAATCAGAAAATTAAAGACAATGAAGTTTTACCAAATAACTTAGCTATCAACGATTAGGTGCACAACATCATCACCCACCTGGTAGATCTTGGCGTCCCTCATCAGCTTCTCTACGGGGTATTCGCTGTTGAAACCGTTGCCTCCAAACACCTGAACAGCGTCAGTGGCCACCTGATTAGCAATGTCTCCAGCGAAGGCCTTGGCGATGGAGGCGTAGTAAGTGTTTTTGCGGCCCTGGTCCACTTCCCAGGCAGACCGCTGGTACGCCATCCTGGCCAGCTCCACCTTCATCGCCATCTCTGCGAGGAGGAAGGACACGGCCTGGTGCTGTAAAGGGGAGGAGACAGAGGAGCCCTTTGATTCTGTACTCATCGTTGTACTTTTAACACTGTACAGCTGAGTTGTGACGGTATTTCCACTGTTAAAAATATGTTTCTACAGTAAACTCTGTAATTCGTTGAACTTAAAATGGGGTACATCATGACCTATAAAAAGTGAACAAACCTCAGCAATAACTTTGCCAAAAGTCTTCCTCTCAAGTGCGTAATTGGTAGCTTCATCAAGTGCTCTCTGTGCCAGGCCCGTTGCTCCTGCTGCCACCTGCATTGCATCGGTTACATTAGTAAACATCTTCAGTGACAAATGCATTTAAAAACAGTATTTTAGTATTTAATTTACAATGTTTAAAAGCTGAAAGTTATTTGGAAGTAGCAATAGAGTATCAGGTATTGGGTAGTGTAGGCTATGTCTAAGTTTTTATGTCCTCACATACTAAAGTTTATTTGTTTTTATATTTTTGTACTTCTGATGCATTTAAAAAAAAAAAATTAAAAAAAAAATCTAATAAACACAAGACTTACTGGTGGCCTAGTGTTGTCGAAGGCACCCATGGCAATTTTGAAGCCAGATCCCTCTGCGATCAAGACGTTCTCCTTCGGTATTCTCACATCCTCAAAGGTGATGCCTCTGGTATCAGAGCACCTCTGGCCCATGTTCATCTCCTACAAGCACAAAACAAACACAGCGACATATTATACAGTATTATACAGTCAGTGCTCAATACAAAATCCACAGTTCAACTAACAATTAATGAGTCCTTGTGTCGACAAAAAAAAATCCTCATATTGATCCAAGTGTATTAAACAAAAATAACTAAACAGTTAAATTGATATATATTCTATGAAGCTACTTTTTCCCTAGAGGGCAATATATAAAAAAACAAAGGCATACAATACAGGTTCATGCAGCGGGAGCTCTGTATATGGTGTAATACAGAGAGATTTACCTGGTGACGATGGCTTAATTAGAATTGTGTACAGTCTTTTGGCAAGGGCTTGAGTGTAAAAGATGTTCATTTAAATCAGCCTCATCATACCTTCCTTCCTATTTGAATTCCTGGAGTGTCAGCGTCCACAATGAAGCCAGTAAAAGCTTTACTGGCTGGACATTTAGGATCTGGGTTAGAGCGGGCCAAGAGGAAGTACCTAAGAATAAGAATATAAAAGTTCAAATAACCTTCAGAACAGTTGTCAGATGTTTTTGTATTCAGTGACTTTAGGGATCACACACACACACACACACTGTATTTCCACTTTATAAGATACAATTAGCTAAAACTAATGCAGTCTCATACAACAGCCCAGCAATAAAGCCTCCCTTCATAAAAGTTTACATTGTTCAGTTTTGAATTAAAGTGAGTGATATTTTTAAATATTCTTCGAGTACAGCAACAGCAGTGGTACCGAGTACACACCAGTTAGCTTTTCCACCATTGGTGATCCACATCTTCTGCCCGTTAATGACGTACTCGTCGCCCATCTTCACGGCTCGCGTCTTGAGGCCGGCCACGTCGGAGCCCGCCCCGGGCTCTGTGACGCAGTACGCCTGCCAAAAACACGCCACACACTAGTTTACAGCATCTGCTCTGATGCCACATATCATTGTTGATACTGGAGTCAGCACAGAGTAGTAGAGTAGCACTATGATATGTCAGGGCTTACATTCCTCCCTTCATGAGAAGCTGCGTTGAAAATAAACTTGCACAGAGCAACATAATCTCATTGTAACCGTGCAGAAATGTACTTACACACATCAGAGGCTCCTCTGTCATCCTCCCCAGGTATTTACTCTTCTGTGCATCACTGCCAGCTAAAATGACAGGCATTTGCTGTGTGGGAGAAACAGATATATGTTAATATCAACTGAGCTACAATCACTGTTATTAATCATTGTTATGACTGATCTGGTGTTAAAACCAAGATACTTGCACATTCTGGTAATACTGCTAATAGAAAATTACATCTATAATATTCAGTAGCAGCCGTGCTTTTAACCCCCAATCCACAACTCTCTAATGAAATAACATTTGACTTTCAGTTCTCAGTTTGACTGAGCAGCATTCTGCCATTAGTGGACTGTTGGAAGTAGCAAATTGAAAAGCGACGATGCCTTTGAACACTGCGGCCATACGAGCAGCAGCTTCAGCAACATGCACAGCACAGAAAACTTTATACTCATGAAGGATCCCGACAACGATTTGAATGAAATTACAACTTACGCCCAGAGAGTTTGCTTCGATGGCAGTCTGTACTCCAGTGCAGCCATAAGCCAACTCTTCTGTGATGAGACAGTTGTCAAAGATAGACAAGCCCATTCCACCTGAACACAAAAGGGACAAACATAACAGGGTTCCTCAAACTAAACAGATGCGAGACAAGTTTCAAATACGACAGGTAACTTTGAACATACCATATTCCTGTGGAATGTGGCCGTTCATCAGACCAAGCTCCCATGCTTTCTTGATGATGGGGACAGGATACTGCAAAGTGACAGAACATCGAACGCTTATTCAAACTTAACAGTGGAAAACAGCTTTAATGTTACTAAACTATCAAGTGAAGTCATACTGAATCTTACATACACACACACACACACACACACACACTATGACTGCACAGGGTTATACTCACTTCACCACTCCTGTCATAAGCCGCTGCAGCAGGGACGATCTCTTCACGTGCAAACTTCCTCGCCAGCTGCTGGAACTCCTTCTGCTGATCTGTCAGCTCTGTGGGTGAAAGCAGCAACAAGACCCAGGATGAAGTGATTTTTAAGGGTAATGATGAGGGACAAACATCCACAATCCCTGTTCTGAATTCATCTGAAGATAATAAAGGGAGTTCAGCAGTCTGAAGTTAGTATTAAGTTACAGTCTTTAAGTTCTCTCAAAGAAAATAAAGTGTTAAATACATACAAACAAAGGATATCAGCACATACAAAGACTGAAACTTTGGAAGAGATATATATACTACTCACCAAACGAGTAGCCAGTTGCCGAGCCGCTGTGAGATGCTTCAACGCTGGCTGCAGCAGCACCGGAGCTCTGCAACCGGATCCCGGACCGCACGGTGGCTCTAAGCACCTGTGTGTGTGGAGGGGGGAGAAATCAGCAACATAAAACAGAGTTAACCTTAAACTGGGAAGCTCCACATCTGTTCATGTTTTATCACCATTACATTCGAGCCACAGAGCTAAGAATCTGTCTGCCTGAAGAGGAAATACCTACATTTATATAAAACCAAGAGATTTCTTGAATTTAACAGTTACAGCTGATCAAATGAAAGTATTTCCAGAATCCTTAAAGGGTATTTCAACCATCTGGAGTGAAAATATTCTGCCGCACAATGAAAAAGACGATAAAGATTTCTCAAACTGTTTCCTATCCAGCCATCAGAAAATGACATGATCGCTCTTTTTGTAGTGTGAAGGGAAATTTAGACAATGTGGAGGCAGTGACTGAGGAGAGGGTTTCAATTCAATTTTATTTGCAGAGCGCCGTCAGTCATCTGACTCCACAGCACCCAGCACCTCCCACCTGCACTGAGTAATTCTGTGGATCTTTAACCTGCTATACACAACTCTTTGTGCACAAACGTACCTTATACACCGTTATACACCGTTTAAAACATGTTTTGCACACCATATTCCACTTGCAATTGCATTTAGATGTGTATATTTTCTATTTTATCTTCATTATATTTTACTCTTCTCTACTAGGAACAGCTTATGACATTGCATGTTGCGATTTTGATCCTATCTTTGGTTAAAAGATAACCAGCTATCTGATCATATTTGTGCCAGATGTTTAGCTCTTAGACTCGCCTATAAGATAATGACAGCACATTAAGAGCCACAAACTGGAGCTAGGTGTTACTGAATAATAATTTAATTTAATTTAGAGTCCTAAAGAGCCTGGTTGCTAACGTTAAAGCTAAGCTATCTATCAGCTTGTAGCGTAAATTACAGCGAAGTTATCACTGATTTAAAAGAAGAAGACGTATTTCAGGAGGACAACAAGCTGCAGCGACAGATTTTTAATTAATACAAACTGTTAAAAACACATAAAATCCTCTCACCTTGTTGAACATCATCGCTATAAGAGCAGTGTTGACGAGCTGCACAGACAGACACAACCAGTGTGACCGCTACCTTTGACCCACATATAAGCCTTCTTAGCCAATCACAGCCGCGGGATTCATCACGTGACACATCTCGGCATCCGGAAAGTGACTTTTGCCCCAGTTTGTTACCCAACCTCAACCTGTGTGTCATAATGCCCCAACTGCTACTACTGCCCCAACTACTACTAGCCTGCCCCCAACTGGCTACTACTGCCTCCAACTTACCTGCTTCTGCCGTCAATGCTGACTACTGCTCAACTACTGGGTACTGGGCCCGTCAACTTACTACTACTGCCCTCAAACTACCTGCCTACGCTTCACTACTACTACTGCGCGCCAACTGCCTACTACTGCCCCAACTTGCTGCCTAGCTGCCCCAACGTGCTGGCTACGTGCCCCCAAACTACCTACTTATGCCCCAACTGCTACTACTGCCGCCCCGCTGGCTGACGTACTGCCCCTCAAGCTACTGGCTACTGCCTCAACTACTTTGCTTTACTTGGGCCCCAACTACTTACTGCCCCAACTACTACTGCCCCCGCAACTGCCTAACTGTCACTGCGCCCCAACTGCCTACTGACTGGGGGCGGCCAACTAGCTACTGGCCCCAACTTGGCCTTTGCTGCCTCAACTGGCTTACTAGCTGCCGCCAACTGCTTGCTACTGCCTCAACTGCGCTACTACTGCCCCCAACTACTACTGCCGCCAACTCACTACTGACTTGCCCCAACTGGCTACTACTGGCCCCCCAACTATCTGACGACTGCCCCCAACTGCTGGCTACTGGCCCTCAACGCTGCTTACTACCTGCCCCAACTTGGCCTACTGGCCCCAGACTACTAGCTTACTGGGCCCCGCGGCGCCAACTACTACTGCGCGCGCCCCCAAGACTACTACGTACTGGCCCCAATTAGCTACTACTGCCCCAACTGCTGCCTACCTGCCCCAATCTGCTGACTACTGCCCCCAACTACTGACTTACTGGTTTTTTTTTTTTTGTTTTTCCCCCAACACTGTACTACTGGCCCAACTGCTGGCGTACTGCCGCATGACTGCCTACAGCTGGCCCCAACTTGCTAACTGCCCCAACTTACTACTACTGCCCGCGCCCGGCCACACCCTACTACTGGCCCCACTACCTGACTACTGGCCGCCACAGGCTACCTACTACTGGCCCGCAGACTGCTGCTACGTGGCCCCCACTGCCTGCTACTTGGCCCCAACTACTGACTACTGCCCCAACTGACTATGCCCGCAGACTACTAGCTATGCAACTAGCACTACTGCCCCAACTCGCTGCTAGCTGGCGCCCAACTGCTGCTTACTGCCCAACCCTACTACTACTGGGCCGCAGACTAGTACTGGCCCCAAACTGACTACTCACTGCCCGCAACTATACACTACTGCCCCCCAACTACTACTGCCCAACTACTTACTACTGCCCGCAACTACTCCCGCTACGTGGCCCCAACTGCTGCGAGGCTTTTAGGTTGGTAATACTGGTCTTTATACCGCCCCAGATTAATAATAATAATAATAATAAGTGTAAGATATTAACGCAGGTTGTGAGTGTTTGGTCAACGACGAACAGTTGTTAGAACTACGTTGGATTATTCCATAAGATACAACCATTTTTAAAAGTAATCAGCAACGCGCGAATGGGTGTGGTTTTCAGTGAGGTAATGGGGAGTAGATAACTGAGCTTTTTCACTGGAAACAGTGTAATTTACCGATTGACTGTTATTATGTTCCTGACATCTATCTAGATGAGATTGCGAGTCCATATGTGTGGCCACGTGCCGAGTCTCGGTGCCTTCTGGGAGCAATGGCGATACTTATACGCCAAGTTCTGTTCTCATGAGGTGGTGTTTTTATTAGCTCGTTGCCAGCCCAGTCAAGCCCCACCACTCTCTCCCTGTTTGCGTGTCCACAAGTTGCCATGAATTTAGTGATGGTGTGTACTTTTCTGCCTGTTGTTGTTGTATTACAGGATATAATTTAGGTGGTGTGAATAAGAAGAGTGTTTTGATTCTTCCTCGTATGCGGTTGTGTGTGGTGTTTTATTAATACAGGAAAAACAGCTCTCCCCTGTTGGGTATTTTTTTCTCTATTATATTAGGTCTGATTTTTGGTGATTTTTGAGATGTGTATGAATGTAGTGAGCAGCTATTTTTGACATTATTTTTTTTTAGAGATGCTCAATTCTTGTTATCTTTTTGTTGGTCTTTAGGTTGTCGATCGGCCGCTTGTCTTATGTGTCCATTATGCTGGCATACGCTACTGATTGTATATTAAAGGTGTGTTAATTGTGAGTGGAGAGTTTGTGTTAGCGGGTATCTCAACCGCGCCGCGCCGCGCAATGTGTTGTAATCAGATTGTATTAAAGTTGTTGGTGAATATTTTCATAACGTAAAAAAATAGATCTTGAGAATTATTCTCCGAATATTTCCTTCCAACGTTATAGGTGTGTCACATGCTGTTATGAGGCTCATGTG
>NW_023339796.1:4988768-5004606 GCF_004916995.1 Morone saxatilis | reverse complement strand
AAATATTATTAATATATAATAAACCGTAAATATTATTTTCACAAAATGATTTGGCTTAAATAACTACCTTCCCCTTCCTTTTATACTTTTATAGATATAAAATGATTTGATTTTAAAAACGTACATGACAACTATTTAAAACTTAAAGCTCCAAAATCATACATTGATTATTTAGACATTTCAAATGTATTTGACATTTATTCATATAATCATCGGCGCAAATAACAACAAAGCTGACACTGGCGATGCAGTATAAAGCACAAAAAGGAACATGAAAAAGCAGTTACCGGCATCCAACCTACTACTCGTTATTTAATTGTCTTAAAATGAGGCTTAACATTCACAGTTTCTCGTTACCGTCCCTCAATATTACAACATTAGTCCAACTTTATCACCAAAAAAAAAATGCACAAAATACTCGTCGCGATATTTCCAGAAGATATAAAATGACTACACTGGGTCTTCCATAACATATTTTTTTCTGTTTTCCTCCATATTTCCTTTAAAATGTCGTTAATCCTCTGGGTCTTCACTTCTTCAGATGGTGGGAGGAGAAGGTAACGTCTGTGTTGGTTCTTGTAGCGAACAACAGAGAAACTGCTGTGTTTTTTTCCTACCGCGTTACCACCGTTAGCTATGAAAGAACAACGGACAGCGAGGTAGATTCACTAGGTTTCAGTGGGCGGGACTTGGACTGTCTCCTAGCCTATCAGTGCTGTGTTTCTCTGTGAGGTCATAGAGAAACGGAAGAAAAGGCGGATTCCGATCGAGGCGTCTCAGGTAGAGCAGGAGCAGTGCTTTCTTTGGGAATCAGTAACTCCCTTTGACACAGACTTTGGGTTCAGTCACTTTCAGAACTTTCACATTCACAAAAAATCAATTCAACACACTAAAGCACAGGGAAAACCCAAAAGGCATTATATGGCTTCTTTAATTTTGTATGTTGTGTTTATGCTTGTGAGGTTGTGTATATATTTATTTATTTAATTCATATTGTTGCAGAACATTATACTAGAGGTACTCACAGTTGTACCGGAGGGATGTACTATGAAGGGAGTTTGACCTACTCAGATTTAACTCGGGTTATCAAACTGTGATTGCCTACACTGCTGTTAAACTGCACTACGACGGTGATTACGATGTTAGCTGTGCTCTGTATTTGTTCCCAGCAGAATGAACAATGATAATATCAGGAGATGAGGAGTTTAAAGGAAAGTTAACAGACTGGTCTCACTGTAGTAGAGGCCAACAATGACAGGGAGGAAGCACATTGTCAACAGAGTAAATTCACAAGTAACATTACAACGTTTATGTCGTAGGTTCTCTTATTTTTCTCCTACAGACTCTTTGAACTTTGTGATATGATTGACTACGACTGTGGTAAATTTCCAAGGTTAAAGTGGTAAATGAATGACAAAAATATACCAGAAATTGACCCATTAATAAAATAACAGGGATTAAAGCAAGAAAGTGAGCCTGAAAGGTTATCCGAGAGGAAATGTGTGCAATGTATTGAATTAAGTATTATATGAATGTGAAACTGAAATCAGATGTGCTGCCTGAGAACTTTACGCCCTGAATTAAAATCTTCTCTAAAGCAGCGATGCTGAAAGTCTACCTGTGTGAATGTAACTCTACTATTAGAATAAGTTGCACCAATCATCCTCTGGAAACAAATTGTTTTGTATACAGGCTCAGTTTATGTATATTAATAAGTATTTCTATATTGTGAATTGTCTGCGACCGCATAAAAAGCCTCCCTCAGATGAGAATGGATATCTTTCATAGAGAACATCGTCGGGGTTAGATTGTGGGCGGAGGAGAGGAGGTTTATTGGGTAACATGGAGTCAACCACAAAGAGTATCATGGACAGTAAACTGCCATGTCAACATATCTCAGGGTAAAACTCATCCACCTTTAGTAGTACAAGTTAACCTGGAAGTTACACCTGGATAAGCCAGTTACCTTCAGTACAGCCCTCAGAGTATTTGGTTTGTTGTTGATCAATGTATATGTATGATTCCATGAGGGATGGTTCATGTAAAGAAAAACCATTCATCCATTCCTTTTGTTAAAGCTAAAGATCAACTGCAGTAGTGGAAAGGGACCATGTACTATACCTATTTTCTCTCTACGGTACATTTCAGTACCGCATTACATGCATAAAGTTATATAATTTTCTAGTTCATATATTCAACGTATGATCCTTACAGTTGACCTTGTTTATAATTTTGGAATTATGGATATCTCACATTTTCACCTTTATTGATATTGCTGCACAGTCTCCCACAGGACACATACAGTTCTTCTACTGCTGTAGACTAGACATGGGGTCGGCAACCGGCGGGTCTGAAGCCGCATGCAGCTCTTCCACCCCTCTGCAGTGGCTCCCTGTAGCTTTGGAGAAAAAGCTACTTGATTGCTGTATGGAAAAAAACAGGAGGATGAGGGGAAACTGAAATGGACTTAAGTCATAATTAAATACAAACCTATTTTTATGTTTACTATTTTTACAGCTATTAAACTACAGGTTTAAATTTTATTTATTTCAAAGTGGGCTACTTTTTATTTGATTAATTTTCCACAAAAAAGGATTCAAACAGACCTGCATACTCTTATTTCAAAGTCAGATTATTTTCCTCTGTTCACAAGTTTTCCTCTTTTATGTTAACAGGTTAAAAAAAAAAAGCAAAAATGTTCTTTTTGTAGTTCTATAATTTCATAAATCCAACAAACTATATGCTATAGTACTTTTATACAAAACTTTATACGCCGTTATCTTCGTGTTAGGGGTCAAATAGGTTTTGTGGCTCCAGATTAATTTTATTTGAAGGGAGAGGGGCCAAAATGGCTCTTTAGGTAGTGAAGGTTGCAGACCCCTGAACAACCTTTACCTTACGTAATGCCTTTTCTATAAAGTAAACTGACGAACCCTGACAAAGTGACATGTCATGTGTATTTAATATATCCAAGTACAGAACTTCTGATAAACTCTAAATTAATTCAAGTAGTGAACACAACAAAGATCATAAAATTAATTAGATGACCAGGTCTTCATTGTGCCCTTATCTGGAAATTAATCCCAATATAAACTTTATAATGAGCCCCTGTGAAGCTCTGGCGTTCCCTAGAGGGGATCTGGACCCTGATTGGTAACAACTAGAGTAGACTACCAAAATAAAAACCAAAAACCTGCTATAAAGTTAAAAGTAGCTCCACATTAAATTTTTCAGTATCAGTAAATCTAATCCTAAACTCCAAACTGCATCTGACCTTTAATGAATGGATACGCTCAGTGTCACTGGTAATTTTGGATACTGCTTCTTATTAAGACAAGAGCATTAGTGTGGTAGACCAGTGTACCATCAGGTCATGCTGCAGACTTCCTGGTTAAATTCACCTTAACCTCCTATATTTTGCCCTCAGCCTGATGGGAACTTGTTGCCACACCCTGCTGATGAGATTAAACACAGAACAGCAGCCCAGTCACTGGACAGCTTTGAGTTTTAATCTGAGCAAGATTAGAAAGTCACCACCAATAAACGGAGAAAGAAAAGCAGAGAGAGCAGACAGTTGTGGGGCGTTTGGATTTTATTGACGTATCAAACAGCTGTACATCTATTTGCCTTTCTTGGCCTTGATCTTCCTCAGGTAGAACTCGAGCTCCTTGCCCTCCAAGATGTAGCCGTCTGCCCTGCCGCACTGGCCAGGTCTGGAGGCGATGCAAGCTGCAGGAGGAACGAGGGAAACATGATCAGTCAGAGAGTTGGATAAACCACCTCAAAACAATCAGGCTGCAGGTGAAATAATGTCAGGAAACCTCAATTTCCTGACATTACAGAAATGTTAGTACACTTGACAGTTTTTGGTTCTTTCACAGCCAGGGCTTTTTATCCGACACCTGTCTAACCCTTGTAGCGTGGGCCCTGCTTCACCTTCTAACTTAGGGGCACCACTGAGGAATAAAGAGCTAGTGCTAATGTTTAACATCCCCAGACGGGGTGAGGTCAGATATTTTGACTGGGTGAATTAACGCTGCAGCAGATGTCCGTGTCTTTCTCAGAGTCATCATTATCATCACTTGCATTCAGTAGCAGAACTGGACAAGGTATCTTCATAGAAAGACAGGGACCATGGAAAGATAATGCTCTTTATTGTAATCTTCTGTCTACTTTGTCAAAAATAAACTTCACATCACTGGAAGCCAAACTGTACCATGACGATGGTGATGTGATGTGACTAAAGCTCGTCTGTGCTTTTATGGGTTAACACTTAAATTGACTGCCATCTTACTTGCCAGTAAAATTCAGGCACATGCTAGAGTAGAATATAGAACTAAAAAAGATCTGCAGCAGTGAGGTACAAATTAGACTTCATACAGGCCGTCAGTCCCTACAGATACCACAGTAGAAGAATACACATGGTGAGACTCACCGAGCAGTTTTCCCTGCTGGAACTGCTCCTCCAAGAGGGTGCTGATCTTGGCTGTCTTTTTACGCTCATCGTACTTCTTCTGGGTCCTCTTTGACCTCTTCTTGTTCAGGACCTCTTCCTCCTCGGGTGACTACAGAAGGAGAATTGAAGTTAATTAGATGAACATCAACAGGCGAGTTAAATGTGTAACACTGCAGCACATAAGAGTGAGGGGGAACACGTCTTTCTCAGAGTCATCATTATCACCACTTTCATTCAGTAGCAGAACTGGACAAGGTATCTTCATAGAAAGACATGAAGCAGATCAGCTTTATAATTTATAATACAGGCGCGGTGATGAAGAGGAAAATGCCTTGTGTTGTGAGTGTTTTTAACTCTGCATTATGTCAAAAAGTTAATATATTCATACATTGAGACCACCTGTAGAATCACTCGTTAAGTACAAAGTTTAAATAGGGCTGAACTAATCTGACATCTTTATTCAAACCCAGCAGATCTACCAACTGAACGTGACAAACTGCAGGTTGGCAGCACTTACAGTATAGAAACACACTAACAAAAGTTACTGAGCTGCTGCTGCTGCATCTATCATAACTGAAGAAATACATTAATGGTACATTTGATATTTCCCCTCCCCCACATACCAGCTTGGCTCCCTTCTTGCGTCCCAGAGGAGTGGCGTAGTGAGCCTCATACCACTGCCTGTAGGGAAGGCTGTCGACGATGACGATGCAGTTCTTCACCAGGGTCTTGGTTCTGACCAGCTCGTTGTTGGAGGCATTGTAGACAACATCAATGATCCTGGTCTTCCGTGTGCAGCCTGTGCACACAAAGAGAAAGTGCCATTAGACAAATGCAAATTACTGCCCCACTTCAGGTCAACAGCATTGTTTTGATAAATCTTTTAAGCTGCAATGCTCAGAGTCGTCGTTATCACCACTTGCATTCAGTAGCAGAACTGGACAAATTATCTTCATGGAAAGCTGTGTGCACCATCAAAGACTGCTCAAAAAAAGGTTGCATCCATAAGAAAAACTTACACTCAGAGCCCCATGAGAAGTTACCAACATCCAGCCTCAGAGCACGGTACTTCTTATTACCACCACGGACCCTCACGGTGTGGATGCGACGAGGTCCAATCTAAAGAAAGACACGTTTTATATTAGCATCGATACAACTGGTACGTCTAGGATTCCAGTAAAGTGTGTTGAGACTGCAGTCTGCTTGCTCATTGAGAAATAAACAGTATGAACAGGTTTTAAAGCGTGTCAGTGTAACTATGACAAGTCCCAGCATTGGTAAGTCCAGAGCTTTGAACCAAAACGGCTCAAAAGGACATACCTAAGGTCACGTTTTCATCACCCACGCTGCGTCACACGAAGCCCCCTCTCAGCCGTTTTATTTACCTTTGTGTTTGCAGGAGGACGACCGAGCTCATACTTCCTCTTCTTGTGGTAGGGCTTGCGTTTACCGCCGGTCTTGCGGCGTTTATGCCAGTTGTCCCTTGAGATACCTGGATAAATGTAAGAGGAGAAACAAGGTGTTAAGATAAGCTGACAACTCACCAACACTTCCAACACAAAATTATAGTCTGTGCTCGAGCGATCAGTTCTCCAAGGTAGGTTGTCCGCAGTTTTATTTCGGTTTCCGCTTAAAGAGCTTCATCATGTCACTCAAGCAACAGATTCCTTTCATGGTTAAATTCAAATGGATGTTATAGAGAATTAGATTTATGACTTCTTAAAAAAAACAAAAACAATGCAAAGTCTAACTGAGCTGAATTAACAGATGCACATTGTCCTGAGACACAAAAAACTACTTTGAATTGCAATTTCACGAGCTTTAAAATCACAGCGTGGCCTTCAGAAACCAGCATGCAACTCAAGTGTCTCAGATTACGTCGTTTACTTACATATAGACGAAGCTAATTAACATTAAAGCCACCCTAAGTAACCCAACTATCACACATTACTCGCAGTTTTCACTAAAAGTCTTTCAGCAGCATGACACGATCCGGACCATCATGCTAGATAATGCTAAGTCTCTTCATCAGCCTGACGCTTTTACTATAAACTACTAACCGCTACAGTTACTCCTAAACAGCCAACATAAAGAGGACTCAACGCTGAAACCTCCTTAAACACTTTGAACACATTATACACTCACAAAGAGTCAAACTGCACCGTTGTGAAGCCTCAGCAGCTAACAGCTAGCAGCCATCTTGGAGCACTACCGACATCCATTCCAAGTTTTTTTTACCATTAAAACACATTAAACTGCCCGTAGACCGCAAAGTTAACGCGGCATCCACTCACATAACACTTAGCTACAATATGGCACACCATTATTATAAAGTTGGTTCGATAAAACACCAGATGGAGAAGGATTCTCCGTCCGACCCGAGCATGAAAACACGTACCCATTCTCAGGCGCCGGCTAGAAAGAGGAACCGCAAAGGATCATGGGGAGGTTTGAAGCCACGTGTTATCGCGAGATTTCACGAAGTAGCGAACGGTATTTTCTTCGAGTGAGATTTTGTCATTAACGTGGTATCGCCTCCTTTTTTTTTTTTTATTAATATTATTTTTTATTTAGCTTTCCAAAAATACTTACAAGTTCTCTCAAAGGGAACATACGTTGCGTTTATACAATAAAACATTTATTTTATTATTATCAATTACCTAAAAAAAAATAAAAATCTACAAGGCTTTGTTAAAAAAATATAATAATAATTATAATAAAAATAATAAAAAAGATAGATACAGCAAGGCACAAACCAAAAAACAAATAAATGCAAGATTGCAAATCAAGGCAGCCTCTATCGGCCCACGAATTCCTTCATATTCATCTGCCAGTAAACCCAAAGTATCGAAGTACTTGCTCAACTCATTTTTAAAACAACAACATCAGTGAGGGTGAGCTACCTTTCCACTTACAGGTGTGTATGTGATATTTGCCTAAAATTATAATTATATTGATTAGATCAGACAGTGGTTTCACCTCCTGTAGACTGTAGGTATAAAAAAAATACAATATAAGATAAACAATAAACTCTTAGCTAAATATAGAAAGTAAACAATAAACAGTAAACAATAAACTCTTAGCTAAATATAGAAAGTAGAGATAAGAATAAAAGTAAAATAAAATTCAAGTAAAATAAAATAAAATAAAATAAATGTAGAGAACTGTATACGATGATAAGATATAATAAGAGTATAGGATGTTAAGATGGCAATTGTGTTCTAATACAGTGGACTACAATGAACATTATCAGAAAATGAAGCAGTTTAGAGATTAATTATTATGGCACTTAAGCGTGGCATTAATGTTAATTGAACCAAAAAGAAGAAGAGTGGTGACGCAGGTATGTAATGTGAGTAAAGATTATTATTGCACAGTGAGTGGCTACACTCTTCGCTTCTGTCCTCTTTACCCTATTTCCTCCTCCCCGAGTGAGGAGTTGTAGAGTTTGATGGCATGTGTGTGTATCTGTGAACTTATGATTAATAATAAATAAATCAATAAATTTATCGTTGAAGTACACAAGTTTAATAATAATAATAATATTTTTTGTCCCACGTGTGCTGTATTTTTTATAACTAAAAATGAATGAGACAAATTTACCTTGCTCATCCTTTATACTTGTATTTTAAATTATATACGATAATAAATATTACATTTAATATTATGTACTTTAATGTTTGTATTTACCTTTTTATTCAATATGTATATAAAGCAATGTAAATAAAGCAATGTAAATGTATCAATGTATTGTAAAGCAAGTAAATATAGAGATAAATAAAAATCTATATAATTTTTTACTTTATCTGTGGAAAGCTGGTAAGAGATTAAGATTATTGTCATTATTTCCATTTATTTATTTATATTTATTGTTTTTGTACATCATACAGTGTACCAGACTAAAAATTCAAAAAAAAAAAAAAGTTTTGTATTTTAATGCTCTGAATGCAGTGATTTGACGGCCATAGTTAATTTGATACAAATATTGTACAATCTTAATCATTTTTGAACATCAATGAGCTCTAAAAATGAATTGTCATGATATGCTGCTTCCCATTTTATTTGTAGAACATAACTCTTGAAGACAATTTGCAAAACTCAAACAAGCCTGCCACAACTTGTAAAAAAAGAAATGTAAACACCTTCATTAATTTAATATTTCATGCAAAAACACATTCAGTCATTTCCATGTTTCCATATATTTCTTTATTATATACAGCTAGCATTAATTGGCAGTTGTGATATATGATATAGCAATAAACTTGGAAAGATTTCTCCATCCAACAGTGATTTGTAAAGTTTGTTCAGTGAAGCAGCAGAGAGATCACTCTTCCCAGGGGCTCATGTCCGTGTCAATGGCCACACAGTTGTACGCAGCGTAACGCAGCTTCTCCTCACAAACCTTTGCACTGCAGGACAGAACGAACAAGACATTAACATTAATGTCAATAAAAAGCAGCTGTACAAACAGTCATCCTCTTCATAAGAGCGTTATGTAAATGTGATAAAGTGTAGGATTATGAAAAGTTAAAGCAGCAACAAGGAACTTTTATTTCTTCTTGATTTTGGCGGCCTCTGGTGGGAGTAGTTAAGAATAACTACATAGAAATAACCAATCTTCTCACCGATGGTCTTGTGTTCTTATGCAGGTCGTAAAGAGGCATCAGTATTAAATTAAGACTGTTTCACAACCAGTAAAAACTCCTTGTGGTATGTTTTAATATAAAGTCTTGCTATAACACCATAAAAACAGAAAGAGGTTTGTATTAATGTTGTTAAATATGTCAATGGATACAGTGTATGTTAAACAACATTTTATATTAAATGTACAGATTCTTTATATACAAAATACACAAGATGAGTGTACCTTGGGTAGTTGGGTAAATAAAGCGTGCTGGAACATGTTGAGGACTGTGGAAGTGCGTCGGTCGTTTCTGAGCTGTATCAGGAAACACACATTTCAAAATAGATCAATTAAGAGCACTTTAAATTTTCCAAATGAGCTATTTTGCCATCAACAGCAAACAGTAATTTGTTCGTAATAATTTTTGTGCACTGACCCTAGTTTGTCAGGGAAGACGTAGATTGGAGCAGGAAGACGACTTCTACCAGTTACAAACCTCAGAAACCTGCTGCGATCCTCTGAAAACAAAATTCAACATGATTGTCAGACACAGAGTACTTCTCATTAATATTGTTTCATATTCCTAATGTCATCACTGAGGCAGAGGTTGTAAAAGATATTATAAAGATGTTGACAGTTAGACGGTGAACTGACCATTGGTGAAGTTTGTCAGTGCTTCCCATAAGTATTGAACTCTAACGTCACTTTGTTCCAGGTCCTCGTAGTGTGCTGGTAGGGAGATAAAAACAGCATTGAGTTTTAATAGCATGGTAGCTTCTTAAAGGATAATTCTGGTTTATAACAACTTATTAACTTTACTTTTGGTTACTGGTGAATAAATATGTTAATATTAAGAAAAGATGGTGACTAAGGAAATATAGGCAGATGTTTACAGCAGGGTGCATAGTTATAGTAGAGGGCTCAGAAAATGTGTTTACTGTCATAGATAAATTCTATCCTGAACACTTACTGAGTCGTTTCAGGGCTTCCACAGTGATCTCAGGGTCTCCACAGACTTTCTTTTCAGCTTCTTGCCAGGTGAGCAGGTCTAGCACCGCCTGAGGAACCACCTTCAGCAGCCCCGCCTGCATGGCTGCAATCTGTAAGACACATGCAGATAATACACACAATAAATACTGGATGAGTTTATACTGAAGCTTAAGAGTACGAGAGAAATTATAACTACAATCAAAACAGCAGTGTAAAGGAAGATAAAGCGTAACATCAAAGTCCCACCTGCTGCTTGCTCTCCTCTAGCCGAGCCTTCTGCACCAGGCGGATGAACTCGCTGCGGTCCTCGTAGCGAACAGCCACATTACTGCCGCCGGGGATGAGCTCCACCATCTGGCCGTCGCTCAGCAGGGTGGTGTACACCAGCTCCTCGCCAAACCTGAACTCAAACGTCTCCCGGTCCATGTTCTCCATGGCCTCCAGCAGGTTCACCTGAAACACACGTCCAAATTTAACTTAAAAATAGGGATTACAGATGGCCACACCGTTAGAGGCTTTTTTTCATAGATTATAATGCAGAAATGGTAAATTTAAAAGAGGGTGTGACATGCAGTAAAGGAAATTTGTCAAATTTTAAATTTATTGATCATCTGTACAACAGATTATGATGTCAGCAGCAAAGTCCGAGGGCTAAAATTTACATTACACGACTGTTTAGGAGTACTGTTGATTAATCTGTCAATGATTTTCTTGATTAATCCAAGTTGTTTGGTCTATAAAATGTCAGAAAATAGTGAAAAATGTCTATCAGCATTTCCCAAAGCACAAGAGGACACCCACAAATGTCTTGTTTTGTCCACAACCCAAAGATATTCAGTTTACTGTCATAGAGGACTAAAGAAGACAGATAATATTTATATTTGAGAAGATAGAATCAAACCAATTAATCATTTAATTATAAAAACAGTTGAGGATTAATTTAATAGTTGACAATTAACGGATTTGATGATCACTCGTTGCAGCTTTAGTTGTTATAATCTGAATGTCCTCACCAACACGGAGTCTACAGCGGGGAAATCTTTATTCCAGCTGACAGCCTCCCCAGTCAGCTGCTTCCAGACCAGCCCCGGCAGAGCCAAGACCTGCAGGGTTGAAGAATCCAGAAAGTCAAATCTCTACTAATTTTTACTTTACCGCAATGTTAACCGACCTACAGTAGGTAGACGGCGAGCATCACTCACCAAGAAGTCTTTTCCTTTGAGTGCGGCTCCCATGAGCTGACCGATCCACTCATACTTGTGGAACTCTTTACAGGACGGGTTGGGGACGTAGTAATCTCTGGCCTCTAGGGAACCCTGAGAGAGCAGCAAAAGTCAGGAAAAGAGAGAGACAAGCATTGAGAACACTGAAGTGCAGTCTAATCTTGACCAGGCAGGCACTGATGGTGAGTGATTACCTGGTTGGACGTGCGGCTGAAGAACGGTAGAGGCATGGGACACTCAGCTGAGCTGGGGCAAAGCTCCTCAGACATGTCTGCCAGGCTGTCCCGAAATCCACCTCCCTGGTCAATTATTCCCTCTGCAATGAACTTACATTCCCACCACTGGTCATACCAAGCAGGCCATCTGACAAAACAAAAAGGAAAGATGATAGGTTTAGGGGATTTTAGTGCCCTTGAGTTACAGTCATAATCATGCAGGAAATATCGGATACAGGAGCGTGAGATGCAAGCCTATAAATGCACACCTATAATCCAAAGTCTTCTCAAATTTGTCAGATGGCTTGAGCCCTTCATATACCTGCAAGGAGAGAACAGTAAGTGCATCCATAATGCATAACAAAGTGTAATGGATGATGAAAACTGACTCATATTTCTCAAACCAGACTCAACAAACACTCTTTTGAGCACATATAATATGGCACCGCGATGGCAGCACTCAGAAAGTGTTAAATACCTGATTGAATACAGCGTTCTTGCAGCTCGGGTCCAGAGAGGGGTTGTCTCTGTGCTCCATAGCCAGACGTCGGTTGATGTAGAGTCGGGGCATGAAGTTTGGCTTACTGGTCTCGGAGTCCTTCAGGCACTGTGTGATGAGTGCTGAGCGGCGTTTGGACAGCAGCAGGAACTGCTTTATGCTCTAGAGGAAGCCAAAGAACACGCAAGTAAATAAAAATTCATTTTGGAAGCTTTTAAGATTTGCGTTGGGATGTACTGATACAACAGTATAATATCAGTATGACCTAATATCAACTTTTAAAAGACTCTTCATGTCTCAGTTACTGTGGGTGGGAAGGTATGGGAAGACACCCAGGGCCATACCTTATTGTATATATATACTATAAATTTGGTAGCCGTTAAAAAATGGCATTAAAAGAACAGCTGCTTGGGCCTTATTGCTGCTTAAATGTTATTCAATGGCAGTATTCTATATTTTAAAAGCTTCATAATGGCTCACTTTGATCTGATTGAAGGTACCCAGACTGTAGTCCCAGGCTGGTACCAAGTGTGGGAGCACACTGTCCAGGAGACCGATGAACCTGCAGAGAACGAGACAGAAGAAGATAACCACAAACACTGAGAAATGTTTAAAAGCAAGACAATTAGAGCATTGCATCTAAATTGTATTTCTGAGATTTAAATAACTTTGGAGTTGGAATTTCATTGTAAACACGACACTGATTGATTAGACAACATTTCTGAAACCTCGACGCATTTTCTTTACAAAAGCTTCACAAAAGACATCACAGTTAAGTTCAACAGATTTAATATTTCCTGTGACTGTGAGAACCCTGGCAGTAAAATAAACGCTGACCTACCTCTGGATGACCAGGGCTCTGCGGTACAGGACGTCAGGCGTGTTGCCCTGCAAACGGGGGTAGCGCACCAAGTTACAGGACTGGAAAACATCAGCGTTCAGACCCAGGTTTCTTTCACATGACGACTTGATCTTCAAGCCCCGGATCCGGACGTCTATCCCCTCATCTGTAGAGCCAAATGGACAGAAAAAAACAAACGAATAATGTTGGAGGTCGAAAAGACAAAATATATGGTTAAATAAATATTGAAACATGTTAAAAGGCCTTACCTCTACATTCCTCAATTCGAATCTCAATTATAGGCAGGTGAGACGTCATATCCTCCAGCACACATACTTCTCCAGTCAGGTTGCTAGAAGCAAAAAAAAAGCAGAATATGTAAACTCCTGGTATTTGTCAGCTTCTACAGAAGAAATGGCTCAGTGCAGATACGCTTCATTATTACACATTACACTTTAATTTTTATACTTTTATCAAGAGAACATAGATTCTGATTCTTCAGCACAGCATCACGTTATTAACACGGCTAGAACAATATATCAGGTAGGTATTGGTCTTCTATTAAACATCCAATATGGTCTTCTGTAATAATACGGAGGTTCCTTTCTGAGTATAAATCTTATTATAACACTCTCCTTTTATTATATTTTCCTAATTCATTTAATGCACTAATTAATATCAAACGGTAGTTAATCATCATATGATTGTGTAGGTCATCCCGCCTAAAAAAGCTGTTTCAAATATTAAAACAAACAAAACTGGTGGCTTTAGTCTTCCTTCTAAAGCGCCTGTACTGTAAAATGAAGCATATCTGTGAAACATGTTGACAATCCTTTTGAAAATGCTCACTCGTCTATGGTGACGGCACTCAGCTTCTTCAGGTTGTCTCCCTTTCCTCCATACACTGTGACTCGCTTGGGCATGTAGTTGTCGTCTGTAGAGTCCACCGTCAATATGAGCCTACTGGGGAGCAAAAACAAGCACATCATACGTACAACAAAGACATATCCACTATTTATCAACAAAAATAAAAGTTCATATGGGATACTTTGCATCTTTAAGCAAGCATGATATGATGTGCATTTACTGTGTGAGCGACCATGAGTTATTCCCCTCGTAATACACCAAAATGTGGCTGTGGTACCACATCAAACATCATTTCCCCTGACTCATATGGATGTAATCCTGTCACTTCAGCGACCCTGTGTGAGTTAATTAACGTCTGTAACTGGCCGCAGCGTCAGTTCCTCCTCACACTGTGGTCTGAGAGTGTGCATCTACACACCACATGGAAAAAGTCCATGCAGTGAAACAGTAAGATCACAGGTGGGATTACAATTAATAACGTTTAAACAGTAAAGTTGGCGATAAAGTCTTCTTCTTTTTTTTAAAATTAACTTTGTTGCTGAGCTCCTTACTTGACCACAGTGCCTTTCTTCATGTGCAGGCGGATCCAGTGTTGTCCCTGCACGCCGTCGCTCTCCCAGAAAGTTCCAATGTCGCCGTCTGTCAGACAGCTCACCCCTCTACTTGGATCTTCCTATCAGTAAATATCAACGTAATTCGATCACTGACAAATTGTATACATTCAGAATTTTACAGGGACATACTGCTCAATGTAACTATCATAAATGAACTATTTCTTTCTTTTCATCAAGATGAAAAAGCAGATGATAAACAAACCAAATGCTTGATTGCTTTTAATACTCGTACAGCTTTATTCTAATAGTTTTATTTGACTAGAATCACTGGATTTCAAATCTCCACATCCCTGTTTTAAGGAAAACATACAAAGACCTGCGTGTGTGTGACTCACAGAAAACGAAGAAACATCGATGCTGGTCACACACTGCTTCACGCTCCCCAGGTTCTCATCCTCTTTCCCTATGTGGTCATAGAAGTAGTGCACCAGGTCCTCATCGCATTCATACGCCCAGGTGGGAGGGACGTACCTTAAAGATTTGAGGGAACATCAGTTTAATCTGCGGCTCTCTAAACACAAAAAAAGTTGTGACTCTCGTGTTTTAACTCAACGCAAACAGGAGCTCACCTCAGCTTCTGGACGGCAGTGTCGTCACGCTCAGCGATTTTGGGTTTGGAGCCGATGTAAAGCGCATTCTCCACGTTCACCACCTGCTCCCACCTGTTGCAGGGCTTGTGGTCGTAGCCGAAGAGCTGCTGTTGTCTGCCGACGGTGTCCGGGGACTCCACCGGCACCAGCCTGTCGCCTCCCTCTGTGTGCTTACACACCAGGATCCAGCCTTCCTCCAGCTCCAGGCCCGGACGGTGCTCCTCCATCTGCTCCTGGACGCAGACACGGATCGTTACATCAACATGTGAAACCCTAAGCCACATTTAAAAACCATAAAGGTTTAATTAATAGGGAGTAAAAACCATCCCAGAACTAGAGGACTCTGATATCATGCTGTCAATGTAAGCACTGAACCTGTGTAGCAGAACAGAGGTACAGCGGGTCGGTGGTTCAATCCCAGCAAGATGCTATTATTTCAAACCTTAATTTAAGATAAGTCTAACTCACGGTTATTAAGCTCACACCACATCTTCTGTATTGTGGAGCCGATGTAAAGAGAACTGTACCGAGTGACACTGAAGATTCGCTTTAATGTGGGCGGTAACTTTAAAAGATTACAGCCTCTTTTAGTGCAAATAAAAACCTTCCACGGTGATCTCAGCAGTCTGAATCACTTGTATTTTTCACATAAAGGAACTCACTCCTGCACTTTTATTAACACCCGCATACATTTGTGAAGGGCTGCCGATTCCCACAGAGCTTTGCACCGCAGGTATGAAAGCTGACACAGAAAGACAAACGCTGGATTTGAACCCCCGGAGCTTCTTGCTGAGAGATAAACTGTATTGTTCAAAGGAAAGTTAGAAAAAGTCCACCACATTTTCAAATATTTAGAAATAGTTTGTCCAAATTCCACAACTATTGTCTGCTTTCAAATAACATATAATTTAGACAATGA
>NW_023339796.1:4987497-4988721 GCF_004916995.1 Morone saxatilis | reverse complement strand
AGGTAGAAAGAGTAAAGGAGTGTAATGCAGAGTGCACAGACACTTATTACCTTAATGATTTTGACCCAGACGCCCTGGCTGTTGCGATATTCCTCCCCCGTTGTCCGGATACACGTCCCTTTCTTTGGTTCAATGTTGTACTTGCATAACTTCTTCATGTGTGGAGTTTGGTGTGGAGTCTCAAACACGGAGATGAGCGTCTTCCCGGCGGTGGAGCCTCCTGCAGACGCTCCGGAGGAGGCCGAGGCGGCGGACGACGAGTCCTTGCAGATCTTGTAGCACACCTCTTTGGGGACGTAGCACAGACACTCCGGCACCGGCTCGCTCTTCTTGAAACACTCAATGCACCTGTTCAGGAAGCGGATCCTTCCGAGCAGCAGGTGGGGGTTGTCGCCCAGAGACATGGTGATGATGAGGAGGAGGAGGGTGAGGGTGAAGGTGGTGGCTCAGCAGCTCTGCAGCAGGGGGGCGTCAGCTGGCATTACACCTCTGTCCGGGCCTTTTGTTTTCCTGCCTGGTTGCGAGGGGATGCTGCAAAAAAACAAACCCAAACAAACCAAAACAAAAGCGAATATTCGTGAGGAACAACAGGAGAGAGAGTCGATAAACAGCCAACACAGCGCACTAATGTGACTCCTCCAGCTCCTGTTTTAACTGGGTGTGTAACAGAGTCTGAAAGGTCAATACATCCTCTTATCAGCGAGCAACACTTCGCTGACTCAGTAAGAAAAAAGTATCGATCCCTCTGAACCGATACCGTGAGCTAACGTTAGCGTGCAGGCTAGCTGCGACTGCCACGTTCATTTTAAAGGCGACGTTAAAGAGATACACACTGTTTAATGCGCTAAGAGCCGGGGGGGGGGTCTTTGAAGAGGAGCTGTCAACGTACCCTCGCTGCCGACAGCTGGTAGAAAGGTTTCAAACTCAACTATCGGTGCGGATTTCTGTGGATAATGTGACAACGCGGAAGCGCAGAAGACACTTTTGACCCTCTGGAACTTCCGTCGTTCGTACTTCAAAATAAAAGTCTGAACGTTGGATTCGTAAATCCTTCATTCCACGTGTTTAAAACATTGTGTCGTTTCACTTGTACACAGCTGTATTAAAGCTGGATTTTACCCAGAATAAAACTGATTTAATGTGATTGCACAGAATAAACTAGAGCTTTTGTTTTATGCTCTTACTGGTGTCCAGGCAGAGCAGCCACACTGCAGTCTGCACTGG
>NW_023339796.1:4981523-4987468 GCF_004916995.1 Morone saxatilis | reverse complement strand
GGTGGAGTCTGTAAGGAGGGTGTACTTCACTTCTTATTTTAGACTGTGCCCTACTACACCTTAAAGGAAAGACCTTTGACTTTTTAATTTTAAAGCCATAGTTACTAGTTACATGAAGTTTAGCGTTTACTTATAAATCATACGATCATCTTATAAAATATGATGTAGCAGTGTATAGTAAAGCACCCAGCAGTATGTAAAGTATGATTGATTAACTGTTTGATTAACTAATCTATAATGATAGTCCAAGTATGTAATCTATATAATGATTTCACCATAAAGAGGACTTTAATTAATTTAATTTGAGTATGTTTTGTCGATACAACCGTTGTGTTTTTGTTTAATTAACATTTTCATTTCAGGACTTTTACTTGTAATGGAATATTTTTACTGCTTTTACTAAAGCAAATATTTTGAGTATTTCTTTCACCAATCGCCTACAGACTTTATATAAAATCTGGACCCTGGAAACAGTGTTTTATATCTGAGGACACTACTGTGTTTATCACATGTACTTGATAACGGTGAATTAAATTAGACTGATTCATGATGTGGATGACTGGACTTGACTACCAAAAGATCATTTTAAAGCATTTAGAAGATATGTCTGTGCTCTCACTATGAATTATAATTTAAGATCATATATGTTTGGACAATGCTCACACATGAAAAGTTAAAGCACTGAATACTCAAAATCATTTCAATTTTATTTCACAATTTAATTTAGTTGTTTCAAATGAACATTTATACAATAAAAGTTATTAAAATCATTCTTGGTTTAATACTGTGAAAGTGGAAATGTATCCATTTACTGTATTTAAAATATGTGTATATGTACATAAAATCTTTTTTTTGGTTTGTGCCTATTATTACCTCAAATAAAATATGAGTCATAATAAAACATTCTTGGTTCATCAATAATTGTGACTAGTTTTATTCCACTACAACTTTAATGAATGCCCTCTCTTGTTTTTTGTGGTTGGTGGCATTGATGTCATAATCAGGCGAAGCATCGGCATCATCTTCCTCATTTGGGTGTGATGAGACATCGACCAGAGAGGGGAGGCTCCCACCTCGCAGGATACCTTTGCCCCTCTGCAGAAGACTGTCGAGACCATCGCCCAACGAGCCCTTAAGAGGTAAATACTGTTTCTTCCCAGGAGTGTCTGCAGGCTGGTGAATCTCCAGGTCCTCTGCACTCATCCTGCAAATACGGCAGACATTTTAAGCTCAAGTCTTACCAGTGCTTGAGATTTTACTGGACTGTGCAGCAGCATATAAAACACACTGAAACTATACCTCATGTCAAAGGTGGAGCCTTTAAAGGCCGGTCTGAGAGTCTCTGCTGCTGTTGACAGAGTGTAAGGGATGGAGAAATGCCTCTGAGCCCAGTGCTTGTCCTTCACAATTGGAGCCAGGTTCTGGTACATATCATCTACAGCCAGCATCGACACCTACAGGAGAGAGAAAGCAGATAAGGACTCATATGTAAGTGTTAGGGAGTGTAACTGCAGTGGAGAGAAGCATTGAGGGGATTACCTGAATGTTTCGGTCAATCAGCTGGTTGGTTTCAAAGTCGTCATCGTCCTCGCCAAACGGATTGATGATCAGCTCCCCCACCTACAGAGAGGAAAATTAAATCACTCTTTCATGAAATCAAAAGAAAATCTTAAAACATGAATGTGTCGTCTGACCTTGAGCCAGCCAGTGTAGAAGAAGAACTGCATCAGGGTGAAAACAGGGACGTACAAGTCCAGGTTGTGGTTCTTGTAGCCCTTCTCAGGGTTCAGAAATTGTCGGCCAATCACGCAGAAGGCAAAGAAAGAGTAAACTGCTATAGTGACCACCTGCAAAGATAAAAACAAGGCCGGGATCAAGTCAGTTTTGTCATGAATTTTTGAATTTATTTGTATAAAAGTGGTAAAGTGTAACTGTATTTTAAGATACAGTAAAAATAAGTTTCTTCAGAGAAGAAGAAGTTCTTGTTCCTACCTGTGTGTAGACCAGAGGGATGCTTATCCAGTCATAATGGAACAGGAGGCTGCACTTGCCTCTGTAGTTATTCAGCTCCTGTAAATACATATCAAACATTCAGGATTTAATTTCCCACACTGTACATATATAATAAGTAAAATACAGCACTCACATCCATCAGCAGTCTCAGAGCGATGTCATCCCTCACCCGACCCTCCTCTCTCGCTTTGGACGCCAGATTTGAGAACCAAGTCAGAGGCATCCAGTACTTGTTGAAATCAGAGTGTAGCGACTCAAAATGTTTCAGCTCGTGTGTCGTCATAAATCCTGCACACAGATTAGACAGTTTGTGATATGAGGAGATTTATAATATGTTTATATATATTGCTGTTCCCTTATTGGCCCAGAGCTCCTGGCTCAGACTGACAGTGAGCAGGCTTTTACAGTCCGGACCCCTCAGCTCTGGACCTCCTACCTGGCGAATCTGAGGCTGCAGATTCAGTAACATCTTTTAAATCAGTTCTTAAAATGTATCTTTGTAACAATAAAGCTTTTTTTGTAAATGCTAGCACACTGTTTTATCTCCAACAAGCCTTATCTGTTTTGTTTTTATTATTATTGTTTTTATCTTACGTCATTGTTTGGTGTTTTATTCCTTTTTATGATTTTATTTGTGTCATTGCAAACCTGACATGATTTAATTCTGGTTCAACCATTTAAAGTACTTTGTAACTTTGTTTTGTGCTGTACAAATAATGTTTATTATTATTATAATAACATTTCCAGATAAGCGAATGTTAATCAGTGTATTTGACGTTAAATGGGGATTATAATTTACATTTTTGATGCTTAAAATCTTGGTTTCCCTGATAGGTTTCATTGTTCAGCTGTCTTATTGAATATTCTTACATCAATACTTCTCACTCATTCTTCTTCTCTTTTGTCTTTATATTCATATTTTGTGTTGAGGTGATCCAAAAGTAACGGAAAGTAATCAAGGTACCTTACTTTAATATTGTGATACTTGGATAAGTTTACAGACTACTTTTTTAACAGGTAATTAGTAATTGTATCAGATTACACTTTTAAAGTAACCCTCTGGTGTCTCTGATTATTCCTTGGCCGTACATGTTGTGAGTTTGGAAGGATAGATAGTAGTAACTGCATGGAAGAGAAGCATTGAGGGCGATTATAGGACCCCAATGAGTGTTTACGGTCAACTTGTTTTGCGCTCTGTTAGCCTTCAACAGTCGTCATCGTCTCAAACTCTGAGAGATCGGAGAGGCCTGCGAACCCTCACTCACTTGGACTTTTCTCAGACACAGCTCATGGCATTCTGTTCCACCTGAACTAGCTATCTAGTTCCCTGTGACCCAGCCAGCTAATTGCGTGCGCATAACAAAGGAACCAGGGGAGAAAGACAGAGGTAAAAGAATGGTAAGCTAGTGTGAGCATGATATGAAGTGAACTTGTAATGGTCCACGTTTCAGAGTTGTAGCTACATTCTATATAATTTACTGAGTCACCTGCTGTTTAGAGTGGGAGGGTGGATGTGAACGAGATGACGGAGGCGCTTAGTTCACTTCTCCTCAGCCACGCAGCACCTGTATCAGAGGGGTAAAAGCTTCGAAATGCTCACTTCTTCATATTTGAACTCAACCTGCGTTATAATCCAAATCTGTAAACACAGCGAATTGAATACGTCGATACACGTCGTCTTATTACCCACCAGTGTAGAAGAAGATGCTTAACTAAGGGGTAGTACACTCACGAGACGACGTACAAACAGATGCTGGAGTTCGGTTGTGCCTGTGTCAGGGGATTCAGAAGAATGTTCTCCGTCGTGGCCACAGAGGGTATCACCAGAAGCAAAGAAAGAGTACCGTGTGCGTGATGTCCGTGCTTGGTAAACCTCGTGCTTGATGAAGATGAGGTGACAGCATGCCTACCTGCAAAGAATAAAAACATGCGGTGCGACTCAAGTCAGTTTTGCATCTTGAGAGTAATATTTGAAGTATCTATGCCTCTTGCTACGTTACACTGTTCACATCCCAATAGATGGGACTAAAGTTGGTCACACTTGTTATAATCATTAAGATACGAAGTAAAAATAAGTTCTTCATCAAGTAAAGAAAGTTCATATTCCTACTGTTGTATGTACACCGAGGGACTGCTTATCCAGTCAATAATGGACAGGAGGCTTGCACTTGCCTCTTGGATAAAAGTTTATTTCAGCTCCTGTAAATACATAGAGATCAAACATTCAGGGATTTAATTTCCCACACGGGGTATTCGGATATAGAGGATAAGTAAGTAAATACGAGCACTATACAATCACTTAAATGGAACAGTTAGAGCGATGTCAGATCACTCTTACACACGTTCGAACTTACCAATCGCTGGCCTCTACACCTCTATCCACTTTTCATTGTCTGGCCACTCCCGATTTGTTTACGAGATCCTGTTGTCTATGCCACTCCGCAGTGTACTTTGTCTTGTAGATTATAATCGAAAGGTGTCACGCGACTCCATCTAAAGGTCGTGCTGCAGCTCGTAGGTGTCGTGCGGATAAATCCTTGACACACAAGATTAGACAGATTTGATGATATGAGGAGATTTATAATATGTGTTAGTAATAAACTCAGGTTGGAAAGAGGCATGATGCTGTGTGTTAGAAGCAAGTGGCTGGAGGGTGCAGGGCCGTTTCTCCTCTCGCCGAGAGCCTCCCCTCGCTAGGTCTAGACGTACAGTAGTAGCAAGTGCAGCTATACATGAGCATGCTCCGACCTGGGAGCTGTCAGTACGTGCTTTCTCTGCTGCTCTTGGCATTCTGAGGCTGCAGAATCAGCTAAATTCACTTACCACAAGATACAAGTTCATATGCAAGATGCTAGAATCAGGAACGATATTAGTAGACTAAATATAATATTATTTTTGTTATGTCTTAGCACACTGTATGATACTTATACATACTCCAACACTTATCTTGACTATATGTGTCTCTAATATCTCATATTCTATGTATAATTGTTTTTTATCCTTTCGTCTCGTCTGAGTTGTAATGGTGTTTGGATAATGTTGCGTTGTGATAATTTTAGCTTTGTTTGGCATAAGTCTATAACTGCATCGCTCTATCACATTATGTCAAGCCCATTTAAGAGCCATTTTTGATATTGGATTGTTCATTGCTGAGTCGTTACAACAAGGACACATGGTTTACTAGATTAGCCTTCTCAAGTATTGATCTGACATAGGGGAGTACGAATCTGTCCAGTCATAGCGATGAGGAGATGTTGAAGGGTTGTAGGTGTGGGATTTATTTTGATCTTTTTGTATTTACCACTGAAGGATGATAGTACTGAATCTAGAATTGTTTACCATTTTTTGTAGCTATATAATGTCTTCGTGTATAAGTCCCCGATGGATAAGCAGGCGCAGATCTAGTCATTTGCTATTTGAGTACTGTCTGGTTTTATTGAGAGTATTTCCTAGTGCATGTGCTTCTCTAAATTCACTTCCTGCTGCTTCTTCACTCCCAAGAGACATAGAAGATGTTGCTCATGGGAGTTTCTTCAAGCAGTGGGAATAGAGCTGTTCTGTACTTCATCTTTGTTTGCTTACTCTATATATATTCATATGCCCTGTTTGAGGTGCATCCAACGAACGGCTTGACGAGAAGAGACAGCCCATCAAGGTAAGAGTCTTACTGTGGTTAATATCTTCGCATTCGTTGGATCATAGGTTGGTTCGATCAATTACTGTTTTTTTAATACATGAATTTTCCTATAATTTCTGATTTGTGAATACAGGGTGCTTTTTATGGAGATAATTGGATACAGTTTGAAGCACTTACTTTTTTAAAAGGTACGTTAGTAATTGTATCTCAGATTACCTTTAAAGTAACCCTCCCACCTGTTAATTACACACATTTAAATCATTGCACTTTGCGAGAAAGTCCTTCTCTTCTTTGT
>NW_023339796.1:4979884-4981498 GCF_004916995.1 Morone saxatilis | reverse complement strand
CTTTGTGTTATGTTATATGTTTTCTGTTTGCTGGGTAATTTAAATTTCTGTACATTATAAAAGCAAAACCATGTTGTACAAAGTAAGAAGAGATTCAGGTGTTAGAGAAGTACATTAAAAAGAACAATATTCTACATGTATTTGAAAATTTTAAAGATGCTCAAGTAAAGTTTTCTTAATATCTCTCCACTGTTGTTCTCACCAGCCTCCACTACGTGCTCCAAAGTTGGGAAACGCTTGTGAACTCTTGTGCTAATAGAGCGGAGAATGAGGACTGAAGATAAGTTGGCGTATCTCATGAGTGTTCGCCGCAGCAGACGACCCCTCTCGTCCGCCCCGTGGACGTTCCCAGACACCACCATCATCAGGTTATCAGGCAGGGGGAAGCTGGTGTACTGACCCCACCAGCGGTTAAAGGCCAGGGTCACATAAAAACCTGGAGTAAAAGGAAACATGAATTATGGTGACTCATGTTCAGATGTGACTTGTGTAAGATAAAGCCAGCTCAATCAGACTCACCCAGTACAAACAGAACTGGGATGAAGTTGGTGTTGGTGAACTGGTCGCAGTAAAGGGCGACACGCTCAAACAGATCCTGCTGCTTTGATGTGAGCATGAACCTGTGAGGAAAATGAAAACTTCAGCTGACACAAACACTCAATCACACAAAGAAATTTAAAGATGAAATCAGTTCATTTACCTGTACAACACACTGAAAAACAGATAAACCCCACAGAACACCAGAAGCTCTTTGTAAAGCAGCCTGTAGATGCTTCCCTTCCACCTGAACAGGAGCTTGGAGAAGCCACCAAAACTCGCATTGGCCACTTCAAGGGTGTAAGAAACTGTCATGTCTGGGTTTATTCTGTGTTGTAACAGCAGAAAATTCCTGAAAAACATAAGAAATAATGTAGAAATCTTAAGGAACTTCTCTTGATGCATTAATGGTGATATATATGTTTTATTACAACAGAAATGTAAAGATGTGTCTTACCTGTGAAGGCAGGTGTCACCTGGTCCCGCTGTCCTGAGAAGAAAAGTTCTTCCTCTGGAACTCATTTTAAACCTCTCTGTTGTGTCGTCATAAATTAACATCTTAAATTTATTACCTGGGAACCTGAAGCCTGAGAGATACACACCTACAGTTACACACAGTGCTGTGATTCTTTTCCTCACAGCAAACTCCACAGTGTTAATAAGTATTGATTATTGTTCAATGAAAATTCTTTCGAGTCAGTAAGACAGTTTTACACAGCTGATGTGCCTCTGAAAATTTCAAAAAATACAAGTTTAACACCTGATGGGTGTGGGCTTAATGATTATTTTAATTGTTGATTAATCTGCAGATTGTTTTCATAAATGAATTGATTAATCAGATTCAGGAAACAATGAAAAATGCCCATCACAAGCTGAAGAAAATAAGGAAATAAACAATAAAATACTCAAAGAATGAATCAATTATAGCTGATATGATAATAATGATAATAAATATGTTTATTTATAAAGTACTAAACCAGAGTTTACAAAATTATGTAAAAGGAAAAAGGGACAAAATAAGATACATGTTGTGTATTTATTTCATACATAAACCAACCTGCATACATACAAATACAC
>NW_023339796.1:4979566-4979716 GCF_004916995.1 Morone saxatilis | reverse complement strand
AAACACCAATCTGATTTCACCCTTTTTAATGAATCTTTATTATTCTCTTAGCATTTTATCTAATTCATTGTATTTCTGTAATATGTTTTGGAACCTCTATGTTTTATGAGATGTGGCGCTGCTGTATTGGAGAAGACACTTTTTATATCT
>NW_023339796.1:4979278-4979491 GCF_004916995.1 Morone saxatilis | reverse complement strand
CAAAAGATAAAAAATGAACACATAAAAACACATAAAGTCTGTCAGCAGAGCTCCAGTCCTCGAAGGAGACATCCAGTGACCCACTGTATGCATCAAACCTGGATACAAAAGAAAAAAGGCCCTGTGGCACAACCAAAGTGAAAACAAGAGTCCTAAATATTAATAAGTTAAAGAAATATTCATAATATGAATTAAACTATCTATCTATCTATC
>NW_023339796.1:4936093-4979178 GCF_004916995.1 Morone saxatilis | reverse complement strand
GACAGTTTACACAGCTGATTGTGCTCTGGAAAATATTTTCAAAACTACAGTTTGTAAACCACTGAGAATGGTGTGGGCTTAGATGATATTTAATTGTTGATTAAACGCGAGTTGTTTCATTTAAATGAATTGATTAATCAGATTCACTAGCAACAATGAATATATAATGCCCATCACAGCTGAAGAAATAAACGGGATTATATAATAACATAATACTCAAGATAATGAACATCATTATAGCTCTTTTGATAATGTTTAGTAATAGAGGATAATAAATAATTTATTTATAAATAATACTAAGTAAACCAGGATACAAAGTGTAAAATTATGTTAAAAGGAAAAAGGACCGAATAAATGGTAAATACATTGTTTGTGTTTAATTTTGATTCTTAATGTGAATTAACCAAACCTGCATAGCAGTTTACAATATACACCTACAAAAGAACAAAAAGTTATAAGGTTATTTTAAAAAAAGATCTAAAGAAGGCGGAAAAGCGGATTTAAAAGGAGTTGTAATAAAATAGATCAAAATAGTTTCGCTAGAGTTCCATTTTCTTTTTAATCACTGTTTCCACGTTAGGTATTTTAGGAAGAGGCCATAATTAAACAGTTAAACAGCGGTTTTACACACAGTTGCTCCTGCCAAGATTAAAACACGGAAGAAATAGAGTAAGCACCATATTTAATCTGGGATTCACCCTTTTTTATATTGAATTAACATTTAGTATAATTTCTTTTAGATTTTAATACTAATGATACATTGTATTTCTGTAAATATGTTTTGGAACCTCTATGTTTTATGAGATGGTGGCCGCTGCGGTTATGGGAAAACAACTTTTATTATCTCGTTAAGACAAAAAGATAAAAAATAACACATTAAGAAGTAATATCACATAATCAGTCTTTTCCCAGCACGAAGCCGTAGCCGTATCGAAGGGAAGACATCCAGTGGACCCACTGTATGCATCAACCTGGATACAAAAAAAAAAGGCCCTGTGGCACAACCAAAGTGGAAAACAAGAGTCCTAAATATTATAAGTAATAATAAAATTCAAAATATGAATTAAACTATCTATTTCTTATCATTTTCGTGTTATCAAGATATCTTCATATCTCCTATCAAACTTTATCTATTCATATCTATCATATATCCTTTATCTATCTATCATATCTTATCGTTATCTATCTATATATTTACTATTTATCTATCTATCTATCTAAGAACATCTCAGTGAAGCTCTTCCCTTGTTAAATAAAGTCATATTGATATTTAGAACGTGGAAAACAATCTTTTAATATTAACATGTTTGTAAAAATTCATACTATTTCTGTAACACATCTTTTCCGGTACTTTGGACCTGTTGTCTAAGTAAATCTAATGCACCTGCCATAGAAAATCAAATAAAACCTGCACAGATTGATTGCACAGCAGAGGCTTTTCACTGTTATTTACTGTTCCAGCCAACAATGACTGTGATAACAGCAGCCCAAGCATCTTTACAGTGTGATGCAGACAGAGCGTCAGATGGGTCCATCCCTCCCGGCTCTCAGCCTTTGTCATTGGCCGCCATGCTCTGCTCACTTGTTTGTTTTTCACATCGTTACAGCAGTGCATTGTAAATCAGACTCTCTTTTCCAGCCATGTTTTATCCTCTGACTCTGTTTGCTCTCCCCCTGACAGGATATTTATGGGGGCCCATCTATCCTCCATCAGAGCCTGGACAAGTGACCACTGTGGACTTCCCTGTTCTTTGTCTGAATCCGTGTCACTCATTCAACTGCAGTACCCTCCAGTGTATTTATCTATTACATTTTTTGCTAATAGATTCATGAATTCATCACAAGGAGCATCTGTCACTAGATGGCGCTCTGGTGATGTGCAGCAGGGCTGTCGGCCTCAGCCCTGAGGCCTGACTGTCTGTATTTACCTCATAAACAAAGACACCCAAAGGCTCTTTTATTGACAGAAAACAGTAAAAGAACATCTGACATATTTAATACCATGTTAGTATGTACATTTGTAATGCTCCTTATCTATTAAAGTACGGATCAGCTGTTAGTACAGCACACTCTTACTGAGATTTCTATTGTTTATCTGCTATGTTTTGATTTAGTTCTCTGTGATGCTCATTTCATTTTAAGGTAACAATATGTTTTTAAATATAAAAAATTCATATAAAAAATCATTAGGACTTCCCACTTTCGTGTGTGTCTCCATCCTGTATAAATCTAGAGTCAGTGGTTAATCTGTGATCTTGATCTAGATGAAATACACTCCCAGATTGGCATCAATAGATACTCCAACTTTCTGCCCAGTCATTTCCTGGCCTGAGTTACTGAATCTACTGGTTGGGACTTATACCTCGGAGAACAGGACAGGGCAAGCAGCTCAGTGCTGATCGTTTGTGGTAACCCAATGCGGTAATTACAACTTCCCACGGTGAGTGAAATTAGAGCTCAAAAGGAAAGTGGGATTTCAGGTAGCTGGGGCCGACCTGGGTCATTGTCAGGGCAGAAAAAGCTGAGGGGCCACGGAAAAGATCTGGAGCATGTTCTCAAAAAATGCATTGAACTAATGACAGTTTGGTTTTTCTCTCTTCTCTTGTTTCTGGTGTAAGTCATCACCATCAGCATACACAATCCTGAGGCAGAAGTCTTGAAAAAAGCATTTATTTTTCTGTCAACAATATTCAAATGTTTTGCATACAAAAAAAACAATGAAGATAGTGCATCTGCCGGGATTAACATGATGAAAATCAGTGCTTTTATTAAGTATCACACCAGCATACCCATTTTACATAGAAGGATTATTAATTCTACTGCAGTTTTGTGATCAGATACACAGCCATCAAACACTCCAAAAGGCCTAATTTCACTTCAAATTACACAATCTTGGCTGTAGCCAGGATTTTAGAAAATACTGAGGTCATAGGCCTCATCACTCTCAAGTTCTGACCACAGGTTAAAAATAAAATCTCTTTATTTTTAGAACTATTTTCATATTTTCCTAATTCAGTTAAGCGTGAAATACACTCTGTAAATGTTATTTCCCAACATGAAGGTCTAAATGCTGTTTCAAAGCATTTTTTATATTGCTAGGATAATGATGAACTTATTTATTATTTGGTGACCCTATATAGAGTCTGAAAAGACACAAATTTAAAAACCCCACAATGTTTAAGGTTTAAACTATTTGCTAAATCCCTCCCACAAACAGCGATTGCCCAATCACAGTTTAGCAACCACTGAGGCACAGCAGGCCTGTAAATTATTTGATTTATATGGCTCTATAGCAAGAACTATACTGAAGTTTAGAGGGTGGTGTCCTTTTTTCTAGCCTTTCTAAAACCAAAATCACAAATATACATAATAAACAGTGTTTTCTGCTTTAGCGTCAATCAGTATAACTATCTTGAAGGACCGGTGTTTAGGATTTAGCGGTGAATTTGGAGATTGCAACCGTTTTTCTAAGCATGTGAAGGCTGAGTTTTACAATGAGGGCAGCGAAACTTGCAAAGATGTGAAAGCCCCTAACTAGTCCGAGTGCAGGCGTGGCGGTTCAACATGGTGGCCTCCGTAGAAGAGGACCTCTGTAGATAAAAACAGCTTTTTCTAAGGTAACAAAAACACAACAATTGCTGATTTTACCCTAATTAAAAACATACCTATGAATGTTATATTCAAATTCTACCAATAAATCCTCTAATCCTTTAATGCATTACTTCCTTGGCAAAGGAGCACATCATTAACTAACTAACATTAGTTTGGGGTTACGTTAAAAAAGGCCCAGTTTACTACAGGCACATCCATTGTATAGTATTTATTGTAGTATTATGGTTGCCAGTCCAGACTCCAGTTTGAGTTAATCTTAGCATCTCCGTCCTGTTCTTTACTGGAATTGGGGAAGCTGACACTCATTAACATTACCTGAGATTATATTATGTTTAACACATCTCCTAAAATCCTTTTCTCTTGTAACGCTAAAAGTCAGTCAGTCTCTTTTTTTTCTTTGTTGCATCATATCATGTATGTTGCTATCAAGTGCATATTCAAAACTCCTTTTACAAATGTCTGCTTGAAACATTGAGAAGTCAACCTGAGAGAGTGTTTTCAACCACATAATGGAGCTGTTGGTTTAATTAGCTATCCTAGCTAGCTAAAGCTGATAAAAACCTGCCATTGACGTATCATCAGCCTAAGAAAACAAAGATAGAAGAATAGAATAGAAAAAAGAAGCCTGCTTTTGTCAACCCATTGTTTTAAAAAATCACTAAGAATGATGTTAAACCTGCCATTGTTATCATTGTAAACTGCTTATCTATTGTGCGAGAAAGGAAGTCTGTAAGGGTTGTCAGTTTGCTAAAAAAAATCTTTGTATAAATATAAAGAAGCAAAAAGAAAGGCCATGACCTTGATGACCAATAGCCACAGCCCTGTATACTATTAAATTTATGTTATTTTTGGCGCAGAAACTGTACAAAATTACAAAATGCAATATTCACTCATTTGTCTTTTGACCTAAGGGCTTTTGGCATTTTGAATGCAGTAAACTTTACAATGTCGATAAATAAAGCTTTGATGGAAAATACACCTCCGTTTTTTTAAATTCCAGGAAGTTCCACACCCGTAGCTGCACCCACTTTCTCTGTGTCTCTCTCACCGAACAATAATTAGCATTCCAGCTTGTGTGAGAGTGAGACGTCTGTTTTCCACATCTTAGATAACAATCAAGTGTCTGCATCCTGCACCTCCACGATGACCCTGATGTTCAGAGTTGTCTTTTGTGTAGGTGTCCTCTCCAGTGTCATTATGTCATAGCACGGCTGCACAGAAAACGCTCTGCATCTCAGTTTACTGAACCGGCACTACGAAGATTTCTATCTTAAACCAGCATTAACCAGCATTTAGATGTGACCTTCCTGGCATTTTCCAAACAATATGCACATTTTAGTATGTGGCATGAAACATGAGGAAGCGCCTGTCCTTTAATCCTTGCTTAACAATGACATACATAAATTTAGACTTCTCACCTAAGCTTTACATTCCACATTTCACATTGAATTAACTGTGAGCATTGCGATGGGATTAGTCATTGTTCAGCACCTACGTTTCTGGATGTGCAGCTTTAGGTGAAGGAGTCCGATCCAGAACATCCTGTATGCAAGTCAAACTGGTTTGCATTTAACAATTACACTTGGGTGAGGTAAAAGAAAGCACATACTAGAGCTTGCTTGACGTATAAACACAGTGATTAAAAATACGTCTCTTTGTAAAAAGATGTGAAAACAACAAGAAGAGTATATTTGCATGGAGTGCAACATTAAATAGAATAAATGTATTTTGTGCCTTTAAAATTACTAGTTTTTTCCAAAGAGAAAAAAGGGGGCCTCCCTTTCAAACCGTCACTGCGTTCCTCAGGTCCCACAGGAAAAGCGCCGGATTAAATCACTTCCTCTTACATTGTGATACCACAGCGGTGGGACCAGGCTGTCTCTATGTCAATAGATAACACACATACACTGTCTCTCTTTAGTGCATTTAAAGGAATAATTTGACATGTTGGGAAATACGCTGCGCCGCTTTCTTTTATGAGAGTTAGACAAGAAGATAGATACAACATTACATATGAAGCCAGGAGGTGATTAGCTTAGCTTAGCATAAAAATAATTGGAAGCAGAGAGAAACAGCTACATTGGTTCCTCTAAAGTTAAAAGTCTGCCTGCAAACACCTCTAAAGGCGCGGTCACAACAGTGATTAAAACTGTGTAATTTTATGGCAAAATCTGTTATTTCAAATGGAATTCCAAAAATCTTTCAAGCCTGTTCAGTTTGGCACCAGCACGCATTTTGTCAGTCGAATCTCTTGCACCTTTGTTTTTTAGCTGCCCCATTGTACACATAGTGACAGCATGTAAACTAACAGAGTCTAAAAAATGACCATAAACCAGAAAACTAATTGTGATGGAAGCAGAGAAGAGTGATGGTTAGACAACGTGAAGCTGGACAACAGGGCAGCGGCTGCTCTGACACTGACTGTTAGTGAAGTTGGCTAAACCACTTTTGAACCAGACAGTTGTGTAACCTCCTCTACTGTCGTCCTCTGTGAACACTGCAGCAACCTGATATAAGAGACGGACACTACATGGTGCGCTGAGATTTTATAACAAACTATAAGCAGGACGCACACTTTAATTTTGTCCGATCTGTGACAGATGATGATAAAGACATTAAAACGTGAGGTAGGCTAAAATATGTAGCTGCCCGGAGTTTAGAGTGGCACTGAAAAAAGGAATATATGGTCAAAGCTTCGTATTTAACAACCAAATCCGATTCGACTGGCAAGATTCTGAGTGGGGTACAACCCCATTGGTACTGCTGACCTTTGATTGAATGGGGAGCCCAAACTGAAGGAAGCTACCCTAGCTTAGTAGTTGTGTTGCACCATCCACTTCTATTTAACCGCATCTGTGAGAGTACAAAATAGACATAGACAAACATGTGAGTCGTGCAGATCTTCTCATCTGATTCTCATAAAGAAAACGAAAGTGTAATTCCCAAAATGCTGAACTATTCCTTTAAGATGGTGTCACGAGAGGTTGATATTCTCATACTCGCCATGGTCCGAGTCCTCCAGCTCGATACCGGGCACCAGGCTGTAGTATTCAGTGGACTGGGTCATGTAAGCCTTCTCCCTGTCAGCTGAGTCTTTCATCACTTCTGTCACGCTGACTGTGTCCAGCTCTGCCTTGCTGGCCCCGTCCGGCCCCTGGGAGCCCAGCTTGCCGTCTGTGGAGCTGGAACAATGTGAGGAGGCTTGAGGAAGAGACTCCACTGAGCCCAGCTTAATCTCCACCTCTTCATAGATGTCCCTGGTGCTGCCCAGGAGGGTGGATGCTGGGCGTAGCAGCAGCTCGTTCTTCAGGATCCCCTCACTGACAGCTTTGTTCTGCCCGGTGGTCGCAGGTTGCTGCTTTTTACGATGCTTCTGGCCGTTGCTGCTGGAGCTGGAAGCCCTCTTCTTTGAGGTGCTCACAGGTGCTTCTTTCTTCTTCCTCTTCCTCCCACAGCACCAGCAGAGCACCAAAGCGGAGAGGATGAGAAGAGGGAGCACAATAAAGAGTGCCGTGAGGGCAGCTGGGCGGCACACATCGCTAACCCGCACCGACAACACACTCCTTCCGGCCAGGTGCCGGGGATACATGCAGGTTAAGTTTCCCACCAGATCCTGAAGCTTAGTGGTCCTATTAACCTTTCTGCCTTCCTCCAGTCCTTCCAGTAACAAACAGGAGCAATCCCAGGGGTTCCCATCCAGCTCCAGCCTTTGCAGGCTGGGCTTCTGTAGTACAGAGCCTGGGAGGAAGCGTAGCTGGTTTCCTTGCAGATACAGCTTCTGGAGGTTGTCTGAGTCCTGAAGAAACCCCTCAGGAAGCTCCTGAATCAGGTTCCCGCTCAGATCCACCTCTGTCAGGCTGGGCTGGCTGGCCAAAAACTCCTCCGGCAACGTTGTTAGTCTATTATGACCTAAGTAAACCTTTTTCAACGTAGAAGCCTCTTTGCCTCTCATATCTACAGAACTGATATTACAGAAGGAGAGATCCAGAGTCTCTATTTTTGTCACATTGGTAAACACAGACCAGAGCACGGTGCTGAAAGCAGAGCCAGAGTAGTTCAAGCAACAGCCGCCAGCAGGAACCTCAGAGGGAGACTGGGACAAAATGGTGGCTGCTGGACACACACATCCACCCACAAGTCCCGTCTTCACCAGCAACATGAGAATCAGCAGAGCACCCTGCTGGCAAACCATCTCTGAAACAGAAAATACAGTAAAACATAGAACAGAAAATGTGACAAGCCATATTGCAAAGGTGTCCTCTACCTCTTTCTCAGACAGCCCTACCTGCCTCCTGATCCCTCTCTCTCTCTCAGTACTGGAGAGGATCCACTTACAGTATGTAGGCTCACACAGATGTAAATGGGCTTGTAAACCTAGCAACTTCTCTGAGGACTCCTGGTTGCTGTGAGGATTGTGGGAGTTGGCATGGTGACACAGGTCACTAGGGATCAGGAGTCCAGTGTTTGGCTGTTGGAGAGGAAACAGATGCTACTTTGACTTTCATGTGAAGGCTGTGCCGTTAATTGGCAGATTGGGATAATACAAACATTGCTCGAAGGTAAAGCCGGAGCCTTGGTCAACAAGCTGTTTTCTATATAACTGCAAACTCCTCAAGCCTGATGTAAAAATGCACCAGATCATTTAATAAACCTGCATCTTGGGAAAGTATTTGTTCACTATGCAGCCGCTTATAACTTGATATCATATCACTCTATATGGCTTTGCTTGACTTGACTTTTATTGTTTTATCACTCTCTGAAGCAATGTGCTCCACACATAAACTTAATTGAGTTAAAGCCAGAATCAGGGCTCCAAAACCCACTAAAAGAATTCAAACCACCCTCACTCTCAGATTTACTGACAGGTCTTTGAATACATATATTAGAATAGGAGATAATGCAGTTTTATTGGTCAACAGAGTGTAAGATTGTCTTTATTTCACCAAAACATAGAAGCACATAGAAGAAATGTGATAACAGGCAACCATAAATCAATAAAATACGTATGCAGTATACACCGATCAGCCATAACAGTATCTAACTGATTATCTCGTTGTGAGTGGGTTGGATGAGTTATATTAGGCAGCCAGTGAACATGTTGTCCTCATATTGATATGTTAGAAGCAGGAAAAATGGACAAGCATAAGGATTTGAGCGACTGGGCAAGCAATTGGACAGGCCCTGCTGCGACAAAATCAGTGCGTCCCCCCCTGCTTCGTACTGAATCCATGTCGAACCCAAACCCGATGTTTGGCATTAAGAATAACCATACAGAAATAGCCAATCTCCTCGCTGATGGGTTTGTTTGTTTATGTAGGTCATGAGGCATCAGTATTAAATGGAGAGTTTCATAACTAGTTAAAAACTCCTTGTAGTACCTTTGATGGAGCCGTGTGCCTTGGATTTTTGGAGAAAATACATTTCTGCTTTTGTGAATTCAACTTACTACTATAAGTCAATTAACTCAAGAATGAAAAAAAATTACTTTTAACATAGAGATTTTACATACATAGATGGATGCATTAATAGAAAAATGGTAGGATGGACCTAGAACGAACTTTACTTGACTTTGCTTTATTTATCAGGGACATGAAAACACTCATTTTCATTTGCATGTGTACAGTGGAATACAGTGTAAATTACGAGGTTTGATAACGTCCCAGAAACAATGTGAAACTGTTTAATTTCACTGTAATTTCACATAGAAAATGCCGCTCCATGACTATTTTAATCTCAGGTTTCATTGCTACCGTGAGTGTCTAGTTGGGAGGCTGTGACATGACAACTTTGGGGAACGCTGCTGTTGGAGACATAAAAAAACAACTAATTGCTGGTGACTTCCTAAAAGCTCCTATGTACTTGGTGACGCTGCCTGCACATAAAAGCGTATGTGGTCGATACAAACAAGGCCTGTTTTTTCCAAGAGAGGGAGCGTGTTTGGTCGTGACATCAGTCCTCCTCACCCACCACAACAGAGCTGAAAGCGGCTCCACAGTGAGGAGGCAGGAATGTGCTAACTCCTCAACAACAGGGTCGGTTCAATACAGTGGAGGGTTTAAAAGGGAACCACTGTCGTCAGCTGCAGCGTTTACGTGATCATCTACACTTTTTATTCACCAATAAAACCTCACTTCACCTGTGTGTTAGATTAATTAAGGAACCTTTTAAGCAAACAGGCCAAAAAAATCCACTGGTTTTCATAATGTGATGATTGGTGGTAGGAAACTGAATGTATTGATATTATTTAAAAAAAAAAAACATTTGAAGACATCGTCTTGGGCAAGAAAATAAATGGGAGATTGAATCATGAAAGTAAGACTGGACTGGACTGTTGGTTTGCACAAAATAGGACATTTAAATATGTCAGCTAGACTCAACAGTTAATCAGCTGAGTAAAAAATCCAGCCATTTACCATCACCATGTTAAACCATTTTAGTTTAGCTTGTTAGCATGCTAACATTTGCCACACTGGTGGAAAGTAACTACAGTAAGTACATTTACTCGAGTACTGTGGCCTACTACAGTACAATTTTACAGTACTTGTACTTAAGTATTTCCAATTCATGGAAATACAGAATATTATAAATAAATAAAATATGATGTATTATGACAGTTTAAGCTTTGTAGCTGTACATAAATGAAAGTAATTAGAATCAGTCCCATCTTCAACATTAGTGTGATATGTACTCTAATATATTAATAATTATAATCTAAGGAAAATATTATTCTGATGGATGAAAAGTACTCATTCTTCATAATGAGTACTTTAACTACTTGGTACTTTAAGTATATTTTGATGCTGTATTTTCAGTGTGGTATTGATACTTTTACTTATGTAAATGAGCTGAGTACTTCTTCCACCACTGTTAATGTAATGTCATTAGTCCAAAGTACTGGACAAATGTTGACCTGATGATGGCGCTAGAATAAAAGGTTAGTAAAAGGCGTCATAAAGTCTGTGAGCCGAGCTGGACTGAGCATATAGCAGAAAACCTATTTGGATTAAATTTACATTTATGTGAAAAGTGAATGGGAGCTTCAAACAAACGATAAACACGGAAATAAGAAGAGCACATGTGTATTTTCACTTGATTGCAGAGCTGCAAGTCTCTCAAACAAATGCAGGAAGTGTGCTAAAGGAAAGAAACTTTGCCTCGAGCTGACTTTTTGTTGTTTGTAGAAGTGATCTAATATATCCACCATGTGGAGAGTGCAGTGTATATTGTAAGTATGAAGAAGACTGTATTATGTTACCCATATTTATTTATATTGCCTTGAAACATTGTCCCAAATAATAATCTCAGATTTTTTAAATTCTCATATTTAAAGCCAACACACTGCGATATGTCTATATGACATAGAAGGCAGGCCTTCCAATCCGGGCTCAGAATGTGATATAGTTTACATTTCCAGCAGTTTGTTTGTAATAAATATCAGAAGACCTGGGCGGGTTGGCACGAGCGACAGCAGCCACCATAGCTGAACAAAGAACAGAGCTCTCTCATGAAGAGAAATCTAATGTCACAGTCCAATCTGGTGACGACAACACGAAATGAGGATCTCGTAGATTAACATCAGAACAGAAAGTCATGGATTGGAAGCGTTTGATCTTCGCCGTCTATTAACACATAGCCAAGTACAAAACAAAGTCATTTAAAACCTGAGTGACGAGTTATAAGTATAATTTATACTGAACATCCTGCTGAAAACTGTGTGCCTGTTTACCGCATTAGCTGCAGTTAAATGTCCATTACTTGGCGGTGAGAAGCGACAGTGAATTCAAAGAGGGGAAACCACCTTTAGAAATCATGTGACATGCCTGGGGAAAAAAGTAGAGACAGTTACTGAACATCGTTGTAGCCTATTGTATGTCTTTTAAAGGGACTTAAGACTAAAGTATGTTTCCATGCTAGTGAGGCAGTCCCTCCATGGTTTTGCAGGCTTTTTTGGGGATTGTTGCAGCCTAAAATGTGTGATTTCACTACAGCTTTTCTAAAACTTTGCAATGCATGTTGCGATGTTTTAAGGAATTTTTTAAAAATCGCTAGTAGTTTTGTGACGTATGGCTCAGAGACTGCTGATTGGACAATTTCATGGAGGGACTGAAAGGTTGCCTGGGGTAAAGTGCCTTAAAGCTGCAATAACTGACTTTATGGCCACTTGGGGGCAGCAGAAACAAGCTGTGAACACGAAACACGAAGCTAGCTTTGTCCGTCTGCTGTGAGATGTCGGACAGGTAGTCGAGTTAGGTAATGTCAGTTTTTAGAGCTGACTGCTGGCTGCTGGAAATAACACAAGAGCTGCGAGAGTGAACCAAAACCAAACTTTATTCCTTCTGTGATGTTGTTTGGTTAGTTTCTGTAGTGAAAACCTCCTCCTCAGAAAATAGATAAAGAAAGGCCATGTTTGTCTCAAGGGAGGTCATGCTGGGTGAAATGTATTTATAAAGCAGCCTTAACAATCACTGAACACTTTGAAGATTGCTATAGTTGAATGTGTGATAAAAACATGAAAGAATGTTACTCCTTTATATGTTACTCCTTTATAACTTTAATCTCAAACTATGAACTGACCCCCTGTAATGCTCTGTGTTTATTGATAGTACAGAGAATTTTATATCCTTTAACTCTGTAATTATTTGCATGCTGCACTGCACTGTGAAGAAGCTTTTGTTCTAACTGATAGCTATCAACAGACGATATATTCAAAGCTCGACCCCACCTTTCCCCCTGAAGAGAAAAAGGAAAAATGTGACGTTGCGTGTTGGTAATAATTTGCTTAGATTTGGATACTTGGGGTCAAAAGTGTTCACAACTTTGTAGCAGCAAAGTTAGGATGAAGTCAGGCCTTTTGTATGTGTTTCTAATCCCATGCATTCACCAGTTAAGATAACTTAAAGAGTCAAACTCCCATCTCAGCCTGATAACAAACACAGTCTAACGGTTAAAGTCTCTTTATAAATATTGACAGCTGAGTTAATCTTTGGATTTTTAAACTACACACACAAGACAAGAGACACTGGCAGCCGTTTGCAGAGGCTCCGAGCCAGAGCGGTGAGAGTGAAGGCCCTTCATCCAAACAGAAGGATTTTCATGGACCGTCTCCTCTCTGGGTGTGAGTGCCCAGCAAGAGGAGCAAGGTTTTAGTCTGGAGAACATGGATGATCTCACTCGTTAACAATGTGAGTTGCTACATCCTCTCTGGCAGCAGAGCTTCCTCTGTAATAACGGTCTCCATTCTCCTTTCATACAACTTCTCATCATAAAATATTCCTACATTAAACCAGAGCTGCAGCTGCAGGAGCACTGAGGTATCCAAGTGTCCCAAACAGTGGAAAGTTGTCATGTTTTAAAGGCTGATTCTCTTATTTTATATACTTAATAGCATTAAAATGTACAAATTTACGGTTAAGAACACACAAATAAGTCATCTTTTAAACAGCAAGTTCTAAAATAAACTTTACAGAACATAAACTTAGACTTGAAAGAAGAAATAAAATGTATAAAAATCCAGTTGATAAGAAAATGTTATGCTCTCTTTGCTGTCTGGTCACATTTTCTGAGGAGGGGCTGGTGCTGCACTGGGGGGCCCATAGCCTCTATATTATTCAGTATGGCTACAACTCTGAACAAAACACACCAATAATAACACAATTTCAACTCATAACCCACCAGAACTACAGAACCCGCGTGAATAAGTACAAACATACAGATAAGCATTTAAAAATATGAATGCACACCTGTTTTCAGATGTGTGTTTTCTTACCTGTGATGGGCATCCCTGCTGCAGCTCTCTGTCAGAAGAGACCTGACACCCACAACGACGGCAGCGGCGTCTTTCTCCTCTCTGCATCCCATCAACTGTCCCGGTTAAAGCTCTCCTCCTCCGGATCTGAGGGTGTGTCTCCCTCCGGGCGGAATGTGGAAATACAGCCTCCAGACAGTGTGTGTGTGTGTGTGGGGGGGGGGGTGTTAATGGTAGTTTATTTATACACAGTGTTCAGTGCGTTTATCTGCGACTGAAGCTGACAGATTTGAGCCTCTCTGAGTTTCAGTATAAAGTTTAACTGACCTGTTGCAGGGATGTTACCGCAGAGCGCCCCCCGGTGGCTGAAATAAGCCTCTCACCCAAACTCTCAGAAGAGTTTGAAGGTTTATTTATCAGTGGTGGAAAGTAAGTGAGTGCATTTAACTGAGCTTTTTTCTTTTTATTGTTTTGTTTTTATGATTTTTGTTTGTCTAAGTGTTGCTCTTGTTTCTGTTATTATTGTGGAAAAATAAGAAAATCCAATATAAATATTGTCCAAAAGAAAAGTACATAAACTCAATCACTATACTTAAGTACAAATTCGTAGTACTTGTACTTTACTCGAGTATTTCCATTTTATGCAAATTTTCCATCTCAGAAGTAAATGTATGCAGATCTATTTGACAGCTTTAGTTACTGGTTACTTTAAGATTACAATTTTGAGTTCCACTTTATTTTGACAGTCCTCCTACTGATAGTTTATAGAGTTTTTTAGAGTATGGTTATCTATTGAGAGTTTAAGTTTCTCGTAGATACTTAAATTATTTGTTTATCCAAGTATATTCATGTATAGATCTGTATATTTTTGTTTTGATACATCCAGATACTTTTATATACTGATTTGATGTTTTTGAGATTTAACAGTTTTATAGTCCTACTTAAAAAAAAACAAATGACAAATAAACTGAAATTTCACTAGGTTTTACTAATTAAAATCATTAGGAAATAAATGTCAGCAATTATAATAAGTTTTAATAACCAATGTTTAAATCAAAAGCAGCCAAAACTCACCTGCAGCAATGTAACAATTTATCATAGGAATATTATAGTCCTATTTCTTTGGGCTATTACTGAACTTAGTAACTGTTCAGAAAGAAAAAATGACCTTGACTTTATATCAAAATAACCTTTCTGTACCTCTGCTGTTGTTCTACATCTATGACCAATAGATGGCGGTATTGACCAGCATTCAACAAGTTAAAAACATACCTTAAGCATAGATTTACTGCTCTCCTCCTCTCAGCTGTCTAATAGAGAAAAAAGCCCCAGGAAATATCAGGATTTACTGCATTTCTTTGTCATATATGATAATTTAGTCAATATATTTGTGAAATTTTCTACAACAATTAATTGATTAATCCAGAAAATGTGCCCCAAAACTACCAAAAAAACAAACATATAAAAACTGATTTTTGTTTTTATTTAGATATAAAAGACAGGTGCATTTTATACAGTCTATATACACTGTTCAATGACAACAATAAGAAAACTCTGAACTGCTACAAAATCAGTGTAAACATTTTCTGGTTGGTCATTTTCTTAAAGTCTCTGTGATAGAGACAGAAAAGAGTGCAGAGAACTTGCTGTAAACAATGCACACCTCCCTCTCTGAATATAACACTGATAGAAACTATACAACAGACATGTAAAGGCACTGTGCTGAAGCAACAAAAGAAAACAATATAAAAAAAAGAGATTATGCTACTGCCTTGATCGTTGTTACATTACACATATTGAAACTTAACCGTTGGCACCTCTGACGATACATTTTAGTGCAGTTGTGTGGTTTTCTGTGTCAGTTTATTCGTCCCAGGACTCATCCACATCGACCTGCTCTGTGCCACAGACTGTGTTTATTTACAGTCAGTCAGACCCTTGGTGGCAGCACTGCTCCAGTTTTACTGCAGCTACCTTGTGTGCAGCTGATAAATGTAGTTAACAAGCAGTTGGAGGTTTCTCAATGACACTTTGGTTGCGATGTAATTTGGCTGCTGATAAACAGCCTTCGAGAAATAGTTTGACACACGGGTAAACCGACTTATTTGCTTTCATGCAGAGAGTTAGATGAGAATATTGATACCGCCCCAGCTGCCAGACTCATGGCTCAGACCAGACGTACCTCTCACGACACCTCAGTTTTAGCCTCTTTGTTCTGGATATTTCTTTTGAGAATCCATTTTTAAAACTGTTTTCACTACTTACAGGGCATTATAAGGCTGCCAGGGCAAATTAGTCAACTTTTAACTCCTTACTGTCCCAAAAGACTTGCTGGTTTGGATCTTGTTGCTGTTCCAGAGTCCATGTTAAGGTCAAAGGGTGATCGAGCTTTTGCTGTACTGGCGCCTTGGTTCTTGTATTCGGTCTGCTGGCACTGTCTCAGCTTTTAAATCTTTCTCGAAACATATTTATAGTCTTGCCTTCTTATCTGCAACTAGACCTGTTTGTTTGTACATATCAGTTATGTTAATGACAGATTTTATGGTAGTATTTTTACTAGCTGTTTGTTTGTGTAACTGTTTTACTAAACTTTATTCCCCTTATGGATGATTTTATATGTTGTCTTTTATGCTGTTGTTCAACAGTTGTGTAATCAAGAAATAGCCCCACACATCAACCTCTGTATTTTTACACATAGTTTTTGTACAAATTAGAGATATATCATGTTAATTGAGGCCTAGAGTTACTGGTTGGTGCCTTTAGACAGAAGCAGACTAGCTGTTTCCTCCTGTATGCTAAGCTAACTGTCTCTTGGCAGTAGCTACATTTTCAGTAGGAGCAAAGTCCTCATCTAACTCTCGGCATTAAAACAATAAGCACGTCTCCAAAAATGTTAAATTATTCCCTGCTCTATTGCTTGGACTGCTTGATGCAACTCGTTATCCATTACAACAGAATGGTTCCCAACCCTTTTTGGCTTGTGACACCTTAGAATAATGCTACTTGCCCAAGGAAGAAAAAAACTATCTGGTATTTCACACAAAAAAAGCAACAATTAAGAGAAAAAACAAACAGAAATGTATAGATTGTGTGACGTAAAACTGTGTTGTTTTGGTCTTTGGTATCTTCTTAATCATCTTTTGAGCCCGTATTTCATGTCCATGTTGGGAACCACTACATCATAAGATCCCACTCTGACAGATATTGTTTTAACATTTCCTGTAGGCGAAGCTGCTGTGGATGAAGAATTACACTCACTGGTTGAGTTTAACATCCGTGGCAGAGCCAGAGAACCAGTTACATGACTTTCCAAATAGCTCAAACTAGCTCATAGCTCATTCTATCCAGATCACAAATGCTGTGGTCATCTCTGAATAATAAAGTCACTGCTATTTACATTCATAATTTGACCAGATTTCCTCTTTGGCAGTTCATGTTCGTGCAATTTTGCACTTTGGTTTGTACCATTAAAACTTCCACTGGCATATTTGTCTCATTGAATATACATTATATTATTGTTGTGATTGTCTGCCGCCACACATATTGGCTGCCTTTTGTCCATAGCAGTGATTCTGATTCCACTTTTCTTTTGGTATCATGAGTCTAGGTAGATGGAATATATCTGGTTGAGGCAGCGGTCGACGCCTCCCGCCTGGAAGAGGAAGCTGTCGTCTGAGCAGGGAGACATGGAGTAACCGCCCCCCGCCTGGCCCTGCAGGTCCTGCAACAAGTCAAACCCTGAGAGGAGGAGAACAGAAAATTTATATATTTAATATATCACAGCAGCTACTTTATTTTCATGTGGAAGAGTGGGGATGCAGTTATTTCTCTCAGCTATTTTTTAATCATCATAATTAGTTACCTACCTTAGGTTTTGTGTTTTTTAAAAAAAAAAGACCTCAATAAATCAATCTGTCTTTTTTTGTTTTGCAACCAGGTGACATAGTTTTTAAAGTCAGACACACAGTACAACTTAGACTTATTGTATAACATTCAAAGAATGGATAAAGCCAGTCAAGTTAAGAAAATGACAGAAAAAACAGGCCTACATTAACAGTAATCCATCCAGCTAGTTCACCTACATACCTGCCAACACTCCTGTATTTTAAAGCAATCTCCCACCACGGTTCAGTTCTGTTGTTTCTCCCAGGAAATTCCCATAATTTACACGGCCCCTCAAAATCTATAATAAATAATCTTCATACAGAGATTAATTCGTTTTATATGTTTGTCTCACATCATTCAAATTGCCAAATCACCCATGAAACACAATCTACACACTAAACACAATTTCAGCCCATGTGTCACCCACAGACAGATTCAAACCACCCACATTATGAATCCTAAACGTTGGCAGGTATTTTGTCTGGTTCTTAAGTTTGTACGATGATATGAAAAGTGTTTATAGTTTTTTCCGAACAGCCACACTCAAAGGTGAAGTCATCGTAGAGAAAGGGGAAACACGATAAATATGGGGATATATGGGGAGCACATTATCAGACAGTTTGTCCTGTAAGGCTTTCTTAGTGACGTACTTTAGTTGTTCTTATAGAGATAGAGAGAGAAGTTCAAACCCTGGCTCCTCGCTGGCCAATCACAGCGTAAAGTGGGCGTAAACGTCAGATTGTCTGTATCAGAAAGTTATACGAAACAAGCACTTTTATTGGAGCATAAGGACGCCTTTACTCTTAGTTATTGCTGTCTTACCTGTAGAGTGAGAGGCGGGGGGGTTTGTGAAGTAACTGGCTGGTTCAAAGCCTCCATCACTGACCGGCTGAACCACCTTCCCTTCTCCATACACACATCCTTGGAGAACCACAGAGGAAACGATGAATGTCAAGAACAACACCAAAAACAAGCAGGCAGTGTATGTGGCACCGATTTGGTGAGGCTGATGATGTTGACGCGTGCGCAGTGTCAGTACCTTGCTGCTGTGAGAATACTTGTTGATGGTTGTAGGTTTTTTGGTAGCCCTGCAGCTGGTCCGCTCTGTCTGATGAGGAGCTCGCTGGGCTGAACAACGACGTTGGTCTGTTCCTGTTGGCAACACAAGGCCACAAAGCTGAATTACTTCACCCAACATCGACATTTATGTACACAGAACACTTATACATACATTATTTTGTGACTTTGTGAGCAGCTCTGTCCTTCTTGGATTTAAGAAAGTTTGCACTACAACTAACACCACAGCCAAAATTGTCAAAATCATTTTAAAACAGCTTAAAACATTCAGATGTCAGCTAAAGATGTTGTTGAACCAACTTATTAGCTTATTTAAGGAGCTAGCAAACTAAATCTGCTCGCGACAGTTAAAATGGTCGATGGTCACAAGAAGCTGCTTTACTCGACCTCCGCCTGAAATCAAGGGCCAATAATATGTTTCAAAAATGACTCGGGATTTTGATGGTATATCTGCTAATATTATTATGAACTTATGAACAGAAAAGCTTGACAGGCATAGCAACAGTTGCTAAGGGCCGAGCCGACTGGTTCCCCCTTATCTCCGGTCTTTGTGCTGAGTCCATTTACCCTTACAGTAATAAGTGGGGCATCAATCAACTCATCTAACTCTCAGCAAGAATAGCTAATAAGCCAGCTATTCCAAAAACAAATTTTGAGACCAAACAAGGCAACATTTAAGATGACAGATTTGGTCATTTAACTTTAAAAGGTGGATGAAAGACAATAAAAGCTCCTTGACGACTGACATGTGACTGACACAACCCGGTTTAATTTCTATGATAATGTCTTTGTTTTTTTACTTTTTTTCCCCAGTTGGCTTGAACTTGCTGAACTGTTTAAGGTTTCTGACTTCAGCATTTCGTAAGCCTTATTAACCTCACCGCATATTTCTGAGTTCCACCACTGAGCCAAGGACACTTATGGTGCTGGTGTCATAACAAAATTATTAGTAACGTGACAGCTCACCAGAAGGTCTTACAATTTCAAAACAACACATTTTAAATGAAATATAATAGGCAGCTTTGGGCTCACTTTTTTCTCTTCGCAGATATATTTTTTCACTCTTCTTACTTGTTTTCATTCATTTAAATTACTTAGATAATGAATTTTAGAAGAAAATCTTGGGAGACTGTAAGTAGAGTTATTTAAAACTAGGTTTCGCTCAAGTTTAACACAAATCTCTCATTAAATTAAGCCCAGACCAAGAGTTTTACAGTCATTCATACTGATAACCATTAGCAGGCGATGTGGCAGCAGCTGTGTTATCACAGACAAACATGTAAATACTTAAGCTTGTGTGCAAACAGTACAGTTTATAAAAGGAAGCGTTTCCACCGCGCGGTGGGGGGGCGGGCTTAATGTAGGCGGGCTTTGTGTGGAGCTGTATCCATCGCTACGCTGCAAGAATGTGCTGACTGTGCACAAACACTCTGACTCAACATGGAAACGAATGAGTCAGTGGAGCCAAGTCGACGAGAAGAAAGAAAAGGCAGCAGAATATCTCTCCAAGGAGATATGCAGCTGAAACCCCCCCAATATGGTATTTGAACCCCCCCCCCACCAACCTCCTCCTCCTCCTTCAAAGAGCTTGGTCTCAGCATTTCATGTGGCCTGAGAACTCTCCGGGATGATGTACTGTAGCATATTGGTCCCCAGGGAGCCAAATGGCCTTGGTTTCTGCTGGAAGGGTTTTAGTGGGCTTCATAAACAAGCCAGGCCTTGTCAGAGATACTGATGGCTGCAGGCCCAAGTGGCTTCTATATTTTCATCTGACCAGCTATAAAAAAAAAGGAAATGTTTGGAGATTTCTTTACATATCTATCATTTATCATCCCCAGGTCTCTTTATTACCCATTTCCCATGTCAAATGCTATTACATTTAATTTAACAGTCTCTGCTTTCAGTGGAGAAACACAATAAAAGCCAAAATTAATCAGAAGGACTTTTTGAAACCCAAACTGATATAACTTACAGATGGCTGTGGCTTCCCAAGGTAATAAAGACCAGGCTTTGTATAAGATTATGTAAACAAAGGGGGCTTTGATATAGTGCGACTGCTGAAGTGAATGTGCTGCGATGACTGCGAGCCCCAAGAATTCAACACTTCTCTGGATTCCCCTCGGTGGCCCCAGAACCATCAGAGCTGACCTTAACTATAAACAACCGCGTCTGTTCCACGGCTTACATTCTTGCGACGCTGCAACAACATAGCTGAGATGTCTGAGCCGTGCCGTTGCGCGGCCCTGCTGGGTCGATCTGTCGTTTTGTGGCCGCTGTGCCCAAAACGTTTCAGATGCATGAGCTTAACAGTGAACCCCCGCCTGAGGGAGCGGCTGTCAGCACGACCTCAGGAAACTGTTTCTCTGATCATATTTTACCGACTAAACCCCTTCATCGGTCACTTTTTTTTCTCCCCTCCTCTTTCTAACTAACTACAGCCAGCTGCCCGCCATATATCTGGAATGAGAAGAATCCTGCTAAGCTCTTATGTTTATATGCACATTATACTGTACGTAACCCTGCTTTGATTCATGGCTACTTTTTTAATAGCACAGCACACTTGGACGGGATCGGAGGAAGGGATGAGTAGGTTTACCAGAGGTGCCAGCTTGGGCACACAAAAATGATCTGTTTTCAGTTTTGGCAGAGGAAAGAGTATTTTCTGTGATATAGATTTACTGGATCACAGAGGATCATGTTGAATGTATGTAATACAGATGGAGACTTACTGTGATCTAAGCGCTACCAATCAAGCACTTAGAGAAACTAGAGTAGACTTATTGCATGTTAGAGATACAGTAAAAGCAAAAATGTGTGGACATGTCAAACATTTCAGTTAAACCGGCTATTTGGATCCGATGTCACTCGGAGCTTCTGCAAAGTAAACTTTGTTACTTCTCTTCCCTTCAAATTGTATAATAGCGTTTCTGTGTGAGAGCCATCCTGGTTAGTGCGCCTGTATCTGATGGACGCGCCGCTCCAAAAAGCCAATCCAGCTCTACTCCAATCCTCCCCCTCCCCCTCGACCACAAAACACACAAACACTGCACATCACAAATACTCGCTGATGGACAAGCCTTAGCGCAGGCCTCTGAATCCCCTCAAGTATTAAATAATTAAAAGAAGTCAAAAAGGCTCGTCTCAGCCAGAGTAAACACGCGCCTGGCTATGAGGTCAGAGCTCGATGCCGGCTGTGCTGTGAAGCAAAGATAATTTACTTTCACGTGTTTAACGTCTCGCTAAGTCATTTGGGGGAAAAACAAGTGCTTGTCTGGTATTGGCTTTGGCAGGCCGTTGAGTACTGCGGGCACCAGTGGGATTCTATGACATCCTCAGTCTCTATAAAGAGACGTCAATGGACAGATTGTGCATAGCTTCATGGAAGCTCTGGCTGCGAACTTTGAGGAGATGGAGGCTGAGAGATGCTGCATTTAGGCAAGCAGACACCAAAACTCTTCTTACCTGAACATCATATTAAAGGATTTTTGGTGTGTTCATATATAGATTTGCTTTGTGAACTTCAAATAACTTTACATTGGTTAGTTTTACACCGAAACATGATCTACAAATCCAGGTTTCAGGTCTGCACACTTATAGTTTATAACAATATAAGGCAGTGGTAGCACTACAACTTTTTTGGATTTGTGTTCAGAAAGGAAAAACCCATCTTAACAAATCCATTGAAAATGGAAATACTGGATAAATGGAAATACTGGATAAATGTAGTTTATTTATTTATATTTTTTTTTACTTTAAATTGACATTAGGTAGTTTAAATCTCAACATTATAATCTTAAATCCTTAATTTTGCATTATTTACATAAATGCATTTTCCTCAATCATCTGAATGCATGTATTATAAATATTAAAAACCATAATTTTCATTTTCTTCAACCAAAAAAATGTCAAACAAAACACCACCAACATTTAAGGCCTGTTTGAGCACTGCACACACGGTAAAAAGATTTACTTATGCAGCAGCTTCATAGTCTTCAGACCAAATTAAAAGTGCTGTACACTACATGCCACATTCAACCCATTCACACAGTGATGCTCAGCATCTTGCTCAAGGACACGTCAACATGCAGGAGGGAGGAGCCGGGGATTGAACCTATAACCTTCTGATTAGTGGACCTGCCGCTCTACCTCCTGAGCCACAGCCCCCAAACCAAACATACATGGTTACACTGAGCAACAATATGATGCAGTTTCATTACTGACACTTTACAGGATCCCCTTTTTATATTTCTACTCTTTATATTTCTTACTGGAAGTTTTCTGCACCATGAAGGCCATGAGATGAGGCTGAAAGTAAGAAAGACCTCGAGATACAAAGCTGTTGTTTTCAAGGTCAATAACAAACCTTCAAGCTCAAGCTTATAGATTTAATTTGTGTTCAGAGAGAACAACCCATCTAAAATCTCCCCATAACTCCTCAGCCAAAACCCATTTGAAAACAACTCGTGGAAATTTTGGACCATTTTATGTGGAACTGTGTGCATTATATGTGAAGATTTTATATCATTTATTAAACCACAAAAACTATATTTTGGCCCTTATCAACTCTTTTATTGGACAGACTGCCTTTGTTGTTACTGTTGTGCCAGTAAAAGTTCCTTTACGGGCAATTCTTCAACGACCAATGATTTGAGACCATATTGTCCAGAAACTGCTGCCCGGGAGGCTGTCAGCTGTATCTTTTTAGTCTCACTTCTACTTTTATACAGGGCCTAGACAAAATTTGTCTCAGTTTACAGTACACATAAGTTCTGTGGCCTCCAAGTACCCAATCAGTGCAACCACAAAGCCATAACTCCATCTCTGGTGATAATGTCTCTGGTTTATTCAAGAATGCATAAGCTCACATCTCTGTCCCTGTTTATGGGCATGTGCTTTCCAGACGAGAGGGTGAAATCTTTAGAGTCGTGGCCATGTATTTGAGGTTGAAAACACTATTTGTGGGTCTGACATAGCATAAGGGAGGATCTGCTCAGAGGTGTTGAGCAGTCTTTAATGCACAGGATATTCGTGAATAAAGATTTTGGGGGTGAACACCCAAAAAAATGCACATCTTTAGACACTGATTTCACATGCTGAGCGGGGCAGAAAACTGTGGTCAGTTTTCACTATTTTTATCTGCAGTAGAAAATAGCTATGAATGAAAACTGCCAAATGCAAACGAAATCCCATTCAGCTCCATTGTACTGTGCTGGCAGCAGAAGTCCCTGTAGCAGATAACTCAAAACCTTGCCAGACACCACAAGGGGTAAGTGGGAAAATATGTTTTTTGGGGGGATTTGGATGAACTGACCATTTAAGTTTGCCTCAGGGTACATCATTAAGTAAAATTTCCAAGAAATAAAAGCAATCTCGTTTTTTTTATTTATTCATCGTTTAACAGCTGTATGAAAAGTCATTTTTCTTAATGGTGACGTTGCTCTATGAAGCAATAAAACAAGTGCAAAACCCTGCATGGGGCCGAAGAGGCTAAATGGGAGAAATAAACAACAAAATCTCTTCCCTGTAACTACTGTTGAGCTGCCCATGGAGTAGGCTAGAGGTCGGCAAACCTTTTTTAACCATTATTGGCCAAAAAGAGTGAAAAAAATAAACCACATTTGAGGCTTACAATGCTAATTTCTTGCCATGGATCAAGCAAAAGCCAGCAGTGTTACTGTGGAAAGCAAACAAATCTGTACACGCACTATTAAATTCTCTGTTTTTCCTCTGAGACTCATAGCCACGGCTATTGAGAGTCAACAAAACAGAGTGTTAAAGGCGCCAGGTCAGTAATTTAGTTGACAAAATGTAAAAAAACCCAGCATTATTTGGTGTGTTATGGCCAGGGTGCGAACTACAGGGGAGTCATGTGGAGATGAGCTCCTCTTCATAGGACATAAGACTTTTTTGGGGGGGATCTTTGCAACCTCAAATGTCTGATTTCACAACAACCTTTCGATTGCTATACATGCTGTAATGGTTTTAGGCATTTTTAAGCTATGTAACTGCAGGAAAAGGTGAAATAATGCATTAAAAATTAAAGGCAACTTGTTACAGTGAGAATAAAATCAACAACTTCAACACCAGAAACGAGGAGGTTTGGTGACGTATGACTCAACATTAAGTGCAGGAAACTACAATTGGTCAAATTTATGAAAAAAGTTGCAGTGATTATGTGGAGCTGCCATGTATTTCTATTTTCTTAATATCTTATATTTATCTATCAAAGCCACTAGTTACACACATTTACTCCCACATTAATACTTTTCCCAGAATGAATGAATGAATGAATGAATGAATGAATAAATATATGGGATGCAACACTCACCCCTCTCTCATGCTCCCAGGGCTTGTTAGCGAGGATATTGGGCTGTTGGCGTCAAAGTTTCCCTCCAAGCTTTGATACCTGGCGCAGGTGTCTGCTGATGGAGGGAGAAACTCAGAATTTCCCCTGTTGTGGACGGTGCTGCTGTTTGAGTACACGCCTGAAAGAGAGACATAGATTCAGTAAAATATTACTTCACTGAACATCTTGAGTATCCACCAGGCCTGAAAGGTAGCTCCTTGTTTGGAAGTGTGTACAGTTACAGTTTTATAGAAAAAGTACCAGAAACGTCCAACCTGATACTGCAGCATATTCTCTGAGCTGTCTGTCCTTATGCTCAGTTTGTTCCAAACACTAAAACTTACATGGACATAAGAGAAGTAGATAATGTTGTATGAGTGGTTTGAAAAGTTTCTACCACTGTAACAGTTCAAATGATAAAAAAAAGCTACAAATCCAAAAAGCTGGGAATAGTTACAAGTAATTACAACATGTCAATTAATGTCCTGTTTATCAGCTAATCTATTAATAAACTACATAGTTTCAGCCATACATATAGAAATGTTTCTATATCTATGGTTTCAGCACAAAATATAAACCTTTTCATTAAAAGCTAATGGCTAAGCAGCTAACTGTGCTAGCAGGAATCAGCTGATTTCCACCAGTTTAGCTTATTTTTTGCATAAATAGAAGCATTTTAAACACAGGTTAGAGTTTTATGGACATTTTCAATATTTACAGTAAAAACGACCACCACTAAAATCTATTATAACAGTTTAAATCCAAGCTGAATACATCTACAATCCCCTGCCAAGGAACAAGCTACAACATTTTCAGACACTTTTCAGGCCTACAGGGGTGTTTGATATTGAAAACATAGTTTTTAGTGGTGTTCATTTAAAGCCGTAACAAAAATACCTGCTTGCCATCAGCAGGGCTTTCAACACTTGGCTTTGGCTTTAAGGGTAGCTGATGATGATAGTATATGTCACCATAAATCCAGTATACATACAGTAATGTAAACACTCAGGTATATACTTAACAGTCAGAAAGTTGTATTCTGGCTGACATTTGGCCATTTCTGATAAGGAGAAAGTCCTCTTGGGACATTTTCAAAATTAAACACTGACAAGCTTGTTTCACCCTGAATAAACATAGCTGGTGCTGTGCCGTTTGAGGCTTTTCCCTCAAAGTCTTCTGGGTAAAGCTGCAAGTAGTCTGAAGTAATAGACATGGACAGCTCTCCTGGACACTCTCTCCTCTCTTTTGCCAACTGAGCCTCAGTGTACCTGACAGCTTCTTGATCCCGGTTCAGCCATTGAAAGGGAAAGAAAAAGAGTTTGGCTGGAAAACCAGGTTTTGGAGAAGCTGAAGGATGGGCGGGGAGAGGGCCAACATGCCCGCAGTCAGTGCCCGGTAATTGGACAAGGTAAACACTGGCATGATGAGCTATCATCGAAGGAATGGGAGAGGAGGGAGAGGAAAAGGAGCAAATGAGGCCATGGGAGAAAATGAAAGAGACAGCTTAACAGCCCAGGTGTTTGGGCAATTACCCTTTTCTTTGTTTTTACTCCTTTCCAGAGAGGTGTCGGAGGCTAAACTGATCCAAAATCCAAAATGCTTTTGCTACCGTTTCATCTGTGCATACCTGTGAAGTCATCCAAGCCTGGTAGAGGTGAACTGTTTCCTTGGTGGGAAGAGGCAGAGCTGTGGAGGTGTTGCCTCTCCAGGCAATCGCTCAAAATGTCCGATTCCAGCATCGTGTGCACTTGGACCTGCCGGACAGACAAAATAAAGATATAGACAAGTGCAAGATAAAGGTATGTTGTTGTACATTTGGCAGTGCTGTAGTTCAAGTCCAAGGACTAGTCAAGACTGAGTTCAAATGAGAGAGATGGGCGTATTGATTGGTTGCCTGGTATAGTTATCAGGTGGCCAAAGCCAAAAGATTAATTTTAAATTAAACCAATATCTGTTTTCTGAACAAACGCTCTTGTTTTGAAGGAGGAAGTTACTTTCTATTTACTTCTATCTACTTACTATTTCTGGACTAGGATATTTGGCGAGAAGAAGAACGGTGCAAGTCCAAAGACAAGTCCTAGCGCGAGAGGCCCGAGACCTTCGACTTCTACAGCACTGACATTTGGTATTATTATGTTTTCATGATGGTGAGCGTGTGTGGTTGCCTGCCTGCACGTACGGATGAGAGTAATTATGTTAAAGCTGCAGCTTAGTCGCATCCAATTGTGTTTTGCTGTTGGGCAATACAACTCCCGTGGAGCTAAACTCTGAAAGGATTCACTTTCTCCTTTGATTACATACAGTAGATCAATTGAAAACACAGTGAGTTTTCCGCAGGCACTTTTCTACTGTTCATTTTTCAAAGAAATGATGCTTGAACCAGATGCCTGGTTCTTGTTTCGTCTTTGCGATCCAGCTTCTCGAGGTACAAAATCCAGGAATCTTGTTAGGCAATCTTAATTTAAAATGTTCTAACAAAGTTAAGGCAAGACAATTTATTTTATTATCCAGCGTTAACAGAGCATCCCCCAGGACTTTCCAAAACAATTTACTGACAGCTCCAGGACTCAGAAGAAGCCCGCGAAGGATACCCAGGAACCACAAAAGAAGTATGAATAATCAGCAAAAAATGTTCGCCCAAACCAGTGTTTATGAAGATACAAACTTCAATAGCTGTGACACATCAGCTCGAAGAAATGTACAACCGTGAGGAGTTTATGAAGTACATGTTTAATATTTCAAAGTCATATTTAGCCCCACAGGGTTTACTGCAGCGCAGGGCGTGTTAGCCATGTCACAACTTACAAGCACACGTGGTTCTGTTTAAACCAAACAAGGCATGGGAATACACACAAAGCCCCAGTGTCACTCACGGTCCATAGAAAACAAACAAGGCCCAGATAACGCCGAACAATAGGCTCCCTATTCTGACTTCCAGGGAGTGTGTGTAATACTTTGTTTTGTTGTATTTCATCCTACTGAATCATAAACATGCTTACTCTCTCTCCCTCCTCCTCCTCCTGAAAAGAGAAACAGGGTGCTACCTAGAACCACTGACCCATCTCACTTAAGATCAACTCTAAAAGGGGGAATAAACTTGTTTACTGTGTTTACTATATACCACCAGACTAAATGAAGAGGAAATACAAATGTAAATAAAGTGAATTAATACTGTTCCTTTGAGAGTGTTTATGTGTTCTTCCTCTCTGTCTTAGTCCTGACTTTTGCTCTAGTCCACACACAGTTGTGTTCTTCATCTGTGATATCTGACACATATTAACTAATTATTGTAAAAAATCCTCTTTATTTATCGTTTTTTAAAATATATTCTGTAGCTAAAATATCAGAGTTTGAGAAACTGGCACTGAGGTAGACTATATTTTATATCTGTTTTAAATATATATATTTTTTACGCCATATGTTGTTCTTCAAATGGCATCAATTCTTTATCTAGTTGTTTCAATACTAATATAGTAACTATTTATGCAGTATCAATCCGATACCACATATTTTATTAACCCAGAAACTGGACCCTGCTACTTCACATCCCTCCCAAACCCCTTTTCTTCTTTTCCTTCACTCCATCTTAAAAAACTAAGACAAGACAGCTCCCCCACTCAGAGTCTCGCCTCCTTCACGGTTCCCTCCAGCCGACACAGTCCATCTCCAAACTCCTACATCCATCCGTCCCCCATTTCTACCTTCATCCTGCGACCCCTCGACCCCCAGCCTTTCATCCCTTTATCCCTGCTACATTATCTCTGTTCACCTTCACCCATTATATTACAACAAACTATTTTAATTCCATATCCTCATTGTCGTGGTTGAATGTTGTTAGTGGCTGTTGTTACCTTGACCTCCCTCTCCTGAAGGCCTTTGGCCGAATGAGCTTTGACGTGCTTCCGTAGCGAGCTGGGATCGGTGTAGCGTTTGGTGCATCCTGGGATCTGACAGGCGTACGGCTTCTGTGAATGAACCACGACAAGAAGAGGTGAGTAAGAAAAAAAGGAGAGAAAACCTGTGAGAAGAAGGAAATACTGTAGTGTACTACGTGACGTTTGTTTTCATGTTCCAAAAATAAGACTTACAACGTCCAAAACATGACACTTCTGTCTCTGTATCCCTCCACAGATACTTACATGTGCACTGTTTTATATATATGACCCACAAACTGGACATTTACTGTTATATCTTCCATCAAGCTCAGTTTTAGCTGCTATAAAACAAGGTTGACAAGAAAGAAAACATGCCACCGAACAAGAAAACAGACCCTGAAACACACAAAACATCCATAGTGTTTATTTAAATTTATATTTTTTGAAGAATGTTTATTCATTTACAGTATTTTAGGTTCCTGGTTGACAAAACACTACAGACTAAACCCTCTATTAGATACTGTCATAACACTTACCGCATGTTATGGCTCATATAAACACACTGGATATGAGGTCAAACACCAAATATGTGTTTACAAATAATAGAAGTTTAGTTAAGTTACATCCAGATGGTTTACAGGTGTGATACAGTATACAGTAGTCCGGTGTATTATACACAAACATTTAGGATAAATTCAGTAAATGTGGTTACTTAGCGTGACATCTGCACTAACAGAGAGAGGAAGGACATGCAGATTATGTCAACATTTTACGTAATGTACTCCTCAACTGGAAATGGAGTATATTTACCTTTCGTCTGCAGGCTTAAGGAGGAAGAGAGAGGATAGTTAAGAGGAACAGTGTAGAGATATACTGTGCAGCCATAAATCAGTTACTGTAGATCTTCATCAAGGAATTATTTCAGCAGGTATTTTTATAGGTGGAGTTAACCTTTTCATAGCAAAGGATTGTGAGTCAAAGAAAACATTATTTATGTATAGAATAGAGTTTCTTCACCAGGTAAAATAAAGCTGCAATCCTTTCAAAATAAAAGACATCCTAAAGGAACATGCTTTGAGATGTGGTTGTAAAAAAAAAGTCTTGGGAGGGAAAAAAAACATCACACAAATTTCTTCTCTTGGATTTATTGCGGTGCTGTCGCCTGTATTTCACAATTTTATCAAAGTTTTAAGTTTAGATGAGTAAATGAGCCCATTTCCATGAATCTAATTCCTTCCAGGTCCCTTGTTTCATTATTGAGTGTTTAACCAGGTGGAGTGAATTAGGTCTTCATGAAAACAGATGTACAGTATTTAGTTAAATCTTGTAAGTTTATGTACCAGAATCTAAGCATGGCAAGTAAAGAAATAATGACCTGTATAGTTGTAAGAGCAGTGCAGAAGATCATATTTTGCTGTTTATTTAATTAATAAGAGCTCAAACATTCAGAGACTTGGTGGGTTTAAATACAGCACAAACAATAGGTCGAACTACCAACGTAGTATCCAAAAGTTGTAAAAGAAGACAACATGCATGTTCAAGTTCAACAGTTATAGTGAGGAACTGAAAATGTTTAGAACAATGTTTTGTAATTTCAACAAATATATGATAAGAATGGAAAGATGGCATTAGTATGGTGGTGATAGAGTTTTGTAAAAAGGGAAGATAAAGCTGTAGCATCACCTTTTATCTTTTTGGCTGCATTATTTCTATTCTACTGTTTTGTTGGGAGTGATTGTTATTCTGTCTCTTTGTTTCTTTGTTTCTTTTTTTATCCCACAATGCTTGTGTAATTATCTGCAGACAGAAATAAATACATTTCAAATTTCAGACGTGCAATTACACTATCATCTCGATCTGGCATCGGAGTAAATACTCCTCTACAGTGCCTAAACATTACATGCTAGAAAGAAAAAAAAATTGGGCAATATCTTGCTGTTATGAAACAGAACAATATTCCCTGTGAGGCGAACTCAGAGCCTCCTCAGTCTAAAAGGACGAAGTCTACATGAAGTGTTGAACTCTACTGTGCTTGTATGCTTACATAAAATGTCAACAGTGATTGCATGCGTAGCACTTACTGTATGTCAGCCGGGGACAGAAATTAATGAATGTACACTCCAGTGTGCTATAATGCGTCCAAACTATACAAATATTGAAATGCATTAATCAACAGGGCTTAAACAAAGCTTTTCCTGTTTGATGTTGCAATTCAAGATGCTTTAACTAACCGATGTGACAAACCAGTCAAAGCCAAACAGAAAACAGCTCAATTCTGTGTTTCATTTATTTTAATTGGCCAATTATCATTTCACCATTGATCGGTCCTGTTGATTTTCAACATTTGCTGACTTATCTTTATCTAGAAAATCAGCAGTGGGATGTAAGTACTTTACTTTAGTCTTTTCTTTTCACGCCACTTGCTCAACTACATCTCAGAAGTAAATAATGTAATTTCTACTTCACTACATTTATCTGACAGCTTTAGTTACTTCACAGAAGAGCTTATATAATATGATGTTCTTTGTAAATGAAACAATTAGTCCTCTCAAATTTGAGAATGAGCTGCTTTTCCTTTTAATTAGTTTGATAAGTATGAGCTTTGGACTCTTGGTTGAACAAAACAAGGAGTGTGAAGGTGTCACTTTCTTTTTACAAATGTGAGAATATAATCAGCAGATTAATCCATAATAAAAAATAAATAAATAAATAAATATATATATATATATAAGTTTAACAGTCGCAGGGGACATTCACATTCTCAAGATCAACTTTGTGTTCAGTATTTTGCTCAAGGACACCTGAGGAGGCAGGGATCAAACTACAAACATTTGGATGAGCAAAATGCCCATTTTACCTCCTGACCAATAGTTGCCCCAAGTCACAGCTAGAAGGGTCTAATAGTAACACTGAAAGATAACCCAAGAATGTGGAAGGACGACACATTCAAGAGCTCATGGAGGTAACACAGGTATAGAGAAGACATATCTACAAGTGTATACGTTCTGTATAATGTGAGCACATAGATACACTTATCTACCAGGAGTGGGGTTCGAACCCACGTGGGCATTCACCCATTGGATCTTAAGTCCAACGCCTTAACCACTCGGCCATCCTGGTTGCACATCTCAACACTTTAAGTACATTTTATGGATTCCACCCAGATACAGACTACTAGCACTTTACTAGTGGAGTATTTTTACAGTGTGGTATTAGCACTTTAACTATCAAAGGGCCTGAATACTTCTTCGACCATTGACTCTAACATATCAGGCAGAAACTGGTGTGAGGTAGCTGCTTATACTGATTCAAAAAATCAAAAACTTTGCTAATTTTTCAGTTTATGTGAGCTGCAAATTTTAGTTGAGACGCATGAATGAGACTAACCTCCTTTTGGAAACAAATCTTTCATAACACACAATTATTTATTTATATTGGTAACACAATACAAGTTATTTAGTCAGACTTAAATAACTTGTATTGACACCAGTCTTTTCCTGGCTGGTTGTTACACTATATTCAGCACTTATATACATTTAGACAGTTCCCCACTGGGCCTCAGTGATGGCGCCAGATGTGTCTGATTCTTGATTTGTGACGCAACTGCGAAAGCCGCTATTAGCCAGCGTGAAACCACAAAAAGGAGAAAATAACTTTCTCCTCTTGTTGTAATAACACTGGAGTGCAACATACAGCTCCATCTCACCCGTGTAATAAGAGATCTGATTCGCTGGATTACTGCTAAGTCCTCATCGCTTGTCAGCAGGAGTAAAAATAACTGTGGTTTATAGAATAAATCCACAGCAGGTATGCAGTTTCACAACCCTAAAGAATGTTCAGACTTTATATATCAGGCAACTATGCAGAAAGAGAAGGAAAGAGGGGAGCAGTGGCACTTTAAATTAAAGTGATTTTATGTGTGTTAAGTGCACCACACGTATCCCATATTACCTATAGCAAATATTGTATATCATAAAGAAATATTTAACACCTAGAGGAGAGTGAGGTTATACCCTACAGCTCATTTCAGACTGGGAATATGTGACATGTCTGGCTGCATCTATATGTTAAAGCAACAGCGTTTTGACATATTTTTACATAAATGTTCCAAATGACTTTACGCAGACATGAACAGTGATGGAAGAAATTCAGATCCATTAGCATTGCATTTTTTAAAACAGCATCTGACTCCCAAATCTAAGCAACAGTGACCACAGATGTCGTCTTTCTATCGTACTTTCGTATCAAAATCCTACATTACAATGTAACACCACTGCAACAATTCAGACGGAGATTCAGTTATGTAATGCGAGTAGCGGCTAATGTAGCCTGGAGCAGCTAGCCTCGAGGTCTGGTAACCACACTTCTTTCTAACTCCACACCCCTAATTCTTTTTTCTCTGCAAAACCTCTAAATGGACTTTAATGTGTTAAATCAGTGGGGTTCCCCTTTAAGTAAAAGCAGCAATAGAACAATGTAAAAAATACTAAATTACAAGTAAAAGTCCTGCATTACTTCCTAAATGTTTGAGTTTTTAAAGGACAGGTCCATACATTTCCAAATCTGTCTTTGTTCGGTGATGTGGGACAATAACAGAGCTTATCTGAAGGTAATATGAGGCTTCGGCAGTCTGAGTCAGATACATCGAGGGGGTATCTTTCAAAGTTACAGCCTATTTAGTCTATTATGTTTCCACTGTTGCTCAACGAGGTGACACAAAGAGGGAATTTTATACAGAAAAACTGTAACCTGAATGATTACAGCAAGAAAACCCTGTTTCTATGTTCACATGAGCACCTGACTCAAGACAGTGAACCTAACAATGTCAAATCAAATATAAAAGTAAAATCACAGAGTGTTCAATTATTATATATATTATAGGATATAAGTACATTAACATGTAAGCAACATTTAAATATTGTAGTAGACCCAGATGGACCTAATTCTTATTATTTTATATACTTGTGGATAACTTTTTCATGTAAAATCCAAATCTTCAAAATAACTCATTACAGCTGTCAAACAAATGTGGTAAAGTAAAAACTGTAATATTTGCTTCTGAAGTAAAGTAGAAGTATAAAACATCATGAAATGGAAATAAAATACTAAGTACCTAAAAAATTGTATTCAATCAGAGAACTTGAACTGGACATAAAAGGTCCTTCATGAATAGAGCCACAATGCTGGCGCTACATCTGGCACCTGGTACACAAGAGGGAGCAATGGTGATTTTAAGAGTTTGGATAAGAAGAGTGTTTTCTGTTTTCTCTCAGGCTGCATTAGCGGTCGATTTCATAACTTCTTTCGCCGTTGAAACCTTAAATTTATGACTCTCGCCCCCGCTTCTCTGAATCCCCTGATAAATTTCAGTTTCATCATTTAAGGTTATTAAATGGGGAATTCTGCTGCCTGTTTTATAAAGTTTGACAAGATGTTGAGTTGAGACCCTTAATTTATGTTGATTTTGCTCACACGCTGTATGAACGTCTCTTTGATTTCTGATATTCATTCATTCACGCAGTTGGCATGAGCGACAGCTGAAATTTGCTGTTTTGAATGAATAAATGGGACCCTTGTGAGGGAGAGAGGGAGAATGACTTAAAAAAGGCTCATTTACTGTGTTTCGAGGTATATTTTCCTCTATTTTATTGTCATTGTACATTAAATATGTCAATTAAGTGATGCATTTATTACTGTGGTCTTAACCAGGCAATAAGAAGACATTTAATCTCTCTGTCTCTGCATGTTTTACTAAGTGCTCTCGCTGTCTTTATATTAATCTGGCGGCAAAAAACTTGTTTAAGGTGGTTTGATCTACATAAAAGTGTCTAATTCAGACAAGAGAGAGTCTGAATGTGGCTCAAAGTTAGCTTTTTTTTAAGATGTTTCACTCACAAATATGGAGTGTGAATGTGTGTTTTGAATGTAAAAGTGTAATCATTAATACAGGTGTAGCGTGAATGGCGCCGTGTTGCTCGTGCACTGACCGTGTCCAGGTGCGTGCGCTGGTGTTTGGCGCGGTCGCTGGAGTTGCTGAAGGCCTTGAGGCAGCCGGGATGCTGGCAGATGTACGGTTTCTCCCCCGTGTGGCTCCTCAGGTGGATCTTCAGGTTCTCCAGACGTGAGAACGCCTTGGTGCAGCCCTCAAACTGACATGGAGAAATAAAAAACATCACACGTCCACCATTTTAATAAAGTGATAATAATCTATATAAAAGTTTAATGTTTTTGGTTGAAGTTAATTTGAAACAGACTTAAAGCAGCTGTAATCAGTATTTTTATCAATGTGTATCAAATGAGTATGACCTTCAAGTAATTTAATTATTGCTATTACTCACAGACATCAGAACTTTTATCCTCTCATGCAAATCAAACACGAATCCCGTTTGTACCTTCAATAAAATATGTTGGCCTGTAACTAACACGCAATAAAATCACATTTTCACATCACAGATGAGTTTAAGGCTGACCCAACAGAAATAACCAGTAAGAGGTAACACATATATAATCATACATTATAGGTTATTGAATCATAAACTTCAGGTAATAGCCTTCTCCTAAATACCAATTTAGAACAAAACCACACACACACACACACACACACACACACACACATATACACACACACTTACACAGTTCCTGTGTTGGACATGAGCCAAACAAGAAGCAAACATCAGAGTCAGCAGGCTACAAATTGCAGACCATAAACCTGCAGCCTGTTGCAGCTGTGTGTAAGTTCCAGTGATAATGTAAATTAATACTAAGTTGTGATTTATGCATTACCAAAATAAAAGCGGTTGCACCACAGAGAGACGTTACAACTTAACTCTTAAGTAACAACTAAGGTGGTGTAAAACATAAAATATCACAGAATTATACTCACTGATGGTGATTTCAGCCATTTTATGACACACTATGTGATATTTCAATATTGATCTCCTGCCAGATGGACAGCTAATGCACACGGTAACCATGGCAATGGAACTTTGATCGTTTGATTTGTCATTTGCCTTTGATTGGATTTTACGTCCAAACTAGTTAAGTTATGCCTCAGGTAATCGTGGTGCAACCAATTTTAGTAGCTGATTTAGTTACAAACTAACTAGTAGTTACTTTAGGGTCGACTTTACACCCTAACTTAGGAGAAACTGGTGAAACACAGTCCAGAGCTTTAGAACTTTATAACAGAAACGGTGTCACATTCAATCTTAAACCTTAAAGTTAAACGTCCAGGAGCACACAAAAGGAGTTGGAGAACACAAGGACCCCCCACAACAGATGCACATTAGACCACAGACACACACTTTCAGGAGGATTTTGTCTTATAAGAAATCCCCTCTGAGTATTTGTTTTATTTTCAGGGTTTAAGATAAGCAATAGTCAATCAATGATCAAACTGGGAGCATTATAAATAACATTAAAAAAACACAGCCAACCCTATTCTTTCCCTTGCACCAATTAAATGTGATAAAAGTTCAAATATGGGGACCCCTTACAACCCACTCAAGGACCGTCGTTGGTCAGTTTGAAAACCACTGATTTACACGATCACAGGAGACAATTTTTAACAATTTTCACAAATCTTCTCACGTGGTAAATCCAACAGATTTTAAATTTAGTGCGATAATAGCGTTTAATAAAGGGTAACATCGCATTTAAATAAGATTAATGGCCCGTGTATTTTAGAGATATTAAAACCTTTTATTCACGTACGTATTTGTTTCTGTAAAAGATGTTTTAAAAATCTTAAAATGAGTTCCTGATTCTTTCACTAACACACAAGAATAAAGTGTTTGATCCTTCTTAAACTAATCCAGAGGGAAATATGGAAACAGTTTTTCTACCTAATATTCATTCCAGGGGTTTTATTAGGTCTTACTAATGAGTCAGTAAATGTCAATCACCTCATTTAGTTTAATAAGTCTGTGCATAAAAAAAACACTACATCATGGTCATTAATTAATCCAAGGCTTTAAATTGACTCAATAAAAAACAAAAACAAACGAAAAGCAACCCATAATCATAATCAATCACGTAGGAATACACATCAACAGATATTAGTGAATGGACTAATATTAACGGATGGATTAAGACTCTTCATGTCGTGGGAAACTGAAGACATCGCATGTTGCAGCTTTATGTGAATCAAGCTGTGAGGAAAAGCATCAGTTTGAGTTGTTTGAAAGGAGGAAACTCTTAATGCCCCTTTAGTCTTGCTTGTGAATTTACCCCATGGCTACTGTAGTTAAAATGTTTTTCTTTTATCAAACAAATGTAACCCTACCCATATGAATACATACGGCTCCTAAATAGAAACAGATTCCTAAAAGTCTTTGACAGAGTAGAAATCTGAGTGCAGCTTTATTTCAACTCTGTTACAGTTTATGTGCTTTATTTCCTCGTCCATGACAGCATGTGTCTTTTTAATGTCTCTGTCTCCAGAAGAATGTTTTCCATTTAACTTTTAAAGAAGTTACGGTTTATCCTATATTTAGTTTGTTATTCCTTAAAATCAGTACTGTCATTTTCATGTGTCGCGTTTAATCATTTGATTTTTAAATGTGTGTACTTAAAGGGGATAAGGCTGGCAATTTATGGCTGGAAATCTATATTTTTCTTTCGAAACTTACTGACTTCCCTGTCTGCGGCTCTGAGCTCCAAGCCAATTGGTTCCTACTGAAGACAAATATGTTTTAAATATTGGATCACGAATGTATAGTTTCATTTAAAAAAAAAAAAGGTTCAGTCATTTCCTAAAACAGCTGGTCACAGTGGGTTCTAGCAAACGTTACTCAAACAGGAGTAAATAGTGCATTTAACACGCTGCAGGTTTAAAGGACCAGTTGTAGGGATTTAGATGGCGATCTAACGCGGTTGTAGTTGCTGACTGCAGGCCACCCGCGGTTCACCATTCTGTTTCCAAGTATGTAGGAGAAACTAAAACACCAAAGGCAACATCTACAGTCTGGTCTGTCCCTTCATGGCTACAGTAGAGGAACAACAAGGTGGTCTCCGTGGATAAAAACGTCTCAAAAACACAACGATTCTTATTTTTAGTTCATTAGACACTAATGAAAACACACCTATGAATATTATATTCCATCAGATCCTCTTAAATGTCACACTGTGGACCGATGGTATACTGTGGTATGATAATTGACAGTTAAACTGCGCACATTTGCTTATCTACTGTATTGAATTCTACTGTATTAGTGTTACTATAAAAATATAGGGCATAATAGTATGTGAAATTATAATAAGGCAAAAAACAACAACTTGTGTTTTCATTTTTTTAAGGGTCATTGTACCTGATAATAACAATAACAATAATAAAAACCGTGTATTACCGTACTTTTTTTAAATTTCTGAGATTTTGTGAAACATATGTTGTTATGGGGCACTCGCTGAATCGACGGATACTCTTCTTGGGAGGACAGTTCCAACAATGTATGTGGAATCAAACTATAGTGCCCGTGTTCATTGTAAGTAACTGTAGGAATTGTAATGTTAGACAGTCAGTGGAGCTCTATGTAACAGAGGAATAAGATTTATCAGGTTTGGCCACACAGGCAATACTTGTTACTCGGCTCATTGCTGCTTTTCATGGGATTTGTTGACAGTCAGGAAAATATAAAATACCACCAGACTTATTCTTTAAATGTATCTACATATGAATGTCATTTCAGCACCATAAATTATGAATACCGACTCTACCACAGTGGACTTAAAAAAATGTTTTGGGAACTGTTTACAGCCTTAATACCACCTGTCTAATCTGAGCCTCGACATTATGAGCTGGTAAATACGGCTGAATTCATTAACAAACACTGACTACATTCATGTGAGATATTCATTTTCCATTGCAGCACTGGGAATGACTTAATTTACATGTTTTGGCCTGAGCGCTTTATGAAAATGAAATGACGTTATTCACGTTGTTCAAGTGTGACTAGTGATTTTTTTTTATATGTTGATGTTGATTTAATTTTATTAATCTGTTTGCAGGCGATTCTCCACAGTAATATATTTACAAGCTGGCAGCAGATTAGGTCATTTTAATGAACTAATTCACTTAAGTAAGAAGCGTGTCCCTAAGTGCAAATCTCTGAATGAATTATTAATCGGAGTCCCAGGTTGATGACAGCGGTTGAGTCGCTGGGGAATTACGGAGAGAGTTACTCACTCTCAGGGACAGGGATTTGGCACCGAACTGAAGGTCATCATGGGACGGACGTGTTCAAGCAGCAATAGTTGGGTTTCAGAAAATGACTCATGACAGTGAAGTGATGCAGGATGACGTTGTGCTGGGGCTCAAAGGCCACTGTTGTGAGGGTCAATGCAGAAACCTCCGTCTCTTCCTCGACCTAACGTGGTCTGGTTTGTTGTTATCTTATCTTACAGTGCTTCTTTTGATGTATTCTGTCATTTTGAGTTTATAGTGCATCATCTTTATGAACATAAAAAGTCTGCACATTTTAAAAGACAAGTTTCTAAGAAGTGGAAAGGCAGGAAGAGGTTTTTTTTGTGGGCACATAACAGAAGTTCTACAGGAGTGAATGAATTATCTGCTTATTATATCATACTATAATATCCTTTTCTACTTACAGCTATAATCCTAAAATAAGGTTTTCATTAAATCAAACCCAATTTTTGATCAGTCATTTCCTCTCTCAGTGGCCACTTTATTGGGTACATCTGTTCAGTATCATGCAATCCAATACAAAACAATTCACACCTCTCCACATAACGCAGCCCAATACACCACCTTTAACATTATAATGCATTATAAACTTCATAAATGTAGTATTAGTGGAAGATATGTTGTAAATAAATTGTAGCAGATTGTACAGGTGTACTTAATAAAGAGGCCACTGAGTGTTTTCACTGTCCACCATTCCCACACTGGATTACAGTTGCCAAACCCAATTTGAGAATGCCTCATGAAGATCTTTGTTAGATTGAAATGTTGCTCAATTAAAATGGCTGGGAGTTATTAGCACAATGTGCAAATGTTTTGTCTGATTCTTGCCTTACAATTGCTTTCACACACACACAATCAATATCCACCATCGGAGTGTTCAATTCAATCAATTTCTGCAGCTGCTTCACATTAAACACATTCAACTGGCGAAACATGAAGCAGCTTTAATTGTGACACACTGAAACAGGACATGTAATGTATTGTTGTCATTGCGGTTAGCACTAATCACAATCATTGATCAACTGTCATTTGGGGGATTTTCTGATCAGTCTTAAATATTGCAGAAAGTAATAAAACAAGAAGGAGCCGCCACAGTGATCTGATCTGTTTCAGACAACAGGTTGCTTACATCCAACTCCTAAGAGGGTAGCAACTTTACTTAAAGACTATACGTACTGTACAGCAGCAGTAAATCCAAAATATTTTCACAAATATATATTATATTTTCACATTTTACAAAGAAAAGAAGCAAATCTTCAAATTTGTGACGAATTCTTTATTAAGTTGACGTGAGTTTGTTCTCTGACACTGTTGACCTGATGCACCAGTTGTTCCTCTTCTGTATTTCTGATGAAGTAGCTGCTCAAGAAGTGTTTGCTGCCCCGGGACTTCTGGGACTTCTGGGAACACTAGCCATTACCACGGTAACCTCGGCTGTCACCAAATCAACCAGGACTTAAGTATTAAAAACTTTACAAACAGCCTGCATGTTTCAGAAGACAAGTTGTTCAGCAACTTCAAAAGGCAGGAAAGAGTCTCTGTTTCTGCAGGAATTAATGATTTATCACCGAACATAAGAACTTCTCGATGAGTATAAATTCATTGCTTTTGTCAGAATAAAAAGCATGATCAGCTGTTTTTTTTAAATGGTTAGTGCTACAGACACATCCTCCATTCATTCAACACTGCCACGTTTCTCCCTCTGGCACGCATGAGTAAGGGAAACCTGTCGTGAGGAAAGGAAACCGTTTGATCATCTCTCTGTCTGAGCGAGTCTTGATCATCGGCTGCTCAGTCTGAGACAAAGTCGAGACGCACTGTAAGCAGGTTAATGCCTTTAAACCTCAGTTAAGTTTCTAAATGGCCCATTTTAAGGCAGCATTTAGTTGGAAAGGGTGATGTTTTGACTGAAAATGGTTGCAACAGTGGTGGTAGAGCGGAATAAATCAGGGGTAAAGTCAATGAAAAGTCATCACTGATGAGTCGCCCCATTAAAACTTGTGTGTGGACAACATTTCCAGCATACTTAACTGGACAATGAAAAGAGGAATTTATAAAATACCCTATAAGTTAATAAATTAATAGAACACATGCATGAAGTAATTTATAGATGCCTTAATAACCAGTGAATAGATTCATTAAAAGTGGGGGATTTGTAAATGTTTTATGAGGGAGCTCACACTTGTTATCACCTGGACTTGGGCTACTAGTGTGCACCCAAGTGGACAATTCATTTCTACCATCTTTGATGAACTTTCAGGGACTAAAAAGCAATATAATTTGCAATGTACAAACTTACAGTTTCTGTATTTTGCTCTATACCTTAAAGGTTTAAAGGTTTTTTTTAGTATACAGCATGGAGAAGTGCTACATACCACAGCATGAATACATAAGATAGTTTGAAATTCTTAAATTTAATCTAAATGGGCGTTCATACAAATATAAAAAACTCGACAAGAAAATAAAAACAAAACAGAGCAAAACACGAAACAATGATAACTCCAGAGAGAAACGATTGATTTCTCTCTTTTTCCACCAAACGGTGACATCAAGCTACCACTGATTATGACTGTGTTGGAAATTTGTATGTAATCTCATTGCGTGTCTCTGCTGAGCTGAATTGCAGATTAAAATGAGCAATTGTTTGTCATCTCTGGTTGTGTTAAATCCAACCAGATGAAAGCAAAGTGACTCACCATGCATTTATTGGGTTTTTCTCCAGAATGGACCCTCATGTGGATGAGCAGCTTGTAGCGAGCGTTGAAGGGTTTGTGGCGTCGCACGCAGCCGGCCCAGAAGCAGGAGAACTCTTCCCCTTTGCGCTGGTCGATGTGTACCTTCTCGATGTGCCTCACCAGCTCCTCCTGACTGCTGTAAGTGGCACTACAGTCGATCCAATGACAGGGCTGGTCCTGCTGGTCCACTGCGGGGTCCTGTCCTACAGGTCCGTTAAGCCTCGGGAAATGAAGCCGTGGGCTGTCCTGACCGTCGTGGCCTTGGAGGGGCTGGCCCACGTGGAACAGCTCCCCCTGCTGGTTGTTAATTTGAAACGGTTCCCTCTTACAGGGTGAGAAATCATCTGCAGGCTCTTGTTTGATTGAGTGATACTCTTCCTGTAGCTTTCGCTGCTGATGAGGAGTCTTGTTGCCCCCGGGTGCATCAGAAAGAGGCAAGGAAGAGGAAAAAAATAAAGATGAGGAGGAAGAGGAAGAGGAAATAGAGGATGGTGGAGAGCCAAAAGGAGGAGATGTGGCACAGTTGGTGAGCATATAGGATAAAGGCAGGGAGGGCTGAGGGTAACAACTGAACCTCTGGGTGTTGCTTTTAGGATCTGTGTGCGCTGTGGTGGCAAAGTCCTCCACAGTCTTTTCTATGTGGGATCCAGCTGTCTTACAGCTGAGCAGGGAGGTGAGGTCTCGGCCCAGCGAGGACAGGGACAGGGAAGTCCTTGGAAGACAGCAAACGCCCAGACCACCTGAATGTATCGATGACTGACAGAAGCCACCAGAAGACAGCGGCGCCTGAAGGTCCTCGGCATCTTCAAACACACTTCCAAAACCAGGAAGAGTCAGCTGGACGTCTGGAGGCCCGAGGTCAGGGGGCCACATCCTGGCCCCCGCTCGCTGACTTCCACCAAGAGATCCCTTCAGTAAAATGATGATTCTCTTGGAGCAGCTTTAGGAATCCATTGGAGGTAAAACCATTTACAGCATCTTTCAGTTATCAAATGTAATCAGATTAGATTGATTTTCAGCTGCTGGCATTGTCTCATTTCAACCCCAGCATGTGTAATCTTCTGTCATTTGTTCCAAACTGCTGCTCGGTCAGTCATCTGTCATGCACTGTGGGAGACAGAAACCAAACCCATATGAGTCATCTTAAAAGACAAAAAATATGAATACAAAACACTTTCTGAATCCTATCACATAACAGCTTCGTGCACCAGTGTTGGAAAAAGTACCCAGATTTTTTCCTTAATGGCTCTATGAGGAACTTTCATTTTGAGTTGATTCTGGTGCCCCCTGTGGACAAAAGTGGTAGTGTTTCCTCCACTTAGCTTCATTGATTTCAAGGGGAATCCAACCCAGTGGCAATCATTAGAAATAACTATATAGAAATAGTCAATCTTCATGTGATGGTCTTATTTGTTCTGTGTATCTGTAACTGTTCATGTGACTTTGCATTTTACTGTCGGAGCTGGCCGAGGTGGAGCCAGTTTAGTTCAGTCAGCCAACTCACGTTTGGAATGTTTATTAAGCAGTACAGCATATTTAGATTTTTGGCGTCTAGGCTCCGACCTCATCACTCCCCGCAGATATGATGCGTAAATACCTTAACCCCCAG
>NW_023339796.1:4897043-4935993 GCF_004916995.1 Morone saxatilis | reverse complement strand
TGTGCAGTTTAAATAGACCGCCAGATTGGAAGGGAGCGCTTGGTTAGTGATTATGGAATAAGGCATGTCATGTGTGTAATCAGCGCAGCTCGAGTTGACCTGCCTGAACTAGCTCGCAGGCTTCGCTCCATTAAGTTTAGAGGGGTTGTAGGATGATTAATAGCAGTGGAAATTTCTTTACACCGCATTGTTTTACCACAATGGTTTAAAAAAAAAAAAGATCAGAACCAGAAATATTAACTTTTTCTATTCCATACATTCTTCTTCCTGGTCAAAACATGCTGCATGCATTACCCACAATGCCCGACCTTGAGGCCATTTATCAGACTTATCAGACCACAAAAGGATTTATGCAACTTTTTTTTCACATGCAGTAGTCCTCTGCAAGACCTGCAAACAGACTCTGATGTGTAAAATCACTCCCATGTAAGTACAGTACTTGGGTAAATCTACTTTCCACCACTTTTTGGAACTGATATCGAAGGAGTCACACAAGATTTCTTTTCTATTATGATGTTGCAACACTATGACTCAGCTCGTGTGACAACTTGCCATGCCATTCGAAAGGGCAAAACCCAAAATGTGTCACACTCTGAATGTTATTCCCTCATTTCCAGCCACCGGGCATCTCTGCGTTCAATCATTCACAACAAATGGACCAAGGTGGACCAGCAGAGAAGGTCCCAGATGAAGTAAAACCAAAACAAACAGCGTGCCCGACCCCCTTGTCAGCAGGCTTCAATCAAACAGTTGTGAGTATAGTGTATATTTGGTTTCCTTTAAGCTGCTGTAACAGTCGGGGCTGATTCATTACTGCAGGCATTAAGGCCACCCTTGCAGCAAACAGCCAGGCGTTGTGTGGCCGCCGATTGCCTGGAACCTGGTCCAGATGCTTGTTAACAGAGGAAGAGTAATGGACCACATCTCTCGGCTAGCTAGTGATGCAGGATAGGGAGGCTGGAAAATGGTGGGTCAAACAGAAGTTCCCCCACCCCTGTCACATATACAGTAGCTCCACTGTGCAATAGTCCTTGAGTGTTTATTGGAGTTGACTTGATTTCCACAGTTCTCTGCCATCTGCCAGATATTGATGACCTAATTTACAACAGGATCCCTGCCATGTGTAATTAGTCATCGGAAAGATTCAATGGGATTTCATGTGGATTGTAATTTTACGAGCCAGAAACCGACTCAGCTAAGATGATGAGTAAGTTCACTTCTGCAGTTATATTAGCTGACGAAGGAGTCACTAAGTGTAGGTTCATGCCCATAGTTTCCTGGTATAGTCTGGTTTACAGTTTTATGATTCTTCCCGTAAATCGCTGGAGTTCCCCCCACTAGAGTCATAGCAGTCCAGTCATGGGAACTGTGGTTGGATCTTAATTAGAGAGGCAGCAATGTGTCTGTGTGTCAACAGCTTGAACACGATTAATGATACATGTGTGGCAGAAATGTATTATTTTTTTTTTTTTTAAATCATAATTGCAACTTACCTGTTAGATTTGAGAGCTAAAACCAATATGAGAGTTTTGAGGGCAAACTGTGGGATTTCAGATGCAAATAAAACCTATTCCCAACAATCAAATACACCTGTTAAATAATCGCATCTCTTTTCATAATCTAACTGCTCTATTTAAGCATCAAACATAACATAATATATGTGAAGCATATATTTGCTGCCGCAGTGAAATCCAGCAGCAAATATAGAAAAAGGAGGATTTTTTTTTAGCAGTGTCTGTTCACAAACCACTTGGTCCTAATCCAGAAGAAGAGTCAGACAGTAAAACTAAGAAAAGTGTCCCACAAAGCCTCAACTGAGCATGCAAACTGTATAAAATAGCAGGCGCATCTCATGTGGTGTCTTTTAAAGACTCACTTGCTGAGGTTAGCTAAACACAGCTGTGGCCTTTCAGGACAAGCAAATGTGTACTTGTCTCAACAATAAGCACTTTGGTTCTTGAATTACAAATGTTTTTGTGCTTTTTGGTTCAACTGAAACATGGGAAAAAAGATCCTCATTGAAATTAGAGATGTGGATACACAGACAAAATTCACTTTCCTAATCCTATCCTTCCTAAATAATCCTGCACTGTGTTACAGAGGCGTCAGAGTGGATCGGCAGCCTCGTGCGCTAACACTGAATCCTGTAGCTGAACATGCATCAGTGCAGGCCAATAAAGTTTATTTATACAGAGGAATCTGAAGCATGCTTTATATACAGCATCTCATTGGTGGAGGTGTTCGATGACCTGGGAGTAAGAATGACACCTGTTGTGTTGAGTGGCTCGCTCTAAGCTACTTTGTACCTACTTTGTTACCATAACGCAAAGCTTCGGTATTTGAGGAGCTGGGAATGAGACTCAACAATCATCTATGTTTCTCCAGAATGACTGACCCCACCTTTAAGACCAAATGTTTAAGTGTGAGAACTTGTGAAAATGGAAAATGATTGTCAGTCCAGCGCTAACTCTAACTAATAAATATTTGTATGCTAACAATGGAAGCGTAATGAGACAAGTGTCGCTCGTAGTGACAAACGATATTATAATAATATGTGATAATATGTCAGTGTGGTGTTCATATCATATGTTCTGCCGCCCCCAGGTGGCTAAAAACAGCAAAACGACCAAATAATGCCACATAAACCTGAACTAATTCATTTACTGAGAGACATTTTTTTAAATAAATAAAACAAATAAAAGCCCCATTTTCAAATGTTTTAATGAAGAATTTTAAAGGTCCAGTGTGTAACATTTAGGAGGAACTATTCTAGTCACCATGCTGAACCGCCCTTTTCTACATCTACACTTTGTCTGGTCATCTATTTTGAGCACAGAGTTACTAACACTACCGATAACAGGATCTCCGAGACATATGGAATTAGCATCACGTTCTTCCAGGTACGTCCGAGAACTGATTTGCAATCCTGACCTCGCGTTTTATTACATTTGTATATAAATCATACGAGATTTTATGAGTTTAAGAAGGAAAATAAGTGCTGTAAATTTTAGTTCCTGGATTTAAAGAAATACACGAGGACATTTTTTGTGCATAGAAATACCCACAGGTGCAGTATATTCAGGTTAGGACAATATGTTTGCAAGAGAACAAAATCTCATGAATGTGGCTGGCTGACCATTAAAGAAAACATGTGAATTACGTAACCAATTTCACAACTGTCGCTTGTGTTTTTATAAAAGACATGAGAGACTGGTATCCAAGTAACAGAGAAAGTTGGCTGCAGGGTGAAAGTTTACACTTCTCTAAATAATTTGTGCCTCAGGGCCTCCATTTTCAAAATAAGTTAATCCTGTGAAACCAGTTTTCTGGGCTTTGAGTCTGCCAATAAATCATGATTTACTCTACTTTCTGGTCATTAACCTTTATTTATCCAGAGGAAATTGAATGAGCACACGTTCTTTTTTTCTACAGCCGCCTCCTTTACATTCTTACAGTCACACACATTCACACCTTGGAAATTTCCGTGATTAGTGAACACTGCATGTGGAGACTGAAAGCCAGAGTAGCTTCTAGAGAAGCTTTAAGCAACTGCTGCTTCACTGTAACCTTCAAACTCTTTACAAGAGCTGTCAATATCCTCAAATATCAGACAGCAGGGCTTAGCATATAATAAATGCATCAATAAATGTGGATACTATACTAAGTATGTTTATCTATTTCTAACGCCACCTTTAGATATTTCCATTCAGCGCTTTACTTATGCGCCACAATGTTTTGGAGTTAAAATATCTTCATTTTGGGGCAAATATTGATATATGTGATAGTTTGCGTTTACACCAGCATATATTTCTATCACCTTTTAATGTCTCCATGCCTCCCTCTAATCCTAAATAACTGAAACATTTAGATCCAGTTTAGTTCATGTCGTTTCAATCTGATTTTCTTTCTTTAACCAAAACCTTTTAGAAGAACACTGGTGCAATTACATACATCTTATATAACTCAAAAGAAAAGTTGTTTCACAGTCAAGGAAGTAATACATGCTAAAAAGATGAATATCTCTTCAGATCAAACACATTGCTGAGTCAGGATCGCAGTCGTGCCTGCTGTGGGATGAACAGCTGGATTTTCTGTTCAAACCAGGGAGGTCAAACTAGGTCTGACTATTATAGGACATGCAGAAGAGTCTGTCCCTCCAAAAACATGATGTACTTTGTGGATAATGACGAATATGCTTGAGCAAAATGTTCTGTATTTGTTCTCTCTTTGTGACCTCTATAAAAATTTCACAGCAACACGAGCTGTCAAACAGCTTCAGCTGAGAAACTTAAACAAGGATCATGAGGTGGAGCCTCCTGAAACATTTATTTACACTGAGGGAAGAGGCCCAACCTGAAGCTGCTGACACTGAAAGCTGCCGAGCTGCACAAAGACGCAGACTGTTGATGAACGATGCCTTTTTCCCTCATAACTGAGTTCAACATAAAACATGTCAATTAAATTAGTACCGACTCCAGAATTTAGTCTTTCAAGTTGTTGTCAGTAGTATACCAGGAAGTGACACCTTACTGTAATATAATGTGTGTGTCACTTGATGATTAATCACAAAGCAAGACTTCTGTAATAATAACACTGTAAAATAAAACACTCAAGAGGCCACAGGATGTGTCACAAACCATGTTCTACATTTTTATCTTCATGGATTGTGCAGACATTTGTCCACTCATAGATAGAATTCCTTTGAAGCACACGTCATCAAAAGTGTCATGTATCTAAAAATAAAAGATGAATTTGCTGATGACAAGTGATCATGTCCACTGTGCATGAAAGCTGAGGCTGGTGAGTCACTTCTATTATACCACATTCGACATTGACAAAGGTGACCTCAGCTCTTACAACTGGCTAATGTTTTCTGTGCAACACACAGATTTGAGCTTTTATCCCAGAACAAGAAGTGATGAGGTTCTAGTTCCTTATTTCTCCTTATTCAACATATTTTGGACAGAACTAAATTCAGAAGAGAAATTCAGCAAATGAACAAAAACAAAACTGGTGTATTTTCAACCCTCTGGCAGCCGAGCCAGTCGGGGCAAATGAGGAAATAGCAACAAAGTGCATAGTGGGAAGAGGTCTGGGCGGTTCATGTTGAACTCTGACTCGAGAATCAACTGTTCGCTTCCCGGCAGTCAACGCTGGATTCTTTTAATCATGGCCACAATCGTTCCCAAACCTTAACCAAGTCAAGTTTTTTTTTGCCTAAACCCTAAACGAACCCTTATCTACGTCACATTGTGGGTCACGAGGAGTGGCTGAGGAGGTAGAGCGGGTCATCCACTAATTGGAAGTTTGGCGGTTCGATCTCCCAAATTGTGCACTGCCGTATGAATGTGTGTGAACTATTTCTGTTTGTGATGGCCTTTGTCATCAGTGCATGAATGTGGCATATATTTTGAGTCGTCAGAGGACTAGAGAGGTGCCATATAAGTGCAGTCATAAAACAGATGTATTTTGTGAGTGCAAACATGAAGTTACAGCTCAGTACGGTAGATGGTGAGGGATTCAAAGAGCTAATTCGGTACTTTGAGCTTGAATACGTTGTGCCATCGAGAGCTACTGTGAATAGCTAGCCAGGGCAGACAAGCTAGCTCTGATACCGACCGCTACCTACCTGCCGTGTTTTGGCCTGTGTGTTTTTTTCTTAAAAATTATCCGATTAGTTAATGAGCGTCGGGCTTTGGAAAGCAGAATTAACCGAAACTGACGTCCCTAGTCGCGCCAATGTCCAGGTGTACGTCACTGACGAGTGCCACATGGCTGCAAGTTGCCACCTCATTTCTGAACATGACGGCTCAGTGTGTCAGTCTGAATCCCGAAGCCAAGTCTGCTGAGGGCGAGCATGAAAAAGGTGCTGATGACAATTTTTCCACAAATTCCATGAAATGCACCATCCAAGTGAGTGATCAGCTTAATGAAGAGGGCCACTGAAGCTGCGCCAACAGCGTGACAAAATGCCAATGCCGCTAAGTCATGTCTAAATTTTGAGGCTTTGCTCAAAGAAGAGGCTTGTCCAGGTGACAAAACCACTGATGACTGTGGAAATACAGCTTGAAAATGAAGTGAGGAATGCAAAACCACCACCAGACCCCAACAGAGGAGGTGATTACTCTTCCATGCTTCGTTCTATCGATACTCCAGCTGGAAGAGGCTGAGGTGAAGCAGAACGGGAAGGCGACTCTTTGCACATAAAAGCAGGTGACCAACCTGATCTGTGCGAGTGACTAGAACTGTTATTCACTAAAGGATGAGGGGATCAAAGTATCGATATTACTAATACCAAGTCTTTTTTTAAGTATCAATACCAGCGTCAATGGGATGGATCCGGAGAAAAATGGATCTGCGTAACATCATTTTCTGGGCATGTGAACCCTCTTCTTACAGCAGTGCTGAGCTTTTTTGCTTCTCTGCCGATTCACACAATAAACATACTGTATTTCTTATTTACAGTTAGGAATCGATCTTGTGTTGTAACACGCATGAGAGCTGAAATAATTCTATTCTCTCTCAAGAGCCGTACACACCAAGAACAATAACTATAACAATAACAATGTGTAAACAGTGGCCCCAAGCCATCAGCACGCTGCACACTCCAACTGTGTTGGCAGCTTGATAGGAAAATGTATATTGTTGAGCTGTTACTGCTGTAAGTTACACAGATGAACAAAACCAGAAGGATGTGGGTTCACGAAGTTCTCCTAAGACAAGAGGAGAATCCAACACCGTGTTACGAGAGTTGGATTCATTTTAGTAGGGCTGAATCCTGATAGTCGACTTAATGGTTAGACGATGTGAAGAGTCTTAGTGGACGCAGTTTGAATTAGTAGGATAGCTGCAGGAAAACAAAACACAACTAAAAGAGTTTAAACACTACTAGCGTAGGAGCAGGGGACTCAACAGAGGCCAGCTGATTTACATTGTCTCTGACTAGGACTGTTCTGGGGATGAAGACACAGCAGGTTCAGGCAGGGACAGGAGAGGACGGGAACGGAGCAAGAGGAGCGAGTTTGTAGCGAGTTAATTTGTATGGAACTGTTAACGTTATCCATCATCCATCGTATCGATTAGTCTGCCAGTATTTGTTTCAGTGAAGTTGGAAGGTATTTATTCCGTGTGTTGAACGAGACTTGTGTGATGTTTTACTGTGTTGAACTGTGTCTCCTCGCTAGTTGTTCCAACACATTCAGAATTATCTTTTTCCATTACGATTTAACAGGCGGCTGTTCTGTATATTTAAATAATTCAATTAATATCATGAATGTTCTATGACTAGTTGACTTGGAAAATCTTAAGTCGGGGATAGACTAGACATCATTAAGGACTTCACAGAGGCTGGCAGTATGTCTCAGGTTAAATTATATTCTTTAATGTTTGATTTGCGGCCTAATATTATGTTATAAGTTATTCCCACAATATTCAAATGTAATGGATTTCTCTTGGAAATCTCACTTTCTACAATATGGGACATTCAAAATTGAAAAGTATTGGTACCGGTATATTGATATTGGGAATTCTGGGTCTGGCATTACTTAGTGTCAGTCTGTGCTGGTAACATCTCCTCAGTTACTTTGATAAATCTGACCATTCGTATCACCGATGTGTAACACTTTCACTTCCATAATCCTGCAGGGTACTTTGTTGTGTGATTGCAGCCAGAAAAAAATTCTTTGGCACTCTTCAAACATTTTGAGAGGCAGTTTGGGTCAACATAGACTCAGTGGGAGCAGGTGAATAACACAGTTTCAAGTTGCACAAAATAAGAATGTGTTATTGGATCAGAAATCAGGCATGTCATCTTAGAAAGAGGCTTGAATTGCAGTTAACTTTAGACACAGTGATCCTCTCGGGACACATCCTCTATGGTACTCCAAATAGCACTTTCAGTCTACTGTATCTCCAAGCTAATGTTTATTTTTACTGGATGGATAAGATGGAGTTTTATATCTGCATATAAAAATGTGCATTTTCCATTTTCTATAAACCCGTTAGGAGCTTTCATGAAGTACCTCTTCACTGTTTGAGTGTGTGTGCGTTTAAACACGCACACACAGAAGGAGGACGAGAACTTAAATGACAGCTGCGGAGTAAGTAACAACAGTAAGTACATTTACTTGTACTTTTCTGTACAATTATGAGGTACTTTAATTAGGTAGTTCCATTTTATACTATTTTGTACTTCTACTACATTAGGGAAACATCAAACTCCACCACATTTATTTGACAGCTATAGTTACTTAATATGTTGCTGATTAAAACTTTACATACAAAACATAAGATCATCTTATAAAATATGATGCAATGCAATAAATGTACATAAAGCCGTTAAAATCAGCTTTATAGTAACATGCTGCACACACAGTAATGCATCAGAAATAATAATCCAATAATATTTTTTGCAATAATGAAACAGTCCCTGGAGCTGTTTTACCACACATTGAGTACATGTCATTTTTAATTTTTGGTTTTAGTATTTGAGTGCTACATAGCCCTCAAAGGGTCATGGTGGATTTATTTTTATTTGTTTCAGAACTACTTTTGGTTTCCCTTGCAATATTTTTTGCATAATGTGTTGGTCCAGTCCAGTTATAATACAACATTTAGAGAAATGCTCTGCAGATACTACAGAAAGGAGAGATGATGTGACGTTTTACATGCATTTATTGATTGCTCATTACTCCTCTCAAAGGACAGAGCCCTAACACTATATATCCACTGGCTGTGAGCGTCACTGCAGCTGCTGTGCCTGCCTGCGGCTGTGGACACAGTTATTGATCGGGGTATAGCCACAGTGGCGTCTGTATCGATGATGCTATAGCTACAATAGAAAAACCCCGTACTGCTCCTGTTAACATTATAGTCAACACAGTATCATTAACGGGATGACTGTTATTATCAGATATGACAGATGTTTTACTAATACATGACAGGATTTCAGGAATACATAATACAACGCTCAGCCAGCACAAACACAACCCCTGCACGTAGTTAATATGACACCTATTATAAACTAATATGTCACAGTCATAACCATAACAACCAAAGCACGAGCGACAGAAACGGCCAAAGCTCATCCAATTTAAAATCCCAGTGTGTGTGTCTACAGTGTGTGAAAACCAGCCACTGCAGCAGCTGGTTATGGACATAATACATAATACTATCAAGCACTATGGATCAGAAAGAATGCGAGGGAACGCAACATTATTTTAGGACAACTTTCCCGTGCTCCGTAAAGTACATTTTGCTGATATCACTTGTGTACTTTCACTTGAATGAATAGTACAAAATTTTCAGAATTTGGCTTGTTTGCCTTTTGTCAAGAATTACGTGATAAGTAAGATTGATAGCACTTTTATTAGAGTATAGTCAATATGTAACTATAGCCACAGCCGCTGTTCACTTAGTTTAGCATAAAGACTGGAAAAAATAGGAAACAGCTTGCCTGGATCTTATAATATATCATAGCTTGTTTGTTTAATCCACACAAAAACTGCTGTAAAAATGTCAATTTGCCGCACGGTAACTTCCTGGAATCCACACTGGTTGCCTGGCAACTGCTCCAAGAAATAATTTGGCACATAACCTCCTGTAAAACTACCTTTTTTTACCTTTTTTTCTCCGTTTTCACTCTTTATGCTAAGCTGATCTAACTAGCTGCTTTCTGTATATCTGTCTGTTCATATTCCCCCCACAGACATTAGAGTATCACTCTTCCTAAATAAATAAATGTAACCAAACCCTCATAAAGACCCCAAATAAGCGTATAACTTTTCTTAAAGTGACTACTTTTACTCAAGCAAAGGATCCTAAAACTTTGTAGTAAAAGTAATAATAAAAAGAATATATGTGTATAAGTGCTGGATAAAACTTATGAGTGCTGGAAATGTGAATATGTTTCAGTTATTTTCTTAGGTCAGTGTTTAAATAAACAATCTCACCGTTCTGTCTCAGCTAATTGCCGTCTTCAACCGAAATCGCATTTTCCTTTGCGAACAGGTACGTTTTTGTTTCGTTATTTCTAAACTGGAGCCAAAAGGTGTGGATCTCTTCCTCCTCCTCATCAGTGCTCACCTACCCCTCTACGTCCTCTCCCCCTGGCAGACCCCAACGTTTACAAGCAGGTGTGGATCTGTGAGAAACTTTGACTGAGCGCAGATGGCAGGAAATACCAGTGAAATGACAGTGGCTCGGTCCAAACCACAAGACAGTGTGAGCAGAGCCCGTGAACCAGATACAGCGTGGCCAGCAGCAGCAGCAGAAGCAGTGCCTATGGACTCCCCGGCCTGCCAGCGGCTTGAAATAGGAGCAGTTTCACAAGACGTCTGTTAAAACTCTTCTGCGACGGACTGTGTCTGGTGTGGTGGGTACTGACTGACTCCAACGTGTCTTTCCAAACAAATTTTGGGTGGTATTTGGGTCCGAGAAACCTTGTGAAAATAGATTATGTTTTGCATCTAGCGGGGTTTTTTTATAGCTTACGTTCGGTGAAACATCAGTATTTCTGCCAATAGATCAGGCAGGACTATATCAAGCAACACTTTCCTGGTCTTCGTGCAGCACTCCTCCATATGATGTCATGGGAGAATTAATTTTACACAACTGACAGACAGGAGTATGTAGTAGCAAAGGGAATAGTAGGAATTAAGTTCTCAAGGCATCAAAATGGGGAGGCCTGGAATTAAGAGTTTGTTTTTAGCAGTAAATTTGAAGTGTTACATTATAAGCATGATAAGTAAACTATTACTGTTGGGTATTTATTTCAACTAAAACAATAGTGGAGCCTCTCTGGGCCCTGCCCCTCCTTCGGAGACAGTAAAATGGCTCAGTGAGCCCAAACCACACCGACTTGTACACAAAGTTACTGTGGCTGAGGGAGACAATGGACCAGATCAGCAGATAAAAAAAATTATTTAAAATGTTATTAAAGCAACACTATGTAAGAATTTATATTTGTGTGATTTGGTGCCCTCGGTTCCGACACCACTGTTGTAAATATGGACAGCTGTACACATGCATTTTGTTATGAATACATTACAAAATCTAGCCATCTTTTCTGACACAGCCAAACATCCGCAACAACACTAGACATAGCGAGCCAGCCAATATTACTTACTCCAACAGCATTTGTTTCACGAAAAAGTCAGTCCCAGATTTACTCTTTTCCGACTTGTGCCTCTCTCCCTTTTCTCTTCTTCTTTTCCTCCATCAACGTCCTGTTCAGTATCTTCGGCTCTGCCATCAGCCACAGAAGCTGCTGAGCCCGGTTTACACTGACCGCTCGCCTGGCTCCGGTTCTGGCATGACGCTGGTGCCACTCTCCATCAGCATCCTCCGCCTCCAAACAAACATTGTCTTCCCGGCGGTCCAAAGCATTCCAGCTCTTAGTGCTCCACTAGTGGTACTGTGCCCCCGTGGCCAACATGTAAAATAATAACACTTAAAAGGTTGGAATCGCACTGTCCCCTCGAGTGATGGTTTGGCATAATTTCAGGCTATTGATCTTTGTTGCAATTCCAGGGCAGTTTTGAGTTTTGCAATGACTTCAGCGGTAAACAAGAGAGAAATAATGTTTTCTCATTACACTGAAAAAGCCCACTGGCTCCCACATAACTCAAACCCCTGAGCTAAGCTAACAGCAGCTATATTTTACTGGTTACTTTACTGGCCATCAGGAAACTCTGTAAATCACAGAGAGTTGAGGCGGAGCAGCCAGGGGGAAAACCAGAAAACATTTTCTCCATAAAATATGATCCATTTTCACCAAAATCACTGACATAGTTGGTGGTGTGTGACCACTGCCGTGGAGCGTTAAGCATCACGGCCTGGAGCGCAAAGTTACATAGAGTAAGATCAGGAGTACAGAGCGCAGTGGGAGTGACTGAGGCACCATTCACACTATCAGTGTAGCAAAGACATAAGAATAACCGAGTGTATGCATTCGAACAATATATGACTGTAATCAATGAATGAATGCAAACAAAAGGTGACTGCAGCTGCGGGTCCATTATCACCGTCACTGTGTTCCTGAGGATGTCAGACTAACTAAGCTCATAAAGTGTGGAATAAAGCTAATAAAAGACCAATGCTCTCTCTTTCAGGAGCAGCCTGACAACAGTCACACCTGGAAGCTGCACTGGAGCAGTTGTGGCTAAAGACCTTGCTCGAGGGCACTTCCATGGTGGTGATGAGGGAGGAGCGAGCGCTGCTTTTCTCTTCCCAGATTTATCCTGCTGGTTGGGACTATTTTCAGTTAATGTATTCATAGCGTTGCACCCAGTTGTTCTCCGGAAAAGTGACAGAAATAGTTTTATTAAGAATGAGCCAAGAGACCTGAGAGAGAGAGAGAGTGAGAGTCACTCTGGCTTCCCTTTCTCACCTCCACACGGCACTAAAGTGGGTGTGGATGTCGGATCGTTGGTTTCAGAGCGTTCCAGACGTTGTCGGACACAAAATGTGAGGGGAGGAGGTTTCCGAAGGTATTCAACCACCCGACAAGCTGTTTTGAAGAAGGGAGTCAGAGTCAGAAGGTCTTCTACCTCTCTGTCTTATGCTCAGGGTATAATGACCTAAAATACTGTGACTGGAATAAGTATTGTATGGTTAATTGCATTACAAACACTCACATACTGATTAATAACCACTACAGATGCATGTGTTTACTTGCTGATTTAGTTATTTGTGCACGCGATACAATAGATGGATTTAAAGAGGAACCCTGAGGCTGCATATCTATGAGGCCCAGATCTGTGTGCCAGACCACTGCCAGCAGATAACAATAGCATTGTCCAAAAGAGAGTGGAAGTTTTGGAGTCATATTGCAAATACATTTGGGATTAGCGGGGAGGGAATGAAGCAGAGAAAAAAAAAAACTTATTCAATTACTCAAAATTGAATTAATACTGTAAACGCACACTTGTTCCAGGTTAGAATTGTTACTTTACAACATGTTTTCCTGCCAAAATAGCACTTCCCTGTCCGAGCATCACTCAAAACTCACATTTTAGTCCATATTAAATATTTCTCCCTGTGTTTCCAGCAGGGCCTTTGAATCCTTTTGAAACACTCCTTTTTTTTTTTGCACTAAAACTTTGAAATGTAAAGTCGCTTTCCTCTGGGAGCGAAGGAAACGAGGAAAGCTGTGTGTACGCCTGCTTCACCGATTCTGCAGGGCGTCATTAATCTTGACAGATCTCTTTAATTTAACTGCTATATTTGTTATGCTTGTATGTTAGTTTTAGGTGGCTCCCAGTAATAATATTTAAACTTTATTGCAACAACTCGCTCACTTTGGTCCTCTCTTTAGTGTACACGTCCCAACACTAACTCATGCAAAACCAGTACATTTTGTTGCTACTGGCTGTGGCTCTGTAAGACATATACTCTTAATTTGACTTAATAATATTCCCATTTTGTAGGACTATTCCTCTTTGTTGCTGAGTTTATTTACCAATATGCTGCAACTCTTACCTCCTACTGAAGACCTCATGGGAAATAAACGAATTAGCTTTATTTGTGTTATTCTTTATAAAAGCCGGGTGTCTTCATCTCCCAAATGTTAACTGTTAAAATAAAACTGAATGAAACTGAATGAAGCTCTGCAGTTCCCTTCAGCAAGTGTTTTAGTCTATTTTGAATCACTGTTTTGGTTGTTGTGCAACCCACAACGCAGTTTACTAAAGCCACTGTACACTGCTAAAACAACACCAAACAGCAGACAAACACAGTTAAGGACTAGCTGGTGGACATAGTGGAGCATTTAGCAGCTTTAGACCCAGATATTTCCCTCAGAAGCGGCTGGAAACCCGACCAGAAGTAAAAGGAGAGTGCAAAATGCCTGCAAACGCTGCTCCATATCTGCTGGATGTGTAAACAGACACCTGTTTGCTGCCAGATTCACGTGACTTCTACAGCAACATGATACACAGTATACAGCTTTTCCTTGATCTGACTGAAGAAAGTCAGTATATCTGGCTGAGTAAACCATTACTACACCAATCAATTAAGCAATCAGTGAACTTTAGTGTAAAGCAAATGTGAACCCGTTGCTTTGTGTAGTAGCCTAGAGTTTGACATTATGGCCGTCACCATGTTGGTATTTTGGCGATGACGTACGATGACGTACGCTAAAATATGTTTCTATAAAGATTTTGGAGAAATAGGCAACACAGTAACAGAATATTGATTGATATTTGATCGTCAGCACTGCCTAGTTTACCTATTTGATGTGAGCTGAGATCTGAGATCGTCTGTTTTACTCTAAATGGGACGATCATTTAGTAAATGAACATCGTACTGTATGGAAGAAGACTTAACACTAGCAATTGAGACCATAAACTCATTAGGAAACTACTTACTGAGCTTATAAAGAGAGAATGAGAAGTAGGCTAATTTCTACATTATATATAATATGTAACATTTGCACACTACAATGTCTATAAACACTAGACCTATCTTATTTATTTTGCTGAGTAGTGTACTTTCCAAAAATCTTCAAACCCAGAGAAATCTGTCATTTTATTCAGGTAACAGTGCATTTCACCGCTATCCCCTTTCGCGTTGTGGTTGTCTGCCAGAAGCTGTCAGAAATGGACTTTGTATCACGTTTTAGCTCACTGTTAACTATATATTTAAAGCACATGAAGGATTTTAGTCATTGGATGTCTGGATCTTAGGTATCAGAGAAACGAGCCACTGCTAGCAGCGCGTTCTTTGTCCACCGAACAGCGTCAGAAAACAGAGTCTTTAAGGTTAACTGATTTATTCAGTGTTTTAATCACCAGCGTCGGTTTGCTTTGGAGAGGAGACCCACAATCCCACGCTGCTTCACCACATCATCAAACCGTTGTTATTGGGTTGACGTGAGAGATTTGATCTGAATACAAATGCTGCGCTTCTTGCAACCAACGTAGCTGCCCCCTGCTGGCCACTAGAAAGAATGCAGGTTTAAGACACATCCGCACTGGCCTTACTTCCTTAGTAACTTGTAATGTAATTGTGGTGTTGCTGCTTTAACTAAAGGATCTGAATACTTCTTCCACAACTGTCCAACACCGACTCATTCAACCAGGAAGAGGAGGCCTGCAACTAAATAAGGAACGTCGAAACCAAAGGGGCTGCACACATTTCTTTAATACATTTGTTTTCCATTCAAGTATTGTGAGAATGACCCCAAGCAAGAATCTGGAGTTTATAATCATCATGTAGAGATAAACTACGCTCCGTGTATTAACTGGAGCTTTTATAATCCCACTAATTCACTGGACTGTGCTAAGAAGAAAAGTTCTGGGACTTGAAATAATTTCCCAAGTAAACATGATTTAAAAAGACATTGGCCTGCAGTTAATACACACCAGAAACAATGTTGAAACAGTTACCTCTGATACTCGCAGCGGGTCGTATTACCCAGCTGTGTCACCCTTGGGTGTTGCAAAAGAGCATGCACCTCTAGCCAGGAATAATATTTCTGAACCGGACCAAAATGAGCTCTGTTGTAGGGCAATCACTGTTAATGTCCGTGAAAAGGTATGTTGGGAGCGGGCAGCTGAGAAAAACAAGTGACGAACCATTTCATCAGCATGCTATGAACACAGGCACCGCAGTCATAAAACAGCAGTTGAAACTAGCATGAGATCGGATGTGACAAATTCAGACTGCAGGCTGTTTTTTTTAAAAGACACGGTAACAAATATTTGTGCAAGAGAAAGCAAATGAGTTTCTTGCCTAACACTAATACATCCCATATGATCAGAGTCTCTCTGTGACTTTGAACCCCTTCATTAAATACATTAGGTCATCTTGTTCTACGTAATGTAAACACCAGTATTAAAGGGATACTGGTAAGTCAGCTATGACTTTAAATGACCTCTGTTGGCCACCGGAGGGAATTGCAGTAATAAGTTCCAAAAAATTGTTCAAATGTGAATCACATTTCCAAAAAAGTCAACAAACGAAGGTTTGGCTCAACAGGTGTTTCCATTAATGCAAACAGTATAAAGAGGGTGTAACTAGATTACATAAAGAGATCCAGTAACTCTTCTGGGTCCAACTTTTCCCTACATCCATTTGTTTCTTCTACATGTGGTGTTTTTTATTTGCTGCCATTTGTGTTGTTTTTTTTAGTTTGGAAGGTTTCTGGCTGAAGTCATAGTTTGATGTTTCTTGTCAAGAGTTAGAATAGTTTGATGTTTCTTGTCAAGAGTTAGATGAGAAGATTGACAGATCTGTAATATCTGTTCATGAAGCATTGCGCTATAGGAATCCCCCCGGAAAGAGGGCACTGATGCCAATTTGACACAGTGGCTAAACCGTGTAATGACAACGTCGTGTGATGCACTGCGGCCCAAAAGACTTTATTCCCATAAGGTTCCATTGTGAAAGAAGTGGCTGTAAAAAGGTAGATATATAATTTTTTGGAGCGTAACAACACAAAATGACTCGTTTCACAACCAGAAATTGATCCATTGGGTCCGATAACATTTGGAAAGGATAGAAGAGCCACGCTGTTAAATAATTTAATCCACATTCGAGTTGGTGGAGGGCTAAACAGGAAGTCTCTGGTGCGCTCGCTCTATGGGCCACACAACCTGGACGTATATGTAGAAGATTTGGGTAGTTTTATATCTTTTTCTGCTTCAAGTCCCCAGAGAGAGCGCCGGGCTTTGAAGCCAATTTTAACATAGTTGCCGAATCGCGTAATGACAGCTATGGTGTCCGTCACATGATGCATTACATACATTGTGAAAGACGCAGCTGTACAACAGTGGATATATTATTTGGAGCGTCACAATTACTGATGAATGGCCGTCTCACTGTCACACATTTGATCCATTCAGTCGGATAACATTTGGAAAGTCTAGAAGAATCCCTGTTCCCCATTCATTCAGGGCTAAACTGGAAATACCCAGTTTCTGGTGCACGTGCTCTGTGTACTGTATAGCTACATTAGCCCACAACGGATAAACCAAACACTGGCTCTTTTGCCACCGTAGTTTTTCTTACATGCTTGGTTGAGCCATGGGGTTTCAGTTTGTTGCAATTTGCAATCTCTCCACTAGATGTCACTAATCCCTACACACTGGTCCTTTAATACATCCGTGAGCTTGAGCCAGGAGGTGATTATCTTAGCTGAGCTTCACCTTAAGACTGGCTTCAAAAAGCTCAAAGTGCAACACATGAAAGTTCATTTATGAATACATTTGTAGGCACGGCAGTTTTTTTTTAACTTTAAATAGAGTCAAGCTAGCGGTTTCCTTCTGTTTCCAGTCTTTATGCTAAGCTAACTGTTTGCTGGCTTTAGTCATTCATTCACAGCTACACTGTCAGGCAACCAGCTGAGACGCTGAACACAAGTGTTGTGGTGGACGTATGAACTGTTGTTCATCAAGATACAGTAACAGCGTGTAATTCCTTTATAACGCCAAAAACTGTCAGTTTGAAATTTTTTTGTTGGTTTCCAGATTAAACAAACAACAATAAGCGCTGATTGGAAAGGTTTCAAAGTGTTGCCACGTCAGCAGTTTCCAGTCTTCTGTAGTTTTATATTTATTGGACAGATATGGGAGCGGTATCAATCTTCATATCGACCTCTGAGCAAGAAAGCAAACAAAAAGTTTCCCAAAATGTCCAATTGTTCCTTTAAGTGGAGCCACAAATGCTGACAGAAATAAAGCAGAGAAAAATGAAGAATTTCCATCAACACGTCAACTGTTCCACCTCAGCAAAGTACGGAAACATACTCTAATATTTTGGTATTTTACTCAAATTTCATGTGTCACCGCAAAGATTTAAAAAAAGAACAGGCAGGTGATGGGTCATAGTGTTAATCCCTAGCTTTGACGCAGACAGCGAGGGAAGGGCCAATAAATTAGGATCCATGGAGCTTATCACACAGTCTTCAGCACATTCATCCCAAGGTCGAGAACATAATGTGTGTGTCCCTTTGCTTTTCCTGGCAGCGTGCCCTCACCTCATCCTTTTGTTGAGTGTTACACATTATATACGTACAGTGGCAAAGAGACTCTATAACTCACATACGACACATAACCTCGCAAACCTTCTTGCAGAGAATGAACGGATCGTGTTTTGCGGTTCATACTTTCACTCGTAATCCGATTAAATATTTTGAAATCGTTGTTTACATTTTGAACAGTCAGAAGTGTAAAACAATCCGCTAAAAAACTGAAATGCTTTTGTTATTTTCTTCCCCTGGTGTGAAATCGAGGCGAACATACACTGCCAGGGCAAACAAATATTTTAGGGCGAAACAAATCTTGGCTCGTCCCTGTCTCCTGCTCGTAGCACCATGCTCCTTCTGAGCACTTGAACAAACAATCGGAGCATCTGGTGAAATAATCGCTGAGTCACTGGTATTGATCAACAACCTGATCAACCTCCCCCTGAGGTATATTAAGGCAAAAATCTGTGCTTTACAGAGCGGCACAAATCGTGTTTATGACCCCTTTAACAGCCACGTTTATAAGATTAAATGAGGTTGGGAAAAAAAAAGATAAAATGAAGTGTGATTCAGCACTCGTTTCGAACACCTCTGTGCAATGGGAACACCGGTCGAGGCCTGCGAGTACTAACCACGATTCCCCAGCACAAGCTCCATGCCAGTGATACCATGAGACTAATGATTAAAACAAGCCCCCTCATCTGTTTGACTTTCAGAGAGCCAGATTTCCACCCCCTGCGCAGCACTTTTCATTCCAGCAACATTACATAAATCAGTGGACTGCAGAGGAGTGGAAAGGAAGAGTCCCATAAGTAAAAAGAGGGAGGAAAAATATCACAGGGAGAACCATCTGAGTAAGAGTTTACTACAGCTTAAAGCAGCATATCTATTAATTGCCTTCCTCAAAAAATCCTTGTTGCACAATCAAAACAAGTTCTTGTGTAATCCATGATACAGAGGTAAAATTAGACCTGATGATAACATGTCTTGTCAGCGTGGAGTTTTGCTCTATCTGCTCCTCTTTATCATGAAGTTTGGACAAGATATACAGGAGTTGTAAAGCATTTCTACACATCCTGCATCCACCAAACAATGGTTCATGTGTCAGCTGGAGTCAGTGTGAGTGCTCACACACAGCTGAAACACTCACAGTGAAAACTTCTTCACACTCAATAACGCTGAATGCCATAAGAGAGAGGAAAGAAGAAGTCATTTAAGCAGACTTTAAGATGATCTAAGTGAACTAAAAGCCCGCATTAAAGAGTTTTCCACGCGCGTGCATATAAAACATAAATAAATCACGTGCGGGTGTCTCCATGGTCATTATTAGACTCAGTGACAGAACTTCTTCACTCATTTAGAAGCACATTAAAGAAACAGTGAGGTGAGATATCTGGTTCTTACCGCTTTGTGTCCACTCATCGTTCACAGCCTGTTGGTAGGTCTTTGCCTCGCGCTGGCTGCACGCGGATTGTGCTTCCCACTGTCACAGCAGCTCTCTGCGCCGCGAGCGCACTGTCTGCAGCTGCTCTGCTGCGCGCGCGCACAGGCACCTTTCCCTTTTTTCTTTTTTTTTAAGCTTTAATAAACAGAAGATGTGATTCAGCTAATTAAATTCACTTAATGAAAGTGTCTCTGGTCATTAGTTGTGGCCTAATAACTGAATATTATTCATTATTTATATAAGTTTTTAAGTGTTTTCTTTCGTTACTTTTTGAAGTTACTATCACCTGTGGCTTTGCGTTTAAACTTAATATTCCAATAATATTTTTGCTACCACTTTCCAGAAAGTCAACTTTTCTAAAGGGTTTATAAGATGTCACTATATTGAACAGTAATCCTTTATTGACTTTAATGATATGTCAACATAAAATCATGTATGTTATATGTTCACTGCACGTTGTTGTTCTGTGTCTGGCTGTATATGTGACAGTAAAAATTGATTATATTCTATTCTGATTCTATTTTAATGGTTAATGAATCATTTACTGATTGATTTAAGTTCCCTGCACCCTTCCTGGCTGTCCAGCCAATATGGGTTTAGAAGACACAGGACAGCCAGATTGCCCACATGATAACTGATAATGTTCAGTTCCACAAATTTAAAAAGAGAATATTTCATACTGTTCAATTTCCATGAATGAAATGTTTAATTATGTTATAATACAGTACTCTCTGTCTTAACTGCATTTTCTGTGAATCTAAAACTCCCTTAAAGAGCCAAACTCAACATTTCACCTTCAGACAACCAAATCAAATCCAGGTTCTCCAACTTAACTTCAAACATTCAGTTAATCCACTAATGCTGTTCAGTTATGAGCCATTAATAAAAACAACGCTTGGGTTGCCAGGTTGGGTCTGCTGTTTACCCTACTCCTGTGTTACACTTGCTTCGTCCTTTTAGCTCTCTAGTTCCTCCTGTAAACTCCTCCAGTTTAACCTCTGACCTTCTGAAAGGTGGCTGCTGCAGGGCATCAAAACTGTTCTTATTAACATTCACAACCACAGACTAGGATTATAAAACTTTTTATTTTTAACCAACCAACATTTACTATTATAGTTGACTCACTAACTTTTGCTGTTGACTTATTTGCATTTTGCACTCTTAATAACATTTCTGAATGTTATGGTTAATTACCTTTTATTAATAACTAACTTTAACTATAACTGCCAGTGTGATAGCTTATTAGAAAGTGTATAAAGTCTTTAATTACTCGACAGCAAGAGAGACTTCACAACTAACTTCTCCATAAAACATTAGTAAATTATTAATATAAGATCCTCTTGTTTGTGTTATGAGACATCAAATATTCTGCTGCAATAACGGATTGTGTCTGATGAGTTTTTTCCAGAAAAAAAAAGTCTTCTCCCTCATTAGACAAAGAATCTGTGAATATGCAAATATTTTTCATTTCAAAAGTTAAACAGCTGGATGCAAGATGTTTTCTTCTTCAATGGAAAGTCCATTAAGTGTGTTGGAGATTTCAGGTTTCCACATCGCACTTGGGTAATTTCACCACAATTTACTTATAAACTAGTTGTGGTGTTGCAAGAACCTGATCGTATGTACGCATCGGACGTGTATGAGGTGAGAATGTAGAAAAGTTCCTATGAATGTTAAAACAGACTTTTACTGTCAATTGCACTTACATAATTCTGCACCACAAAGTGAAGAAACTATAAGAAAAACACATCATCATTATTATTTTTTTAACATTGTAATGTGGACTCTGGATAAATAGTAAGTTATTTCCACAGTATTAAAGACCCCACTGAGTGATATCCCAAAGGAAGGAGTTGGATCCTTTAACAATTGGAGCTGCTACCAATTTCTTTTCTTTTTTCTTTTAAATAAATAAATAAATAATGATCCTATAACATACTTTGTTAAATAAAATGCAGAAATGTTTCACTGTGGTTATAAAATATAAAGACACAAGCACGGTGAGACAACACATATGATGTTTTTACATTAGTCAAGGTTTTTATACCAAACATAATGTTAAAAAATGGTTGTCTGGAAATTATAAGGTTTAGTACATTCGATAGTTTAAGTGATATCTGTCCACACATACCAATCATAAGTTAAAATACTGCTAAATTTGGCTATTGGCTAAATTTGATCTAAATCATAAAAGCCAGAAGAGGTATTAAATGAAGAGTAATTTGGGAGCTGAAATAACTATTGACTCTCTGAGCTGAGCCAAATCATCTGGCTCACTAAAACGAGCTGGAATTGATGTCACTAATTGCTTTAGAAGGATAATGAAATAATAATGATATACCAATATAACTGTGGGTCTATAATAGGCAGCTCACTCTGATGTATTTTTTATAGTCTATTACCATTTTAGTGTCCTTATAGAAACCCATTATAGGTGATCTATTTACAGAGATCTACCTGATATTTGATACCTTTTTATTGGCACCACAGCTAACCTTCCTATGCTCCCTGTGTTAAAACCTTTTTTAACTATACAGTCTACGGTTAAAGCAACTGTCTAACTCAGCTGGAAGAGCTGAGTCAGCCATTAATCAAATGGCCGCAGGTCGAAGTGTCCTTCAGCAACCTCAATTTGCTCCAATTGTATGCGGGGTAAAGGATTGCATGCCTCTCTTCTATGGTTTACTAATATTCCTATGAAACAACTGACAACATCTGTAGTACGTAATAGTGAGCTCACATGTGTTCTCTTGCACTTTATGGTATTTTTATTTCCAGTGGTATTCCTGTAATGTTCTGCAGTGTGTTTGTGGTGCTCAGTATTGACCTCATACTTGACCATATTCTGCTTCTTTTGGGCTGGCAGTCTTTTTCTATGGGATCTCTGTAATTGCCAGTTTTGTAGAATATATACTTTGGTCAAAATTTATGCTAAATATTACCCTCACAACACTCCCTGTCTCTCCCACGTTTGTACCAATCACATCAAAACTTGAACATACTGTGTGACAGCCTGTCAAACATCTGGCCTCCTTTTTTTTTCTCACTGTTAAGATTGACATAAATACACAAAAGAGGCAAACGAGCAGAGAAAGCTTTTATCTGTATATCTGATTACACAGTAAAACTGCAAGTCGGAGTTGTATTACTGATTCCCGAGATGATGCAGAGAGCTGTAAACAAGTCCTTTGGGACGGGGCTCAAAACAGAACCAGATGGGTGAAAACAATTCACAAAAGAACATATTCTCCATGAAAAATTGGGACATTGTAGGGGTTTTAATGTGCTAACTCGACACAGAGAACAGCTGGTATTGTTCTCTTTTGCTTGCCATCGTTTCTCTTTTCTGTCTCTCTTCCTCCTCAGGTGCAGTAGAGTCATTCAAAAATATTAAAAGTCCCCTTTTTACAAAGCAGACATTTGACTTAGCAGGGAAAGCACAGGTCTTACTCATAACATTAACAATGCCTCTGTTCTATTCTAGTGACCTGTAGACAGTGAACCAGCATGTACAGTACAACAGGAGGACTGTGAAGCAGCTAAATGGAACTCAGCCATTGTTCATTTTATTATTTACACCTGTACTACTGTAATACGCCAAAGTGTCCACCATGGAAAAAAGGCCTTAGGTGCAGTGAGAATATCCTCCACGGGTTGTTATTAAGCACAGAAGTGCTGCGAGGTTTCATCTTGTATTTGGAGAGTAAAATGATTCCCACATTTTACATTGGCTCCGTCCAGTGTTTATAATATAGCTGAAGCTTTTTGTGAATAAAAGTTGTCCAATATAAATTTGCAGACATTTTGACTTCATAATAATGTGGTTCCTAGCGTAGGGGTAAATCCAAGGTAAATCTGAGGGGTCCAGGGGTGTTGGAGGAAGGGGACTGAGTATACAGGGTCCTCGTGTGAAGAGGGACCACAAAGAATGAATAGTTGTGGATGTGGGTAAGGGGCCCATACACAATGCCTACGTACAGGGAGGGGTCACAATAACAAGTTAAATTACCTCTAGTTTTTTATTTTTCACAAATCTTGGCAATCTTATTATGAAATACTTTTACTTCTTCAGGCCTTGAAAAATAACATTAATATGAAATAATTGAGTGCAAACTGTGACAAGAGGTCAGGAGAAAATATTAATTAAATATTAAATAATATTACAACTGCATTACAGTAAGGTGTTATGAGGCATTATCAGGCTTGGGGAGTAACACATAACATGTAACTGAGTCAACTGTAATCCATTACAGATACAGAAAAAAGGACATATTGAGATTACTGTTACATTTTGTAAAAAATGGGATTATTTAGCAGGAATAAAATACATCTTTTTCTTCTTTAAAAATGAGCACATGAGGACATTTTTGATGCTATAAAAATGTTATGTTGATGTTAATTGTTTCCATTTTTTTCCAATTGTTCTGTTGTTTTATAGAATACATTACACAATACTTCTTACTAATGTTTATTTTCTCTTGTTTTTATGGACATATTTGATGTCGAGGTAATCCAAAAGTAACAGAAAGAAATACGTAACTTTAATATTGTGATACTTTACAACATTATTTAACAGGTATTTAGTAACTGTATCGGATTACATTTTTAAAGTAATCCTCTTAATTCAACTCTTACTCACTGCCACAAACAATATTTTATTAATGACGTTTTGATGCTAGATGGATCTTCGTCAGGTCAAAACGGGTTAAAACCACACATATAAGATCTCTGTGTGGTTAATCATCCCAACCAGGATAATAATCCTCTGGGAGCAATTAACAATACAATTAGATCTGTAGACAAAAAGTAAACATATAAACAGTAATGTACTTTAGAATATAAATACACACATATATCAGACACATCAACACATATTAAAGCCCACCAAAAATCACCATTTGTGTTAACACACCTGTATTTTTCATTAAATGACAAGTCAAAATGTGAGCTGTGAAAAAAGGCCTGTTGTACCATACCTGGACACTAGATGTCCTCAGAGAGTTTCCTGCTTCTCTAGATCACCTGACTTTCTTCTTCATCATCCACCTGCTTGCACAGGTGTTGCTTATTCTCTCTCTCTCCTTATTTCCTGGAAATAATTTTTACGGCTGCATTCACCGATTTATATTTAAAAAAATAAAAATAAAACTAAGAGAGGTTTGTGTGAGATAAGACTGAGCACGCAGGCATTGTGTTTTAAAGGTCATGCACACCTCTACACACAGGTGTTTTCAATTATTCTGGCTGATTAGACAGAGCTATGAATAGGATTATGTTTCATCAAACTCAATGTAATAACAAAGGTGTAAATTGTCCCACTTTAACGGCTTCAGTAGGAGAGGGAGGTGCTGCTGTGAAGACGTTTAATGTGGGAAAATGTAAATGAAAGCACCAATGTGGGTGCTTTGAGAGAGTTTTAAACATCTTTCAGTTCCTCTGCTGTCAAACCAAACACAACGCCAACAGTCCTGCACTGAGGACATACAATCTAAATGTGGCATAATCCTGTATTCTGGTTTAAATTACTGTGTGTGGGAGATTTTGTGTAGATCAGTTTATGAACACACACCTGGACCAGCATCACCATTCATGTATTTTCATAACAGCAGTGCCACCTCCTGGCTGAATATGGCAATGTAAACTGTTGCTTCAACTCTTTCCAAAAGCACAATATTTAAATTACAAATATTGATTTGTATAAAATTATCAAACGTTTCTGAAGTGAAATGGGACATAAAATTAAAAAATAACCAATGTTGTAACCCAATTATTGAATCTGAGCAGGAAATAAGTTAAATATGCAGAAAATATAATGTGTGTGTTTGTTTCTTTCCTCTAATATTCACACGAATGGCATTTTCTGGAGTCAAACTATCAAAAAACAAGATATAAGTTGTTTAGGTGGAAGGGAATTGAATGCTCACTCATAAATAATCACAGCTGCACAGCTTATGAGGCTGATTGCTAATTAGCTGCACAGTGTGTCAGCTGTTTAATGCGTTAATGTGCACAAAATAAGCAAACAAATGCGCCAAATATCTTCAAATAAATAAATAAATATCTTTTAAGTGTTTGTGTCGTGATAATATATTTAATCTAGCATAAATTCTCTAAATATCCTACATCCTATATGTGAAAGGAGAAATAAACTATAATATTCGCTTGTATTCATTTTCTGTCTTTATTGCCAATAAAAATAAAACTATTAAATAAAAAAAAACTTAATATTAACATAATGTACAAGTGTCACTCATATCTCCGTTTACTTGTTTACAAAATTAAAGTTTAAAGCTAAATTAAACACAAATCAAAGCAATAAAATGTGTAGCTTTTGACGTTTTGGAGGCAGGACGGCCTTGATTTTTCAAAAACAACAGGTGAGCACGTTTTCAGTATCAGGTCACACCGCGGGGGCGTAGCGTCCCTCTAATTGACACACCGGTCGCTGACCCCGCTCTCCCGGACTGCCCCGCGATACAAAAACCAGCGCCTCCGTCCGGTTTACTGCGCCATCTCGTTACGTTAGCTCGGCGGCTAGAAGAAAAGCTAGCTCGCTGCTCTTCGGGGCGAACCGCTTGTGCTCAAAAAGGGACGACCTAACAGTAACAGTTTGACAGATTTTACCGAGAAAGCAAGACATTTTACTCGTACAGGTCGTGGTGAGTATTTTGTCCCCAGACATTTTTCATTTTTCCTTCCTTTTTCTTTTGTTTTTGGACGTTTTTTCCCCCCCTCCGCGATGCTTTTTGGACTGAACGTAACGAGGTAGCTAGCTTAAGCTAACTCGGGAGACTCTCACTCCTCCTTCTCCTCCTTCAAAAAAAAAACAAAAAAAAACAAATGCTGGTTGTGGTTTTTATATTCACGACGCTTTGGATGCATCTTAGCTACAGTTTCACCCCCTTTTTTCCCCCCTCTCAAGTGTGTAGAAGTGGTTTTTGTAGCGTTTATTGTGAAGACTTTTCCTCTGATCCGCTAGTTAGCTCCTTGTGGGGGTTTTTACAGATGCAGAATTCACTCTGATCACTGATCGATTCGCGTACTATCGACTACAAATTGATCAGATTTTTGCAGGTTTTTGTTTCTTTGCAAGCAGAGGAGAACTGGTCTGGTTGCTGGTGTACTTTTTGTGCCTTTTTAAGAATCGGTGGCTAGCGCAGGGCCTGTGTTTCACCTTAATCGCCTGATGGTGGCGCTGTCGGTGTATTGTGGCTGGTTTTTAGGTATTTTTATTTTTTTTATTAAGCATTTTATTCAGCAAACTTGTTTTTTTTTCTGGCTCATGCTGGAGTAGATTTTTATTTTTATTTTTCCTGGTGTTTTTCTTTTATTTTGTATTTTTTTTTCTCCCCACGATGAAGAGAGATTTTCCTGATTTTGGGAAGCTTTGGACAGTTTTTGTTACATAACGTTACAAATACACAGTTTGTTAATTAAACGTTTGTGAATCTGAAAGAGTATTATGGCTGTTTATGTGTTATCAAACTCAATTCACGTCCTCACATTTACTCCTAGGCCGCAGGTACACACATAAACCTCCACTTGAGCTGTTTTAATTAATGTGGGGGGGAAATACTAAAATTCAAAACACTTTACAGGTCACTAAAGAGTGTTTTTATAAGATTATGTTTAAAAAATAACAATGCATCTGAGCATTTATCCCATTAATGAGTGTTAATAGTGAAAGCCTGTCCACAGATCTTCTGCTGTCCTCCATTTTGAGGTGGTGAAACTCAGCTTGTTTACCTTTTTTATTGTCGTCTTCTACATTTATTTTTAATTTAATCATTTATTACACGTCAGTAGATCCTAACTTGTTAAATATGTCACTTAAAAACTGATATTCCTCCATTGTTAGTGTGAAATACATGTGACTAAACTTACGGACTGGCAAAACCTCATGAAATGAACCTGTGAAATAAATTAATAATCTTAAATGTGACACCTTCAGTGATCAACATTTGCTTTCAGTTTGTCTAAACAATTAAAATATTGAGTTCCCGTGATTTGCAAAGTAACATTAAGGGATTTTTTTACAGTTTCTTTACGTACTGAGCCTCGTTAGATCAAGTGGATGCTCTGCTGACATTCACCTGCGCTGTTTATACAATACCAACTCCTGTGAGCTCCTACGTACATGTTTAATAAGGGCTACACAAACATAAACACATGTGACCTAACTGGGGCTCGCCCAGTGCACTCTTACGTGTCCAGTTACGGATATGAACGTGATGGTTGTGTGTTTAGTCCCAGGTTTCTGTGTACTGTATTCTCTCACTTCTCATCGTTTATGTGTAAAAAGCAATTGGATGTTGCACTGAAATCCTGCATTAAGGTGAGGCTGCAGTCCCAAAGTGGTTCGTTGTAATGGGATTTTCTCAAAGAGGCTCCCCCCTACCCCCTTTTCTTTTATTTATTTTTTGTTAAATTGAACTTGTTGGACTCTGTTTGTGTGTTTGCCTCGTCCCTGACTCTCTGTACACACTCCAACCAGGTAAGACTTGGTACAAGATAACCCTGCTCAGCTTGACTGAGGTGTGTTTTCTGTCACCTCAGTATAAATCGCGAGGGGCGAAGGTGAAGGTCGAGACACCAGCCCAAACTGATCCCAGCCCACAGTGTCAAACATCAGACAGACGACAGCCCTGCACACAGACGCTATGGAGTGAGTGATGAATGTTCGACCCCCCTGTCAGCCAGGGGGCGTTACTGTTGATGCCACCACTGTTTTTTTTCCTTCATGTTTGCTGTATCAGCTCACTTCCCATCTCCAAATTCACAGAAAGCTCTGGGCTCCACTCAGCGCTCGCATCCTCCCTTGTGTCCGTCACAATGAAGGTGTCCTATATTGAGAGAAGGGCTGCTCACACGCTGTTAATACGTCGTCATATGAGACTAGATGACCTTTAGCATTTTGGCTCAGATAATTGTGGTGTAGCTTAAATGGTTTCCTCTACTGGTCTTAAATAGTTGTCTGAACGTGTTGAACTGCTCTTGCTGAGTGAAATAGTAATTGTTTTTATCTGCTTCACCACCAGAGTCACATTTTTTTTTTATTTAATACCGTATGCAGGCACCAATATACTAATCTAAAATGTCTTAATGAATATTGAGTTAAAGTAATGTGAGGTTTTTTATTTTTAGTGTCGCTCACCTCTAAACCTCAAACTCTAAACATTAGGCTCTACCTCACAGCTTTGGGAAATTAGACCTCCCGGCACATTATGTTGAGAATATCATTTTTAAAAGGCCTGTAAAATAAAACATTGAAGTGGTTACAGGTCCCCGTTTGTGTCTCTCTGGTGGAAAAGAAGGATGGTTATCTTGAGCTGTCGATGGACAATGACTTGCTGTCCTGAAAATACTTTGTAGGTTTGGGGATAAACCGCTGTCACATAGACCTTTTTTTTATTTATTTTTTATTTTTTGTTAGTTGAAATACAGCTCAGAAATTCATCTCTATGCGTTTCGTTGCTCCATCCTCAGACATGTAAACATGCTGCAGAAAACACTGGTGGTGGTTATTTGTGTTGGTGCAGATGCTGTATAAGGGGTTTAGCAGGGATGTCGTCACTGCACTGGTTTCTTATTCTCACTATGGTTTTGTTATGTTCTGTGTGGCCCATATTGGGGCTTAAGTGCGCTTTAATGGTCCAGTTCAAAGTCTTGAATATAATGTAGATTGCCGAAACCCACTTAAATAAGATTAACGGTAAACCTCCTGAATAGCTCAGTACATATCTCACTATATTTTATATGCTGCAGTATAATACTCTTTAGTAGTCACCTAATTGCAGCACACTTAATATACTGGAACAGTAAAAGAAAATGTCTTTTTAAAGGTTTATATGTTATAGTTTTGTTCTTAGTAAATGCAGCAATGTGCCTTTTTTGTTTTATTAGGGAGTAAAATTCTTAATTCAGCCACAAAAGGTAATTTTGATCCCACATATAAAGTCTGGTCAGTTTGAGTTTGGCCTCAAATGTGGATGATCATTGTGTAATTTGTAATCTAATTGCACCTAATTTGCTTGGTTGGTCGGAGCATGTGCTGCCAAATGAGAAATTAATTAGATCTTTTATGTTTTTTTTCCATTACTCATGATTATTTTTAGACCGTGAGGGAACTGGTGGTCACTGAACCAAAAGGGGAATAAAATGATGCAGCTACGTTTGCTTCTTGTAAATTTTATGCAAGTTAGAGCAGATTTAAAATCAAAGCATAAAAAATTAGGCCAAGTTTGCCACTGTTGATACCAACAGGGTAAATGGCGTCATGTCAACCCATAACTGCCGCAGTTTTCTCCTTGTTGCCGTTTTCATTTCCCAGGAAAGCCTGTTGATCGTGTCCTGATTCAGTCGCCACAGCTGGGTGGGTTCTCCAGTATCTGACCCAGCGACAGCAGGGGTAGTTCATAGCGGTGAATGTCACTCATTGTGCCACTAACTCTGTGTGTGTGTCTGTCTTTCTGCTAGTCGTTCACCCACCACCTCTGCCCTCATGGCCGCCAGCAACGTCACCAACAGGACCGACCCACGCTCCCTCAACTCTCGGGTCTTCATCGGCAACCTCAACACCCTGCTGGTCACCAAGGGGGACGTGGAGGCCATCTTCTCCAAATACGGCAAGATCGTGGGCTGCTCTGTCCACAAGGGCTACGCCTTCGTTCAGTTCGCCAATGAGAGGAACGCCCGAGCTGCTGTCAACGGGGAGGACGGGAGGATGATTGTCGGACAAGTACTTGGTGAGGATGGAATGAGGGAGGGAGAAACATTCTTAGAAAAGCTTTTCTTATCTTTTCAAGTAGGTTATAGTTGGAACAGTTGGTTCTTCATTAGCTTGAAGTAAAGGCACAATTATTCAAAGTCCTTCATCACCGATTGTGTAAGTTTAATAGTTGTTTGCCAAACAATCTTTTTTCCTTCCGACTGATAATATTTAATACCATCGGTGGTCAAATTAACAAATCCCTCGATCAGAAAAGTTTCCCCCTTCAGCAGATAAATGTGAGAACAACTTCTCTAATAGGAATGTAAAAATATACATCTCGCAAATCAAATTGAGATTAAAAAATGAATCACTATATCAATCGTGGTATCAAGAGTTCAGTTTCACTCTTACAAAGAAAAGGACATGTACATTGTTTATACCCTACCTCAGAAATAAACTATTCAGTCATTTGATAGACTTTATTTTGTAGATTTTTGTTTAAGAAGTAAAACTCTTTCAGTCATTTGTCTTCAGTCTCATTTTGTTAAAGAAAATTGTGAATTGTGCCGAATCGTGAGTCGATTGTATCGTTGGATCTCTTCCTGCTAGTGTCAAACTTTGCACATGCATCATTCTGCACAGTGAAGGCCAAAGATCCAGGAGAAATGACAATAAGAAACACATTTTAGTGCAGGGAGACGGTAAATCATTGTCAAACTGTTAAAAATATGAATATTGAGACTAAATTTGAAATTCTCTTCTGTTTTTCTCAGACATCAACCTGGCTGGAGAACCCAAACCTCACCGGTCAAAAACCACCAAACGCTCAGCTGGAGACATGTACAGGTCAGTCACAGTGATACTTGTTACCGCTGTACACTCTTTACACTGAAAGATGCCCCAAGTGAATGTGGTGAAGAGGAAAAAACAACGGCAAAAAGGAACTGAACCAGAAAAGTAAATAAAAATGTTAAAGCTGACCATGACCTTGCATGTATTTCCTCACACGGGCTCTTCTCCTTCTTCTTCCTCTACAGCAGTTCCTCATTTGAACTCGACTACGACTTTCAGAGAGACTATTACGACAGGTGAGTAAAATGTTTCCAGTTGTCTGTTTGTTTGAAAGAGACCTATGAACCTTTTCTGTCACTCATCCGTGTTTCTGTGGTCTTTGTTCTGAACTTCTTCCTGTTTATTTTTTTTACAGCAGTGTGTCTAAACAAATGCAAATGGTGTTTTGTTAATGCTCTGTGTGTAAGTGACAAACTGGAAAGACAGAGTACTCAAGTTTGTTTAATGTTCTGTGTTTTTATTTGTCTGTGTTCGATACCAGAATGTACTCGTACCCGTCCCGCGTTCCCGCTCCCCCTCCCCCCTTGTCGCGGGCCGTGATCCCGTCCAAGCGCCCGCGGGTCAGCCTGAGCGGAGGAAGCAGCCGGCGAACCAAGAGCAGCTTCTCCTCTTCCTCCAAGAGCAGTCAGCGGACTTCCTCGTCCAGAACAAGTAAGAGTCTCTGCTGCTGCTCCAAGATTATCTGAAGCTTTATCAGTCGCTTTTTGGAAATTAGAGGGTAGCTGCAAAAACTTCCTACTTGAGATAAAAATGAATAATAGTTGTTATTGGAGCGCAGAGCACAAAGGGGCAGCAGTTAGGGAGGGTCAATTGATTGTGTAATTGTAACGTCACAGCCCTACGCACAAATAAAATGTACGTTCAGTGGACAGTTGTGCGTCTGGATGTGGACAATAAACACTTTGTCTCCCTCATACTTTAAGAAAAAGTCAGTGGCTTGAGTACACTCGTTTCCTTCCCCTTTCTCTGCAGTGAAAGTGGACGAGCTGCAGACCATCAAGCGGGAGTTGACCCAAATCAAAAGCAAAGTGGACGACCTGCTGGAGAGCCTTGAGCGCATGGAGAAGGACCACAGCAAGAAGTCCGGTAGGGGGCAACACAGTGTGCTTTATTAGGGGGTGGAGAGTCTGTGTCTGACCCGTTGGTTTTATTTATCTGTAGGAGGAGAATAAGACTAGATGGGTTGTAAACTAAAGCCTACAGAACAGAACAGAAACAGCCACAGCGTCTGAGTGCTTCTTATGAGCTGCGTTTTAATATAACGAGCGATGATTTCTGAACACGCGTTCCTGTTTGGCAGAAGCTAAGAGTATAAAAACGGAGCCAGGAGAGGTGACCTCACCGCCGCACCCAAGCAACAAGAAGGATGATGGGATGAAGAGAGACCGGGAGAGCCAGGAGATGAACGACTCGGACGAGGATGACGACGATGAGGAAGAAGAAGGAGACCTGCTGGAGGAGGAAGAGGTGAGACTGAACTGTATATTTAGGTGTAGAAATCTGTCCACATGCACACACGTTCGTCACATTTATAAAACCTCATACGTCTGTTCCCACGTGTTTTTCACTCATACATCTCAATCGTCCTAAAATATATACATGAGCATTTTTATGTGCGATAGGCTAATCAATTAATCAACCAATCAAAACTGTAATAACGATAGCTAAACTGACAAATTAGCAAGGTTAATATATCTGCTTTATTAGCTTGTTGCAGCTTTTATCTGTGGATAAGACGACCGAAAAAATGACTAGTTAATATTTTTCCTACTGTATTATCTGCTCCCTGTTTGTCTTGGTTGCAGTTGTTTAAAAAAACAAATAAGGGGTTTGTATCAAGATTGTTTTTATTTTTAAAACTGACACTAACTTTATTTGTATAGCACTTTAAAAAAAACAAAACAATGTTCATGTACAAAAACATGTTTACGAAGTGCTTTACATGCACACAAAACACCTACAGTCAGATATTATTTAAAAAGAACACGGAACAAAAACATAGTACACAGAAGTGTTTGCTGAAAGAAATTAAATGATTAAAATAAAAAGTAATCAAGAAATGATTGTAATCTGTTTTTACACCTTTTGACGTAAAGCCTGACGTACCGTGTCTGACCGCTGCATATTTAAAGTGTTAGTTACATTGCAACCCACCGTTGTCGATGACATTTTACCACGTTCGCTCATACAAACTTGCTTTTTAAAACTGCAGGTGAAGAGTCAAGAGAGGGAGGATGAAGAAGATGAAGAGGAGGAAGGCGAGCATGTGGAAGGCGACGACGACGATGGCGACAGTGTCAACGGTGAAGAGGACTCGTAGACACGGACCACACCGGCGCATGCGGCGTACACACAGCTTCCAGTAGGAACTCGGACTCCTGTTTTAACACTCATATTGTAGATACAAAGCAAACCAGTGGACACACACACACACACACACACACACACACAAAAGCATGGTGCACACACACACACACAGACACTGTTGTTCTATTGTCCCGAAAGCCGTTTAATTTTTTTGGTTTATTTTGGCCAGTTGTTCAGTATCACTGTAACAGGAATAACTAGCTGTAGGTTCCAGTTTGTGTTTTTACTGCGTCGTTACTGGTCTTCAGGAGAAGGCAGAAACATGGACTGTTAATGTTCTCAGAGACGACAGCTCGACGGACATGTCTTAACGCGAGGACTAAAATCCAGCTACAAAAGACCGTTTTTAGATTCAATGTGTTTGTTTTTCCCTCATCGGTGAGTTTTTGACCTTGTGTGTCTGTATGTTAATGTCAGTTTTTTTTATACTATTCAGTTTAACTGTAAAGGAATAAATTGCAATAAAATATTAAAATGGAAAACAATTCTGTGTTTTGTTTTTGTTTTTTTTCCCCACAAATTGCAGAACTAAATCGGGGTATTTCCCGCATCCTGGAAAAGCTGAATATTAAGTGACCAGTTGGTTGGTTGGTTTTTCCCTGTCGTGCAAATATCCTGGATTTAAAATTAGTTTTCCCTGAAAATTATTTGTATTTTATTTCCTCAGTCAGATCACCTATGCAAACCGAGATTAGTAGTCAAATCACCAGAGATGCCGCAAAAACAAACAAGCTGTGGTGAGAGCATGGAACGCGAGCTAAGCCAGAGTGTCACTAAAACACTGAGCACCTATTTGGAATGAACCTGAGACTGACCTGCATCACTAAAGAAAATGAGGAATAAAACTGGAGTTAAACGTGTAAATATTTGGCCTATCGGCAGCTGAACTGACCGTTTGTGGGACTGTAGTTCCTCTACCACGCTCCGCTCGCAGCAGCTCTATCCGCCACAGTTTAAGAACCACTGGAGTACAACCAACACTGTCCATTGTAAACATCCATCGACACAAACAAGTAGAACATAGTTTCAGCTTTTATTATTATTTTAGATGAACTCTCCCTTCAACAGATATCTTAGTCACAGTACATTCATACATAAATATTAACATAACATCCTGGTTTGATTTTCCCCTTCATGGATGTGACTGTTTGTGGTCAGTGAGGTTTACTGCCAAGAGACACACCTCAAACTCATTCCACCGAAGTCTGTCAATTTGCCAAAACGGCTTGTGGTGCCAGATGATCTAGTTTGTTTTACGCAAGTGAAACACTAGAATCACACCCACTCTTCCCCATAGTGCAGAAAATTCAAGAGTTATTTAGTAACTAAAATCACAAGAAGTCTTTGCAAATAACATGAATATCATTCATTGGTTTAGCTTTTCAGCTAAAAGTACACGGTGCAAAATATACTTTAAATGACTAAATAAATTCAGTAAAAACATTTTATACATAGTTTGTGTGAAAACTGCGCATCAGTCATCTTTTATTGTATCCGACTGGCCGCAGCTTCCCTTTAAGTCCTTCAGGCTCTCAGCAGGAAGGACAGTGTGAGGACACTCAGCAGGAGCAGCACAGCTGGCAGGGACAGAGACACAAAGGGCGTTTATCAGATGATGTTTGTTCATTAGACGTTTATTCTTTCGTGACACGGTAGCCGGGCAGTGATGGTTTTGTTACAGTTGGTAGCTTTTATTTTATTTGTTCAGATTTCTCAGATATCAGTCTGCCTCCACTTTCCACTAATAAAGCTCAATGGCTTCATCGCTTTATGTTAACAATGTCGCTGGTACTCTGAATGATCCTCAGAGAATGTACATGTTAACTGTTTTCATTGGATCTGTTCGGTGTATTTCAGACATTGTTTCTGTTTTTTCTTTTTTTTTTTTTAAAACCTCATTTTGCGAATAGTTTGATCTTCGCAGATAAAATTCCACTTATATCCACTGTGTCTGGGTGGAGGCGTAAATTGACAAATATCTCTGACCAAATGAACCAGAACTAAGAGAGAAAACAGTCATGTTGCAGCTGATAAAGAGAACCAGGATGAACAGTGAGGTAAAAAAGGGAGTAAGCTCAACCTGATTGTCACCTTCTTCATATTTCCCCACCTCTTAAACACTGAGACTTTAGTTAATACACTGCTGTTTAACTGAAGGCAACTTCCACATTGAGTTTTGAAGTTCAGTCTTGACCTTGGCAACAGCAGTCGACAAAACATCTCCCCCCAAATGTCCATTCAGTAGCTGCCACCTGGAGCTTTTACTTGCATTTCATCAGTTTCTCTCCCTTAACTCCATCTGCTGATGATCATCTGATGTGATCGAAAGCTCCAGAACAGTAAATAAAGAGAGAATATTTTGTCTATTTTGAGCTGTGCGCTAACTGAAAGGCTCTCTTGGTCACTTCCTGTCCATTTTCCCATAAAAGGTACTAAACTGCATTGCTTTTTTCCAGAATCTTCTCTATGAATTTACAATCACATCTTGGTAAAATAGAATATAACTATATACTATAATGTTTTTTTTACAGGTGATCACACATCCTTCTGCACAAGTTTGCTTCAATTGACCTGATTTTGTCTGTTTATAGTAGTCGGATTGTTTCATATAAATGTAATGTTATACCAAACCACAACGACATGTGTTACACGTGTTAAATCAGGCCACTGTATCCCTCTGGTGTAGAGCATCTGAAGACCTACTGTCGTGTGCAAGTATATAATATAATGTGGTGTGTGTTGTTTACCATGAGGGTGGACAGCTCCAGATCCTGATGTCGTTGATCCTGTTGTTGTAGGTGCGGTTGTGGTGGCGACATTGCTGGTCGGGTTGGCGAGGTTCAGAGGGCCTTTGTTCAGAGTGACGTTGAAGGCACCGAAAGTAGCTGAACCATTATAAGAGGAGACAAGTACGCTGTTTATCTGTATTCGTATTTTTGCTATATTTACATAAGTAAAGATAATATCTCAATGCAAATAGTTTGTTTTAATCTTGCCAAACCATCCCCAAAAGTGGGTTGAGTTTTAAAAAGGCGTTAAAGTAAGTTTTAGTTGTATTTAAGTGTCTGAAACACTATTTTACATTTAATTCACATTCATTGATCAGAGTTTCTATATCTTGCTAGGCTCTATCCAGCTACTATGCTAGCTAGCTGCTAGTATGATAATTAGCAGTCAACTGGGTCAGTGTCAAGTTATACAGAAGAATTTGGAGGTCATTATGAAGTACACAGTTTAAGGTTAATTTTAAATGCTCAAACTTGTAACTTTATTCAAAAAGTCAGCTGTCCAGACTCATTTTGTCTGTTTTTTAAGGGGAGCTAATAGTAGCTCGTCAGCCCTGCTCACTTTAGACAGAAACATTGAAGTGTTCAGGTTTTTTTGATACATTTTTGCTTTAGTACATAATATTTACTATATTTAACTGAAAGTATTGTAAGTTAGTTAACTGGGTCTGTGTCTAAGTTATATACAAGAGCTTGGCAGTCATTATCAAGTACCCATTTAGTGTAATAGCACAAACCTATCTCTTATAACTTTATGAATAAAAAACAATGAATAATATCAGGATAAAGGGTGAAATCAATAATTATCTTGGCATTTCTATCAGTAATTTGGTGTATATTTATGTATTTTCCATTTATGATGATTTGTTAATACATTAAATTTATACTTGTAATAACATGCAGTATTCTCAAAATAAATCAACAACAAATTCTGTTTCTAAAGGGAAAATACCTGTACTGTGCAATTATGTAGCTCTTTATATATCCTATATATAACCTATATTTCCCTTAAATACCATTTACTGTGTAGTTTTGTGCTGTGCAATTACATCATTTTTTATTCTGTGTTACTGCTGTAACAAGCACATTTCCCCAGTGTGGGATCTATAAAGTCCTATCTTATCTTGAATCATGTTGTTAACCAATATGCTATGTACAGTGTGCGTTGAGTACTTACTTCCATCATATGTTCCAGTCCCGAGGAGGATGAAGAAGGTGGTATCTTTGTTGGCTCTGGTCTGTGTGGCGTTCACATTTGGGACGTTGAACTCGCACTTGATCACGCTGCCGTTCACCATGCCTCGAATTTCTGTCACTGTCTAGGAAGGGAATGTGACATAAAGTAAGTCACCTTTAGGTAAAATATACAGCATATAACACATTTATGCAGAGAATAAGACAAGATGTTTCTGATTTGAGGCCCCTCACCCTCTCCGTGGCACTCTGCTCATTGTTGGAGTTGTTTCTCTGCATTGTCCGGAAGAGGAATGACCCGTTGTTTGAGCTGTTTTGAGCGCAGATGAAAAGCATGGTGTTACCCTGAGGAAAGAATTAGTGGTAAAAGGATGAGATGACTTCCTCGTAGTGAAGACAATAACAAATTCCACAGTCATACACAGTGTCTTTTGTTAGGGCTGGAAAATCAAGAAGAAGTGATGAAATAGTCGAGACAATTAGTTTCTAATTCTACTTGTTCATTCACCTGTGAATGTTTTTGGCACCATTGTGCATTGTTTTGTTTTTGTACTTCCTTGTTTGTTCGTTCATGTCGAGTTTTAACATTCTGGAAAGTTTCACATCGCGCAGTATGTTTCATAGACAGACAACTTGCTCATCTTAAAAACTGTGGAGAATATTTTGATTTAAAGTCACTTGGAGCAAAATTTTAATTACTTTAAAACTTATGAAAAACTAAAACCTGCGGTGAAGTAAATGATATAATAAAAGGTGTAACTAACTTGTTATTTCTGCCATTTAAAAAAAATTAAAATAAATATATATATATATATATAATTCATGCATAATCACTAAAATAATTACACTACAAGCTCAATAAAAATGTAAATGTAAGTTGGATAAAACAAATTTTCTGTATGGCCAAGTCTACTGTTAAGTTAGTTAAGTGTTAAAGCTACATACAAGTGCTTGTATAAGTATAAATGTGCAAATGTATCTGTGATTATAGGTCAACATTATCCAGAAAAGTCAGATATCCAGCAGAATATATTGCCTGTTTGTTGTGTGTTAGCTTTACTGCCTCGTTCAACAGTTAATGACAGTTTGTGATGTTTTAGTTTTGGTTTAGTTTTTATGTATGAAATGTTAATTTTTTTTATCTTTGTAATGCTGTAAAAGAATTTCAGCTTACCAGCAAGCTTTTACTGGTCCACTATAACTCAACTAGTTGCATTATTAAGTAATAAAACCAGTTTATTACTCATCTGTGAAAACATGGCAGCCATATAGCACCTGTTAGGACTCAATGATCTATTCCTTATGTACAGCATTCAGTATTTTAGAAGAGAAATATTCAGTTTTTCTTCAGGCGGTCCTTATCGCCTCAATAAATAACGTATCAGGTCAATAAACGTCACATGACCAGGTCATATTTAGCAGGTCTATGTGGTGAACTAGGTCAATAAAAGTATTAAAAAAAAGCAAGTCAATTTGCTTTTGACGCAAGCTCGGATATGTTAACAACGGGCGTTGTATGATATGATATTTGTGTCTCTCATTTCATCTCATAAAACTTGTCTCGTTCATCTGAAGTATTTACATTTTGTTGGCTGAACGGCTGGACATTTCTGCCTTACACAGCATTACAT
>NW_023339796.1:4878902-4896947 GCF_004916995.1 Morone saxatilis | reverse complement strand
CAAGTCCTTTTTAGAAGATCCATCCTTTGATTTGGGACAATATACTGAGCTATAGAGTCATGAGTTTGTCCTATTTTACATATATAACACTTCTGTGTGTGTTTCTACCTCTGAAGCATTCACAGTGAGTCCCAGAGCGATGTATCCTGTGGAGTCTCCATCTGAGTTTCGATGGACAGTGTCAGTGGCCGTTGGGTGAGCTGTTGTTTTAGCGACACAGACGACAAACCAGACATTTGTTTCCACTAGGATCACAGTTATCTGGGGTCTCCACACACAGTTTAGTGACTCCACAACCAGTCCGACTGATGTTCACCTGGTAGAAAACACACATATGAGCACAGCCATTTATACACCAAGTCACAAGCTTAAAACATCTGCACCCTCTGTACTTTTAATGGACTAAACTTTGTTCTCCAGCTGGATTATGACAATATTTCGTGGTAAAACTACTATTAGTACATTTTTGAGAATATATCCAATGCATCGATTTGCCTTAAAAGCTTACATTATCTGCAAGTTGACAGTGAGAGGTCATTAAAATGAGTCTGCAGTTTGTTTGTTATGACGTGCATAAATGTATTTTGCTAGTAGTAGTAATAGTTTGATTAACTATATAGCTGGTGAGGATTTTTACTCTAAAAGACACTTTTGTTAACAACGTATCACTTTGTCAATTCTAAAACTCATTATAGCTGGTAAACGTCCTTAAACAAACGTCACATTGATGTGTTTGAGGAACAAAGGTCAAGATGGTATTTACACAGAGAGGATTAAAGGGAAGAAACCCCACCTCTGTATTATTGGCAAATGACAAATGAGACGTTCCTTGGACACCTGGTGCCACATAGACCATCAGTGCCGCCACCAACAGGATCAGTCCTCGTTCCATCCCTAACAGGAGGGGACAGAAAATGAACAAAAAGTACACTTAACAGATTAAATAAGGTTTGATTTTAATAACTTATAGAGATATTAAAACTGTTCTGTCACACCCAATAACATCATACAACTGTAACATGTCTGACGTTAGAATTTGTGTGAATAATTAATTTAAGCACATTCATAACATAAGTGTTGTATTATACAAAAACAGAATATATATATATATATATATATATATTCATATATTAGCAGTTACACTATGAATGAATGTGTGAATTAAGTTTTTACTACTCTTTAGCAAACATAAACACCTTAAAGTTAAAGCAATCTTTCCACTTTTGATCATAAAGAAAACACAATATGAAACCAAAATATGAAACCACAATATTTGTATGGTTTTGTGGAGCTATTTAATGGAACAATAACTCTTAAATCATCATATTTTGTATCGTACAAAATACAGAAAAATATTCTTCTGTCTTCTGTCTACAAATCATCTAGTTAGTATCACTTGTGATTACCTTTAATATATTTTATAAGCTACTGAAAATAAATGATAAAAGAACAAGTAACAGTGATCATTCAGGCAATACAAAAGACAAACAATAAACGATAAACAATAAAAATGTGAGTCTTACCTGAGTAGTTAGAGTCAAATGCTGAGCAGTGGGAAATGTTCTTAGTTCAGTTGTTTCTGCTCCTCTGTGTGAAAATGGACAGTGGGGGTTGATTTAAATCATCAGTGATGATGCTCAGCGGTGATGATGTGGGGGGCGGGGGGAAGAGCATCCTGCAGGGGGCGGAGCCTTGTGAGAATTCACCTGACAGCCTACCTGCCAGAAGGCATGCACTTCAGAAAGCTGTTTTTCTGGAAAAGTCTCATGATTGTTGAGTGGGAAATCAATTTCTGAGATTTGTTGACAGCACAAAGATACAAAGATAATAACTTATTTAAAAGGTTATTATAGTTCAAAGTTTGGATTATATCACTAAGGTATATATATAGTACTGTATATAGTGGAAGTGGGCTTATTGTTTATCACCTGTATTTTTTACACCGCTGATTGTGAGAAAGGTTAAGATGTAGTGAGCAAAGATGGGTGATTTATTATTCTAAATCTACATCAACAACAACAACAAACAACAAACAACAACACAGTTCTTCAAATGTTCATCAAAAAACTTCGCAAACACACTTTTGGCTTTGATAGAACATAAAACATATCAATGGTTTTGCATAAGAATTCAAATTATTATTATTATTATTATTATTATTATTATTATGGACTGATAATTTATTGCCTGTGATTTAATAATCTGGATAATTTATAATATTACCATTATCCGCCTATAACTCATCTGCCCAGTTAATTTTTGTGAATCCGTAAATAAAATATGATCCAAACAGGCAAAAAATAAACCAAAAATACAATTATATTGAGGTTAAAGTCCAGATTCCAATTCCCATAAAGAAACTACAAATGCAGTTGTGTGAGTAGAGTTAAAAATTGATTTAAACATGTAGAAGTAGAGAAATCTGAATTATACTTAACTAAGACTAAACTGGTGGATTTTAGTTTCAGGTTTAGCCTCTTGGAACTTCTTCTAGCAACATGTTTATAATTAGAATCTTTTGTAAATCACACTGTGATTGGTCTTTTTCTGACTACATCATCCAGTATCACATGCCAGTGACTCAATGTCACCAAATGTTCATCCTGCCAACTGAAAGCCAAGGGCCATTGTGATCAAACATTCCTATCAGGTTATTCATTTAGTTTTCCCGAACGGTAAAGTTTTTGTTTCTGGGAGTCTTTGTTTACAATTATGAAATATTAACAGTAGAGTAAATAACGAAAGAGAACACCACAAACAGTACAGTACACTTAGCAATTAAATTGGTCAGATAAGACATCAGGGAGAAACCTCCATTCAAAATTAGCACTGAGGTGGTCTAACTACAGGCACCCTGAATAATTACTCTGATTACTCTGAAGGTAAAACAAAACATCTTTCTTTGCTTCTCCTGAAACTCAATCTGAAGGTGAAACTCAACTTGTCTGCAACTGCTCTGAGACAGAGCTCTAGTAAAATATGTATGCTACTGAGCCAGATGTTGGAAATGTTGAGTTTTTATTAATTTATTCAAACCAATGTTCAATTATATTTTCTTTAAATTCAAAACCTTCTTCGGCACAAACTAGGGATTTTCGGCAGGCGGAAAATTGGAACCTCTTTCTTTTGTTTGACTTGTTGTTGGCATATGCAAATATTTAATTTTAATGCTTCAATTGGTATAGAGGTTTGCAATAATGTAGCATAAAAACAAATGCAACACACCACAACCTTTGTAGCCTATGTAATACAGAGGACTCGACCTCCTCCGAGGTAGCTGCTCTGGCTGCAGTTCCTCCGTTACCAACAGCGGTGCAGTGGTGCCTCTTTTTAAGTAGCCCATCCAGCAAAAGACAAGGTATTATAAACAGTGACGTGTAAGCCTGCTTTTTACAAAAGGTTTGAAAGGGGAATTTCCAGCAGCCGTTTGATGACAGGCTATTGACGTCAACCTGGCTGGCTCTTGAGTATTTATTGAGTAAATATCTTTCTTTATTATTAGAATTGTTGAATAAATTTGGAGGGCAGTGATTTAAAAAGCTTTTAATATCTTAATAATAATCACTGTCCTCTTAAGTGCCTCAGATTTTCTAAACTAGATCCTCAAACAGTTTTTTTCACACCTGAGCCGCCCTCCATGCATCTTAACGTGTTACTTTCTTTAAAATTGACTAAATCTTGAATATTGATTGTGTATGTATGTAAATATAGGGATTTTACTTTATTTAGGTTTTAAATTTCCCTTCCTTCTAATGACATTGTTCACATTATGTTTACCTTCAAGTTCAGCTCTTTCCTAAATCCCTGGAATTATCTTAATGTTGTAATATTTATGAACAACATGCACCCTTCATAGTGAAGGACATGTAGTTTAAAACAGGTTTAATGGTGATCCCTCATCAAACACACTGCAGGGCCGTGCAGGTCTGGTGTCTCCTCACTCTGATTGGATCTCCGAGTGTGTTTGCTCTGTAAGTCTGGACTGTTTGACCAAAATACACACCTTAAATTGGCCGTAGCGGGTGCAGTGTGTGTCTGCGTTTTGTGAAGAGAGACAAAACAAATACTGAGAAAAAAAGAGAGTGCAAAGTAACAATATTACAACACGAGAGGCAATTCTTGAAGAAAATTAGTGTGAATGAATCATTTTATGAAAACTCTTTGACCTTGATGCATTTGTGGAGTTAAATGTGTAATGGGACTGAATGTGGGTCATAATAAAGAGCTCATTCATAGTTACATTTGTTGCATAACAACAAAAAGCGATTTGGATGAATTATTGTTATTTCCTGTGAATATTAGATCAGAGATTAGATATTATTAGGAACTTTTAATACAATTCTCTGTATGTATTATGTATTGTTTATTTTTCAACAATCATACATACTCAATAGGCTTCTTTTTTTTTGACAAATTACCCTTCTTTTAGCTCTTCTGCTTGTTTTAACTTCCGACTCTTCTAATGCAGCACGAGGCTGTTTATCAGAGACTGAAAGCTCTGGGAATATAGTTTGTGCTCAGATCTTCAAAGTTTAGATCTTAAATAGCAACTTTAAAAGTAAATTTGTAAAGGTTTCTTACACTATGTAAAATCAAGAAGGCCTTGCAACCCCCTTGGGAATAACTGCTGCGGAGCCTGCATCCTATTTTGTATCAAATTGTTCTCCAACTGTGTTCATCAAACATAACACAGCAAATGTTGAGGATCACTCATTTTCACTCTGTCACCCAAAAAAAGAGGCAAAAATAGTTGAGTTTGACTCCTTATGAAACACTTTATTTGGAACAGGCTTCTATATGAGACCGGCCTTTAATTTCTTCAGGAAAGATGGGAAATAATATCAAAATATGAAAATAACTGTTGTATGATTAATTTGATCAGTTGACACTTTAGTGCTCATAGTTTCTGTAGAATGAACTGAATGATTGAACTGTGAATAATCTAACTAACGATGTGTATCATTGACAACAGTTTATATTATTTTTGTAGGCAATCGAAGCAGCTCAAGGTTTTATACACCCAAAACATTTCTATACAACCCAGACCATGCCTCTAATTGAGACCTACTTTTATTTGAATTTATACAGTAATTATGCATTTTGAGTATTATTAGTACATTGAGTATTCCTTACTCCATTCACTCATGATGTAGATAGTATGTCCTATCTCATGGTAAAGAGAGAAGGACCGAGATGAAAAGGTTCACCGCAACATAGCCACAACTACACTAATAGAAATGACGCAGACAATAGAGGCACTGTTCTTTGTTCTGCATTGTCGTCATACATTATTTCACAATCACCTGTACTACTCTTCCTCATTCTGTGAGAGAACAACTGTCGTCACCTGTGACTTCTGAACATGGGAGATGAATTTGCAGGAATTTGGCGGAAACTATTTTAGAAGCCACACATTTCTCAGTAAGACATTTCACAAGCTGAATTATCACTGTTTATTTTGCCATGTAAGTTTGAAATGTTTTTTTTTTTTATGTGTTGTTTCTCATTGTTGGTAGGCGGGGGAACTTCAGCCTCCAATCTCGAATTTCTGTTCACTAGGACTGTTTTTGTTAGAGTTGAGAGTTGAACTGATTGACGCAGGTTTTTAAAAGTTTAGTTGTTGTGTTTTGGGAAGATGAGTGTTTGCACACACCTTCCACACCCATTTATATCAACATAGGTGTTTACAGTCAGTCTCTCCTCAGGAATGTATGTATGGGTGTGTGTGAGGTCTTGTTACTTTTTTACTTGAAAGTCTTATGATTTATAAAAATGCATTTAGTCCTGCATTGAAAATGTTACTTAAGTGAAAGTATGTAAGTATAATCAGGAAAAAGTACACAAAGTATTAAAAGTACTCAATGAACCATAAAAGTCCCCTGTGACTGTTATGTTATATGATATTATTACATAAGTATTACTGATAATGTAAAAGCAGGATTTTGCTGTTGTGGTTGGTTGAGGTGGAACTAATTTTAAACTATTTTGTAGGACTGCAGCTATATTATTTTCATTATGGATTAATCTGCTGATTATTTTCTTGAGTAATTTATTGTTTTTTTTTTGTAAAATAATCTGAAAATGGAGAGAAATGTTGTTTCAATAACACAGAGCCCAAACTGACACCTTCACAATGCTTGTTTTGTCCAACCAACAGTTCAAACCTCAAAATCATTACAAATAAGATTTAAATATATAAAGATATACATTTAAATTATTAAAAATAAATAAAATAGGTAAATCCTCACATTGCAGAAGCTGGAACCATTAAATGTTTTTGCATAAAAAATTATAAACAATTATAAAAATAGTTGCCAATTTTAATTGACTGATGAATCGACTATTTGCACTACTGTTGGGTGGTTATAAAAAAAACATAATATTTCTTAAACTTTTCATATGATTTTATGCAGCAACATTAATTTGTTCAAAGCTGTGAAAATAATTGTAGTAAAATGTGAAAAAAAATTATGAGAAATGTACTTTTTGGCAGTATAAACGTACAACAGTAAATACTTGAGTAAATATGCTTCATTACATTCCACCACAGGTTAAAGGTCATTCTGTGTGTGCTTATGTTAAAATTATTGCTTCCTCTAATCTTTATTTAAATACATCTTTCCAAAAATATCTGCCAATGATTTACCAGTGGCGGAACAAGTGTTCAGATCCTGTTCTGTAACAAGCAGCAATCCCTCAAACTAATACTACTGCAGTAAAGTCCAAAGTGCGCTTCAAATTGTACTTAAAGTCCAGAAGTTTCATAAACAAAACTGTTCAAATGTGAAAGCACAGTGAGCTTTATATTATTATATATTATTATGTTGTGTCATTATTATTACTGATGCATTAATGTCTAGGTAGCATTTTACTACTGTAGACAGATTAAACTACACTGTTCGGTAGTTTAATCTGTAACAATACATCATATTGTATGTTGAAGTTGATATTAAATTGATATTTGTAGAGTAAAGTAGAGTTTATTTGTCCCTGAGTTTGTAAACAAAGTGACTGAATGTATCTTTTTTTAGGACATAACCTATTTTATTTGTATTTTTATCATTAATGTTTATTAACTATTGCTTCTTCCAATAAAATATAATTGAAAATGTTGTTAAGTATAAAGTATGGTAACACCCAAGTAAACATTGTAGCTACAGTAGTGGAGTAAATGTATGTACAGTATAGAGAAAAAATAACAAACACAAGTTAAAGGTGTCAAATGAAAGGACTTAAAATTAGTCATTATATAAAAATATTAAAGCTATAAGTTGCTGCAAACGTGAATTTACTCGACCAGAAGTTCTTGTCAGATGAACTCAAATGCGTCTGGTTCAGCTCTCTGTCGCTCCCCAGTGGACATCAGCTGTTAATAATTTCATGGATGAATAGTAGAAACGTATAGGAAAAAAAGTGTTAAGAGCCAAAACATTTTAATATTCCAATAGTTTATTTGTTCAATAAGAAACCAGAACCGTAGAAAAATATTTAGCCATATAAAATAACATACAGTAAACATATAAAACACAAGACATCAGACAAAGTGAACCATTGCATTCAGAAGTGGTTAAAGTGCACTGAGTGAAAACTGTCTGTAAATTTAGGAAAACAAAAATCTGATTATTTAATTACAGAAATGGTCATTATTATGATTATTATTCAGCCTATAAGAAAGGCACAATATGTACTTTCCCACACTAGGGAGGGAAAATGTCCTGTAGTTTTACCCTGAACCACAAAATTAAAAAAATAACAGACACCACGCAAAACTACGTGTTTCAACAGAACATGTTATGGTTTTAAATATACATTTAAAGGTGTAATGTCGTTATTATGGAGGAAATCTGCTTTACAGACGCTTTGGCAAAAAAACATTTTTTACAAAACAACTACAGCTTCAGTTTTTAGTTCAAACGTGGAAGGCAGATGCTAAAACTCCTACTGTACGTACAAGACTGGTAGTGGTTGTATCCCCCCCAAAAAAAACAACTGCTGCAGAAGTTGATAAATGCAGCTCATCAACAGCTTTTAATCTCAGTTTTCTTTCTATTCTCTTCAGTAAAACAAAAAAAAGGTTTGATAAACAGGCTTTCGGAGCAGTAACACTATTATTATCACTCCTGATTAAAGGATAGGTAGCATTAGTATACATTAACATTGACGTGCCCATTAACATGTCGATTACAGCAACTGAAACGGTTGCTGTAATCATTCCTCCTGTTCATACTGGCTGTGAAGAGATTCCTTTGTAGTGCAGTCCTATTTGTCTATTTTGAAGTGTACTGTAACTTCTTTACATCTTAATTTAATTTTAACAAATGTTTCTCATCATTTGCACACAAAGTTCTCCTTTTCTATTTGCAGTGAACTCCAGAGAAGTACAAATAAAGGCTTGTTCATACTTTGAATTTGACGTGTTTGCTTGATGAGCATCATCAGTTTTTTCCCCTCTTTTTAATGGTAAATGGTAAATGCGACCTGTACTTGTATAGCGCCTTTCTAGGCTCCGACCACTCAAAGCGCTTTTACATGGCTTTTACATGCTTTTTATTCACCCTTTCACCACACATTCAGCACCAGCGATGGACCGAAGTCCATCGAACAGAAACTAATCATTCATACACATTCACCAACCGATGCTATGCATCAGGAGCCAATTTGGGTTCAGTATCATTGCTCAAGGATATTTTAATCATTTCATACACCCACTCACGACAACCGAATGCTATGGCATTCAAAGGAGCAATTTTGCGGGTTCAGTATCTTGCTTCAGTATCTTGCTCAAGGATACTTCGACACGTGGCAGGAGGAGCCGGGGATCGAACCAACAACAATCTTCAACTTTACATGTTGTTTTAAGTAAATCTTACAAACCTAAGTCTTGATAGCCAGTACTGATTACTGAATCAGATCCAATGACCTTTTTCACAGCGAACATTTTGACTTAGCAGAAAAAGCACAGGTGATACCGATAACAGTAACAATGGCACAATTCCAGCAATGATTGCAGTTCAGTACATCAATAATAATGTTATTAGTTACACCTATAATGTGAAAACAAGGCAAATATCTTCTGTGAACTTCATGTTTAGTTAAAAAGGTCCAGTGTGTAACATTCAGGAGGAATATGATGTTAACAGGTAGTTTTTCATTAGTGTCTAATCACCCGAATATAGGACAGATAAGAGGAATATAGGAATATATATAGATGCAGCAGGTCGCCTTCCATGGAGGCCGCCGTGTTGAACTGCCAGGATTTCTACAGTAGCCCAGAAGGGACAAACCAAACACTGGATCTGCAAGTATGCCACTAAATGCCAATGAATCCTACTCAACTCCTCAGAAACGTGACATTATGTAAGCATAATATGACCGTACCTTTCACCATCAAGGGGTTTTTATCTTAAGTTTCCTTTTGCTGCAACTCAGCAAGGATACATTGCCTGGGAGAAATGCAAAAATTTGGGACTAAAAAGATTTCTAAGATACCCAAATAGTTTGACTGGTTGAACTTTAAGAATGAGGACTTTAGGATTTTTTGGATGGATGTTAGCAGGATGAACTCCTTCAATGTACATATGGCACATGTGTGTTGTGTTTCAGTCCAGCTGAAATCTCATCTAAATTTAGTTTTTTTAATGTAGTGTAACAGTCTTGTATTATTAAAAGGAAGAAAAAAGGTCTCCAAGAAATATCAGAAATGCTCCTTTTTTGTTGTTGATTGACAGCCGCTGAACTTAAAATAAACCTAACGTTTAATGTGATAACTGTGTATTCATGGAACATCTTTAAAATTAAATATAAAGTCCGTCCTCCATCTGCGCGTTGGATCGTGGTCGAGATCCCTGGTGGCTGTGTCTACTGTCACTTCCTCTCCTCTCTCTGTCCCTCCTCTGACTCTCTCCATCCTCTTTCCTCTTCACCTTCTCCTTCTCCTTCTCCTTCTCCTTCTCCTCCTCAGCCCCTGCTCTCTCAAACTGCCTCCTCGCGCTCTCAATCCTGCTCCCTCGTTTCTCCTCCCCTGTCTCCCTCTGGTCATCTCTCCTGTGGCGACTCCTTTTTGAGTCCTCCCTGCGGCTCCCCGACTCTCTCTCCGAATGCTCCCCCCTCCTCCATGCCGTTTCGTGACTCCGATGCGACTCTCTCCTCGCGTCGCCTTTCCCATGATCTTCCCTGGTCGTCCCTCTCTCCGCATCCCTCCTGGATTCTCTTCCTTCCTTGCTTTCTCTCTTCTCTTCTCTAGTTTTTGAAATCTCAGCTCTCCAGTCCCTCACTCCTCTCTCCTCCTCTGTCCTCCTCCAGCTCTCCATCCTGTCACTGTGTCTGCTGCTGCTGCCACCTCCCTTGTCTGTTTCTTTCGTCTCGTGTTTGCTCCCGCTTTCACTCCTGTGATGGTCTTTGATCCTGCTGCCATGCCTCCTCGTACTCCCACTTTCCGCCTCTTTCTCTCTGGTCGTCGCTCTTTCATCCTCTCTGCTGCTCCTGCTCCTTTCACTTTCCCTCTCCGGCCTCACCCTCTCAGAATACGCTTTCCCACTCCGGTCCTCTCGTTTTGAATCGCCTGATCTGATCTTAATTTCCTCCTGTTCTTTAACAGTCTTGTTCTTCTCCTTTTCCTTCTCATCTGTCTTTTTATTTGTTCTACTGTCTTCCTTTGCCTTGTCTCGCTGGCTCTCGTGTTTTTCTTTTCTAGCTGTAATTCGGTTCTCAGTTTCTTTGTCCTTCTTTCCTTTCTGAGATTGTTCTTTTAAAACGTCCTCTTTCTCTGCTTTGACAGTCTCATTTTTCTGCTCTTTTTCCTCATCAGAAATCTTCTCTAATTTTGACTCAAACTTGCTTCCTCCCTCACCTTTTCCCTTCTTACTTTCCTTCTTTCCCTCTTTCTTAGCATCCTTTTCTCCCATTTCCTCCTCCTTTCCCGTTTCCTCTTTCTTCTCCTCGGGCTCCACCTTTTCCTTCACGCTCTTCTCCTCCTTTTTATCCTTCTTACTTTTCAGATTTTCTTTCTCCTTCTCCGTCTCTGTACTCTTCTTCTGCTCCTCCTCCACCTTCTTGTCCAGTTTCTCCTCCAGGAGGTCCAGCTCCTGATCCAGCTCAGCCATCTTCTTTGGGTCGGACTCAAAATCGTCTTCGATTTCCACCTCCACCTCCTCGATCTCCTCGTACTCCTCCACCTCGATGCCGTCCATCGTCTTCTGCAGCTGCGTCTTCACCTTGTTCAGCTCCAGGAGGCCGTCTTGAAGCTCTTTACACACGTCCCTGATCTTGGTGGCAAACTTAGTTTTGGCGCCCTTGCGGAGCTCGTGGGAGTCTTTGGCGAGGAAGAAGACATCCAGAGCCAAGAAGAGGGCCGACATGACCCCCGTGGTGACGCTGATGGCCTGGGCAGCTTTGGCGGCGCCGCCTGCAGCGCCTAAAACCTGCACAGTGCTGATGAGCTTGTCGGTGTTGATCATCAAGGCTTTTCCAGCACGGCCGCCCTCCTTCATCACATGCTTGAGGTTGTGGTTCATAGCCTTTTTGGCAGCACTCTCTGAGTATTTCTCAAAGTCCCACTCCTGCAGGGTGTCCATACCGTCCTACAAGACAGAAAAAAGGAAGGAAAGTAAGGAAACTAGTGTTTTCCCCTCTATTTAAAACTATTATTTCCTGGAATTATATCACTTTGCATCAAACAAACATCAAAAAACAAAAAAAAAACACCTGCATATTGTAATACTCTGCTGCTTTTAGTAATAAACAGCATTAAAGCAATATGTGACACATTTCTTCGTGTTTTGTAATAAATTATTACATATTGCGGGAAATATAATAATATGGTGCATTATGTGATAACAAACCAAAATGGAGGTCTTCATCTGTACTTTACTCACGTTATGTCTTAAACAATTAATCAAAATTCAACTTCCCAAATATTACATTAGACTGACCTGCGGTGCCCCCCTAATCTGCTGACATTTATTCTTACTGCACTGAAGTCGGTCAATGAATGAATACAATATATCTAAAATAACATCGGCTGATATATCGGTTTGGCATGTTTATGGGTCAAGCTCTAGTTGTCCTCAATCTGGAAACAAACTTATTTTACTAAATACACTTTTTATACTTTATCATTTTATACACTGAACATTACTCTCATTGTTCCATAGATATTTAGAAAATTAAAAGCAATAACATGTCTTCAGGAATCTCCAGTTCTGGTGTAGTTACAGTATTTTGTGCATTATGTCTCCACTCTACCTGTTTAACTTCAGCCACATTTACTCACCTGCACAAACTCCAAACACTCTCTGATGTCTTTGATCTCCTCCTGGTAGCCCTGGATCATCTTCTCCAGCTTCTTCCGGTCCATGTTGGAGTGAACTGTGTCTGTAATGTTGGCCGTTGCTGAGGTGATGCTGCCTGCTGTCGCCACACCGATCCCCACCGCTGTGACGATAATAGATGCTCCAAAAGTAAAAGGTGCCAGAATGAGGCCTGTGATTGTCGCGATGCTGCCTGCGACGCTGGCCACCCCTCCACCTACAGCAGCTTGCACCGTTTTCTTGTGGAACATATCTGCGGCGTCGGCCAGGGCCAAGAGCTCCAGGATGCGTTGTTGTAAGGACGCCCCCCGCTTGTTGAAGAGACGCACAAACAGACGGGCTGCCATGTAGACACGATCAGCTGCCTGCTCCATTGCCCTGGAGAGATAGATGGAAGGGCTTAAACTCATGATATGGTGCATTTGTTACGTTTAAAAAGTCTAAGAAATATCATGATATATATATACAGTACTTCACAACTAAATATATACATTATTCTAATGATAAACATAATTATATTAAAACCACCTGGACAAGTTTTTGTCCAAATGGACATTTGTCAAGCTCCCTATAGCTACTGTGGTTAGCAGTAGTGACTGTTTACAGGTCTGACAGTTCTCCATAAAACAAAAGACTACTACTACTTTTAGTTTTTAGGTGTGTAAAGTCTCCTGACAGCCTGCAATTAGATACAAAAAAATGTTACGGTAGGCAAGATATAATAAGATAATATCCTAAAACTTCTAACTAAAATCAATGTCTTTTAAGGTCTTTTTGAGGAGAGACCTGCAGACACTCTGCACAAGGAAATAGAAATCAAACTATAACCCTAAGCCTAAATTTTTATTTTATTTTATTCATTTTAATGAAAAGTTAGAACATGCTTACATTTCCTCCTCATCCTCCTGGAAATTAGATGTCTCATTCCACTCAGCCCAACCTGACAGCAGTTAGTTAATATATGGAGCAAATAAATAAGACAGTGGTTTGTTTTTAGTTCTTAGTGGTGATTTCTTTTTGTTTTTTTAGGACTTCAATTGCGTGCATGAACACTCGGCTGTGTTCACTGATAACTCTCCCATTGGAGCAGCACAACAAAGAAACACAAACAGTCGAAAGTAATTATAGGTGAAAAGACAATCATACCAACCTTTGACTGTGTTCCACCACTCCATCAACTCATCATTCTCCTAAAAACAGAAACGTTTGTCAAAGAAAAGCTTCATATATGTAACAAATGCAGAAACTATAAGGAGTACTATCACAGCTAATCTGTTTGGTTCAATTAGAAACAAACATGGTGCGTTCAGTTCATGCAATTGAGTTTGAAAAAAGAGGGTCTGCCTCCAAGCGGGAATCTGAGTGTAAAACGACCCCTGAAACACACCTCCTCAGATTCGAGAAGGTTGTCCTCAGTAGGGTAAGCTGCCATCTCCACAGGCTGCACCTCTACTGAGCTCTCCTGTGAAACAAAAGCACAATAACACAACTTTATGGCAACAACATTCAGTCTGAAGGGGTTAATATCTCTGTATGCCCGTTAGCACACAGACACTGAGTCTGTTATGTTCACTGTCACACACACACACTAACATGCCTTTATGTCCCTATGCTAACTCGTGACCACTTCACAGGCTGTAGCTGTAGAGTGGTCAATATACAAGTAAATGACCAATAACATCAAGAATATGCACATACTATAATAAACTGCAAATAACATACTGGTTTACACAGGCTGAGGCTCTGTTTTCGTTAATGTGTCTAATATAAATATAAATGTGTTGATCTTAAGTTGCATGCATTTTGATATTTACTTCCATTTTCATGTATCAACCTCATTAAAATGTTTTTTATTTCTGTATATTTACTCAATAATATCCTCATACTAACCGGTGCTGGGCTCAGCTCTTGCAGTTCAACAACCTCATCAAGAACAGGCATCTTATCTGAACTCTATGGAGGAAAAAACGATTAGTGTCATCAACTCAGTACTAAGCTCATCTGAGAACTTCAACACACATTAATTATAAAAACCAGTAAACAAGTAAAGGATGAATGAATTAAAAATAGGCATATTTGTACAGATATAACGTGTATCTATAAAAATGACTAATAAACTCTTAGACTGATCCTCAAGACTTGTCCTAATAATGTAATTGTAAGCTTTATTTTAATTTTAAGCTTTTATATAAAGAAATAAATAATTGAAAAAAATGTGGAAGATGTTCTGCTTGTTACTGAACTGTAACTGTAACTGTAACTGTAACTGAAGAACAGCTAGAGGAGATCAGCACATACCTGTGAGCTTAGATTGAGTTTGGGTAATTTAGGAAGAGTTTTCTTGACTCGGAAGGACACAACCTGAGAAACCAAACAAGAAAAGAAGGATTTATCAATGAGCTAAAACTGGAAATGCAAGAGAAAAATAATTCCACAGCTAAGCTCCTGTCACTCTTGTGTTACAGTGTTATTACTATCAAATATATAATTTAATACTATATGTCTATTACCTGCATGGTCAATCAGTCAATCAATCATACTTTATTTGTATGACACTTTTAATATAATAAATGTCTTTGTAATCAATAAAACACTCGAAAAACATGGACTGAGGAAAAGTAATATAATTTGCAGTGAGAATACCGGAGACAGGATTAGAAAAAGATGAAAATTAAAAAAATAAGAAAAGGATATCTTATGTAATAAAACACATTGATGTATAAACAGACCAGATAAATAAATAAATAAATACAATAGGCAGCAACCTAAACCGCCACGTGGTAAAGCTGTTGAACTACACTTTGGTTCTTGATCCTGCTACTTTCTGTTGTACCTCTGGATGTTTCTTCAAAGTGTACAACAACAACTCACTCGTCTGTTTTTCTTGATGGTTCTCCTGCGTCTCAGCCCGCCTCCTGCTGGCGCCTCCATATCCTCACTTTCCTGCAAATGAACAAAGAACGTCAGCAGAGATAATTAGCGGCTGCACAGACGCCTCATCCAGGAGTTTATAAGGATCATCTAACCTGCTCACAGTGCTAACTCTCTGCATCCATACTTATTATTAACATTATAACTACAAACTGCTGAATATCATGCAAATCAAATCAGATATTTAGAGTATTCAGTTGCTTCAGTGACAATCTCAAATGTACAGATTGGAATTAATTCACATCAAAAACACTTTTTTCTAGGTTTTCTAGCTTACTGCCACTATGACTACTGTTACTACTACTTTGATCTATTGCTAACTACTACTGATTGTACATTTCAAACAGCTGTTGATAATATCTCTACCTGATGTTCAATTGTTTTGGGCGTCCTCCTGAAAATTCCACTGAACCCTCCTTTTTTCTCCTATTAAAACAATAAAAACATGCAGCATTAAATGGGGAAAAGTGTGCAGATACGGTCAAACAGAATAATACACTCTACAAAACTCACCTTTGTGGCGCTTGTAGCTTCACAGAGATTGTCTGTACTGTTCGACAATTCACCGAGATCGTCCTTTAAAATAAAATCAAACATGAATTGAGTTATGACAGGTTTGCGTGAGGTTGTTGGGGAGCATGAAATGAAGCTCAACACACAGGGTCAAAAACCCACTCAGATGTTTAAAAGTCACATAAAACTGTAAATAATAATACTGAAAATCTTTTTTAAATGTTATGTGCTGGAGGAGAACTTGCACACTGAGGTAAAAGAGCTTGCCTTGGCTTGAATATTACAAGAAAATAACTGGTCTTAAGGTGTGCAGGGCTTTCGAGTTCAGGCGGCAGCTCTTTACATCCTGTTAGATCCACCTGTAGGCTACTTGCAGTTTTTAGACCCCATTCGGATAATACATAAACTTTATTGCTATTATTATCAACCACACAAGATAAGTTTGTTCATGAGATTAACAGCTTACCATCTAGCATGAAACACTGCTATCACACAGAAAATTAGGATTTGCTACAAAACTAAATGTGGAGTCGAAACTAAGAGTCAATCAACTCTTTGATCAGGCGTTTCCCATCATGCTCTGTCTTACAGTCGATCTCTGGATGTTACTGTTGTGCCCACTTGTGCACGACGTCAGAGCAAGTCGGCATCAAGTCGGCACACACATCTAATGTGCGACGATCGCACAAGCCTAGTTGATCTCGAACGAGCCTATTTAGATGTCATGGAAGTACACTGGCAGGGTTGCCTACAGTATTAACTCTCAACACGTTCAAGAAGCTCTCACCTCTGCTTCTATGAGGCTGTCGCAGCTGGTGGACAGTTCCTTTGAGTCGCTGAGAGGATCCTGGAAAACAAAAAGAAACATTTTGTACACAGTTTGGTTGGTTCTTGGTTATTTGTGAAGAATTCTAACTTTAAGCTCTAGCTTTCAAACTAAACAGATGAGTTTAGTTTTAGTTTGGTCACCTTAGTAGCGATCGAGCGCGGAGCCGGTTTGGGAGACTTTTTGAAGATCCCTGCCAGTCCTCCGCTCTTCTCCTGAAACATTTACATTACATTAACGGTCAATAATCAGCAGCATAACAAAGAAAAACAGAGATTGTGATCGTCGGACAACATTCGTACCTTTGATGTTGTTGCTTCCAACAGATTTTCACAACTGGCAGATAACTTCTTCTCCTCTCCTGTGTCCTGAACAGAAAATAAAACATTAAAAAGAGAAAAAGAGTAACACACATACAAAGTATAAAGTGTATGTGAAAGAGTCTTTACTGTACCTCATCTGTTGTAGCCCCCTCTGCTGCTTTGTGAGTCTTCTTAAACATGCCACTGAAAATACTTTTCTCCTGAAAACAGACATTAAACACAGACACAGTTTACTTAAGTCGCAGTAAAAAAAGCACTGGCAGGTTTAAATTTTTATGTAAAGGATGAATCAAATCAACAAACTTGAACCAAACAAGCTTAAAATATTCTAAAATTAGTTTTTCAAATGTAATTTATGAGTGCATTAAATAAACATTTATTAATATTTTACAGTACCTTGGAGTTGCTGTTTTCAAACAGACTGTCATTACTTGCTGTCAGTTCGTTCTGGTCGTCTTTGTCCTGAAATTAAAGAGATTAAAGGTATATAAAGCCACATTTGCACTACACGGTACGGCTCTACTCAACTGGACTCTACTCGCTTTTGGTTCCTCTACACACACACACACCACACAACACACGACACACACACACACACACACTCACCTCTGCAGCCGCCTCATCTTCAGACGCTTTGGGAGTTTTCTTTTTAAGTCCACTGAACAGCCCGCCTTTCTCCTGACGAGTGAAACACAAAAGTTTTAAAAAAGATAGAAAGTCATTAACATGGTTTCTAAAACCCAAGGTCTTATTATCATTTATTCTCATGCACTATGCCTCCCATCGGTATTCTGTATTCCTGTTTCATCTATTCTGATCCCTTATTCGTCTTTTTATTCTATACTATCCACGTTTTTCTCAACTTTTGAGATTTGTCCATTATACTCACCCTCCTCACACCCATGGCTATATATTCAACCACGTAGCGCCCTCGCCACACCACCAGTTGTCCGTGCCAACTTCCATCTTCCTTTTTGCTCCTCTTTTCTGGACTATTTCATTGCGCGGAGCCCTTTGCCTTATGCCTCCCCTACATGAAAGGAGCAGCTGAAGCAGACACGGAAAGGGGGCCCGAGCCCACCACAGATAGTCACCTATTTATTGCTTCAGGCAGGTAATGAATCACAGTGGAGCCTTAAATTTT
>NW_023339796.1:4878732-4878877 GCF_004916995.1 Morone saxatilis | reverse complement strand
TACCTCTGTGTATAAAACATGCTTAATATATTAAACTGCCTTGCTATAAAAGTTGTCTGTGCAACTTCATTTTTTTGTTTTTTGGATATTTCTTGGGGAGCTTTTTATGCCTCTACATGACAGGACAGCTGAAGACAGACAGGAA
>NW_023339796.1:4878278-4878664 GCF_004916995.1 Morone saxatilis | reverse complement strand
GTGGAGCCTTAAACTTTAAGGAAGATGCTGCTGTGAGAGTGTGCATGAGGCTGACACTGACCTCGTCAAACAGGTTGTCGATGCTGGCAGATCTTTTGAAGATGCCAGCCAGGCCTCCTTTTTTCTCCTAAAACACAGATACTTGTTATTTATCTCAAATGAATACATTCACAAACAACAAACTAAAGAGAAACAAGAGTCAGAATATACACCTGCTGCCAAACTTCACAACGAATCAGACTTTGCTGACATTATTTTAAAATTTTCAAAATAAGGTACCAAATTCATCTACAGTGTATTTGTGACATGTAAACTGATAATGATAAATGTGGAAGTACAAGAAGTACCTTGGGGGCGTCAGTCAGGTTCTCACAGCTACCATATAA
>NW_023339796.1:4851825-4878166 GCF_004916995.1 Morone saxatilis | reverse complement strand
AGTGGTGTCAGTGAACGCTCCCTCATATAACTACAGAGAGACAGTTAACTTCTTAGAGGAAAAGGGATGAAGAAAATATTATATAAAATGTATACAATACACAGCATTTGTTCTCACATAAAGTAGATAAAATGTAAGTATCTGTAAACTGTAAGAAAAATAAGGTAGATTGAATTTTTTTTATAAATAAGCGGGTTAGTCTTAGGGGCTTTGTGCACAGTTTGATTGTATCGTAACTAAATTAAAGCTATTTTAATGGATACAATGGTTATCTAATGTCAGAAAAAATGAAAATGTCCATAAACTCAACAGTCCAAAACCCAAAGATTCTCAGTTTATTGTCACATAAGTCAAAGAAAAGCAGAAAATGCTCACAATGGTGAAACCTGGAAGAGATATTTTAAAGACTGAAGTACCTTCGGGACATTAGCGTCTGCTAGCAGGTTCTCACAGCTACCATATAACTGATTTTCACTGTTCACTTCCAGCTCCTGAATTCAAACCAGAAGACAGTGATGATCAATATGTACTCCATCCTCCATAATGGGAAATAATGTAATCAGTTCAATCACAGTACCTTGTCAGCTGCAGCGCCCTCTGCTGGTTTCTGCGGCTTCTTAAACATGTTGCTAAAAATGTTTTTCTCCTGTAAAATAGAGTGGTGTCAGTGAACGCTCCCTCTGAAGACTTTCATCTACATTGCATTATTCGGCTCACCTTTGTGGTGTCAGTGTCAGACAGGTCGTCATTGCTGGCCGACAGCTCTTTCTGAGCCTCTCTGTCCTGAAACACAGAAATTAATGTTTTATGAATTGGTGAAATTTAGAAACATAGAAACTAATCACACATCCAGGAAACAATAATTCACCGGTGATTCTGTCCTTTCTCCAGACGCTTTAGGGGTCTTTTTCAAGAGTCCGCTGAAGAACCGTCCACCTTTCTCCTGATGAAATAGACACAAAAAGGCTTTAGGGTATTTACAAATCAAACTACTGTTTTGTTGAAAACTAATCAAGGATCTTGGATTTTAACCCACTGACCTGTTTGTTCTCAGATAAATTCTCATTGCTGGTTGAGAGCTCGTTGTCGGGAGACTCGTCCTGTAAAAATGTATCAAAAGGTTTTTAAAACTGTGGCTGAGAATAAGAAATAAAGTGACACCATTTTACAGAATATTTCTGGTAAAAAATCTTTTGGATCACTAATCATAATTAATCAGTTTCTACTGGAACTTCTTACTTTATTGATATAAATTAGTCTGTGAATGGTGTTGCAATAGTATACACATAGTTATTAAATCATACATGTGCCATCACAATCACGTTTTTAAATATATTTATATATATTTTATAAATTTTCCACCAAATCTGAATAGAAATCTGTCAGCAGGTTTTCTGATATCCTGCTAATAAACAGTTATTGTGGCTTTACAATTTAAATATTATCATAAAAGACTTCCAAACATCCCCTTAAATGTTGAAAACATAAATGTGAAGGTAAAAAAGCAGGTCGATACATCCAAAGAAAAGACACTTTTACCTCCTCAGGTTTTGTAGCTTCTGCAGGTTTTGGAGCCTTCCTGAATAATCCACTGAATATTCCTCCTTTTTCCTAAAAACACACATATTCAGACAATGAGTGCTCGCTCATACAGTGAAGTTATTCAGGATCATTGCTAAATGATGCATTCAAAATACAAACTCACTTTGGTGTTCTCAGACAGAGCTTCAGTGCTGCCTGAAAGCTCATCATCTTGTGACTGTTTTTCCTGAGAAAAGATAAAAACAATCAGAACCGGTGACACACTACAGACCTTTAAACTTTAAACAGTGAGCACAAACACTGCTCTTTACAGCTTAGGAAAGGGGAACTCCACTAATTTTACATGTTAAAGGTGGTGTACAGGTCTTGGGGAGCACAACTACATATGAATCAACTCTTGAGCTGCACAAAGTCTGATTGCCTCAAAGACTGTAAGTTTAAAAATGAAAACCATCTGGACGTATGTGTGACGTCTGTAGCCTGCTTCTCATCTCTGCTCGAGGCTACATTAGCTGCTATAATCATAAAACACCTGCATCTCTGACCGAAATGTCCTGTCAAGTTGCATTGTGGGTAATGCAGGCCACATGTTTTAACAAGGAGAAAGAATCATAAAATAAAAAAGATGATATCTCTGGTTCTATTGCACTTGCAAACATTGTTTTTCTGTGAATCACAAGTCCAACAAGGTTTATAGGATTGTTACGTTAAATCAGTGCAGTCCTCTTTTAAAGGCCTCTCACAGGTTAATACTGAGAATAAGAACTGTATTCATACCACTGTATTTATAACATACACGGTCCACTTCATCAGAAATATAGACCACCTCCACTAATGTCATAATTGTAATTATGAAATAAAACATGGGGGAAAAGAGCAGAGGCACTATTTCACACAGCAAATACAATAGATTTAATGAGTGTTGCTTATTTATTGTTTAGTTTATTTATTAACTAAACTGATCATAAGATGAGATGCATCAGGATCTTGATGGTTGCTACCTCAGATAAACGGTTTCAAGGCTTTTTTTGTGTTGGTTCTGGGATTTGAACGACCATGAGACCAGACATTTTGGCAACATGGAACTTGAACAACTGATTTACTCACTTCGTCTGTGGGAGGACCGTCTGCAAGTCTGGACGACTTCTTGAATTTTCCACTGAACGGACCTCCTTTCTCCTGAAACACAGAGGGTTATTTATTTTATACTTCAGATTTACATTCCCTCTTCCAGACACAGGAAGGATCCATTACACAAATACATGAAAAGACATGTATAGAAAATGTATACAATACAAACCATATCTTCTCACATAACCCTAGATTAAATGTATGTGTCTGTAAACTGTAAACAAGGTAGAAAAATAAGGTAGATTCAATATTTGTATAAATAAACTGGTTAGTTTTAGGCTTTGTGCACACTTTGGTCACTATCATAACTCAATTAAAGCTATTTTAATGGATACAATGTTTATATAATGTCAAAAATAGTATATAGAAAAGTATATAGAAAATAGTGACAACCCAGATGATTCCTAAGAGCACTGTCAGCTTCTCTTTCTCTGTGTGCTGCATATTTTCCCTGTTTGCCCTCGGGAGGTTTAGATTTCAGGAAATAACTGAACTGAAACATTCACTGATCTCATCTGCTCCTGGAAGCTGGACCAGGGAATCATATTCAACTTCAAAATCATATAATCTATCACCTTTCAAATGAAGTGAATAACAGACAGATTTTAAATGATGCCAGAGAGTATTTTTACAATAAGAACTGACCCTAGTGTTGCCAGCCTCAGACAGGCTGTCATTGCTGGCTGAAAGATCTTCCTGTGCCAACGGATTCTCCTGAAACAAGAATTAAAGTCAGAGAGCAGCTCTACATGAAATAGGAGGAAGGGTTACAATGAAAGTAAATGTGCTTAAATACTTCACTGTCATATTTGAACCTTTGCTGGATTACAGTATTTGAGCACATTAGCTGCACTCAATGTGATCATTCAGGTATTTTGAGTGCAGGCAGCAAAACAGGCAGTAGGACTGACGTTAAATCTCTATCAGCTGATAATCAAAGAGCAGCAGATGGTAGAGATGCTACTCTGATACACATTGGTAGGTTGTCAGGGTTGTCATCTCCACTATATGAAGGCATTGTTCTGGATTTCTCCAGCCTGCCGGGTCTAATGTTATGTTTTGGCTGTTAAAAAAACCGGCATCATGGCAGTTGGTTTTTGGAGTGAATCCATGTATGGAGCACAATAAAGCAGCTGTTTGGGGTCTGTTTCTGAATGTCTACATGTAAACTACACTTGTGTTGGAGGAACTGTACCTCTCCAGTTGTTTTGGGAGTCTTTCTGAGGAGCCCACTGAACAAACCGCCTTTCTCCTACAGAAAACATGTTTCTTTTGTTAGTCACAGTGACTCACATGGTTTCAGTGGGGAGTCAATTCACTATCGCAAAGACTCACCTTGTTCTCCGACAGGCTATCAGTGCTGGCCGAGAGCTCGCTGTGTAACAACTCTGCACCCTGAACGCAACAAAAATGTTACTCAACCTGCGAGAGCATGAAAGCTGAATGCAAATGCATGCAGACATTAAACTTGTTAGTGACACTAAACAGGTTAAGGCAGGAGGTTTGGTGATGCCTTCAATTCATTAAATTTAAGGCTTCAAAAGCAGTGGTGGAATGTAACTAAGTACCTTTTCTCAAGTACTAATTAAGTACAGATTGGAAATGATTTATGAAATGTTCTTCTACTCCACAACATCTCAGGGGCATATATTGTACTTTTGTTACAGATTACATTATTTCATGCGCTTCCTACCATGTATTTTTGAATGTTTCTGATAAACTGAAGGATCAAGAGTTCTTTTATGGGTTGAGAAAAGGATCCTACCTCTTCAGCTACATAAACTATTTTAAAACCCTCCTGTATTAGCTGGAAAAAGATGAAACCAGGGCTGTTTTTTTTAGCTCAAGTTGGACAGTGACCCTACAAACATATGGATTGCATTGCTGTAGATTAAACTACTCAACAGCATATTAATTAGTTAAAATTAGCTCAACTTTAAACAACAACAGTAGTAAAATGAAACATAAACATCAATGCAGCAGTAATATTAATCCAAAAACATCAGATATATGATGATAAAACACTGACAGGGAATATTTTTCTGCACAATGAATCCTTCTACTTTTGATACTTAAGGTAAGTTTTGCTGATATTTTGCAGACGTTAAATATCAAAATGTTCTACCTGCTCCAGTCGAGGGCCCTCTGACAGTTTGGGAGATTTTTTGAACATGCCACTGAAAACGCCTCCTTTCTCCTGATACATACAGAAAAAGTTACTGGTAAGCTTGTGAGAATGCTTTGTCTAAACTTGGATTATTTGGAGTTTGTAGTGGATACATAAGAGAAATATGCAGAGCTAAAGTTTGTATAGCCTCTTTGAAGGGAGTGTATGAAAATGAGCACAACAGAAAACAGTGCAGCAGAGGCAAACATAGTTTAGCACCATTTGTCATGTTTCCATAACTTTGTCAATTCCTAATTCACTCCCAACATGCAATTTGGGCTACAATAAAAAATTGTCTTGAAATCACGGATGAGTTGAGGTTTAAGCATGGAGAGTTTCTCCTCAGCCCAATCATTTTGGGTTCCTTACTTTAGTGGTGTTGTTCTCCTGTTGGGTCTCGTTACTGTCCGATGGGTCCGTTTGCAGCGACTGTTTATCCTGAAAACAAAGATAAATAATGTGTCAGTTGTGACGTGTGACGACCCCTGCTAATGATCACTTTTACTTTGTTTGCTCTCTAATCTTTTTATGTACTCTCACATGCTAAACTGCGTTTGTTTTTGCACTAACTCTGCATTTGCACAGCATCAGGCTGCATCTGAAAAAAAGTGTCCAAAAAACCATTTCTACCTGCTCAGCTGTTCCCTCTGCAGGAATCTTTGGAGACTTCCGTAGGATCCCACTAAAAAATCCTCCTTTCTCCTGGTGACATCATACAAATAAATGTACAACGTCAGTAACTGTTATAATAATAATAATAATAATAATAATAATAATAATGATGATAATGCTGCTGTAATAATCCACCTTCACTTCACTTTACTTCTGAGCTCACCTTTGAGTTTTCAGGCAGATTATCACTGCTGCCTGATAGATGATCATGTAGAGACTGTTGGTCCTGAAAGACAAAAGGAAATGGTTCAATGTGATCATCAGGTCACTGGATCAAACTAATGATACAAACTTTTTGATTTCACCTCACCTCGTCAGTCTGAGCAGCTTCGGCTGGTTTCGGAGACTTCTTGAACATCCCACTGAATATTCCTCCTTTTTCCTAAAGCAGACACAAGCACGGGATCAGTTACGGAGGATTTATTTTGGTCAAGGTCAGGTCAATGAGGGACCTTTTTGCAGGACAATCTACTGGTCTGTGTGTACACTGTAATTAAAGATAACTGTATCTAACTGTTGAGCTGCTCACCTTGTTGCTGTTTTCAGACAGACTGTCACTGCTGGCAGACAGCTCGCTATTAACACTCAGACTATCCTGCGACACAAACGGGATATAATAGAAGAGTGAATAAACACAAGAAAAGAATCAACACACACATTTTTTTGTTGTATTTTGAGGAGGCGGAAGCCATCTTTGCTACTCACCTGTGCCGGTGTCTCATCTGTTGTTTTATTGGATTTTTTAAGGATGCCAGAGAAGAAACCTCCCTTTTCCTGTAAAAAAACAGTACAGTGTACAGTACAGTACAACATGGAATGATGAATACCCTTGTTTTTTTTAAATGTGTCCTGGTATAACACAAATAAAAGATTATGGCTTCACAATATGTTAAAAGAAAACATATTGGGATTTCTTTTGTTACATTCTTAATTATTTATATATATTTATATTTATTATATTTATTTAATATAAAATATGAATATATTTTGTAGTACACATATATTGTATTTAAATAGATAGATGTATAATTTATCCTTAATGTACTTATGTAAAGGTTACATGGTACTATTGATGTAGTAAATTTCTTGTATGCATTTAAAATGCTAGAAAGTGTTCTAATGCGATACTTCAAAATGTACATAACAATAATAAAAAAAAAAATGATATAAACACGGCTATAGTGGGAGCTTTGATCCATTAAGATACTGTTGATTTAAACACCACATTACGGTTCACTAGTGCTACAAAGCAAGATTCAGTCTGTGTGGACTAATAAATTAGATGAATGAAAGTGTATCTGCATTAAAAAGGCTTAAAAAATGTCTTCCCCGTGGATCAACCATTACACTGAAGCACCCCATGTAAGACCTACGTGGGATTGTTCTGAACTTTTCTCTTCAGTTTCTTCTGTATCTTCAGGATCACTGTCCGCTTTGCTGACCTGCCAGCGAGCAGAACATGGAGTAAGAGGCAAGGAAAGACTGAAAGTGAAAATATACAATCACAAAATGAGAGTTGATGTTACCGTCACTGAAGGAGATGACGATCTCTCTTTGGGAGTTTTCCGAAACATTCCAGCGATCAGACCTCCTATGTCCTGAGCGAAATGTTGAGAAATAAATCAGATATTTACACATCCAATGATTCCCATACACAAATAATATTGAATACTGCCTACTGTGAAAATATAAATATGAAAATAATGATACTATGTGTTATTTATTGTGTATTTAACGTGCTTTTAAAGTAATCTGATTTTCAAAAGAGTACATTTCCACTTTGTTCCTCTGTTTTTTACAGTATTAGGCACAACAGTGATTGAACAATTTGTTTGTTTGTTTGGAAAAAGCTGAACTGACTGACTGAATGCAGTCAAATGCTATTGTTAATCTTGTACCTGTTTTGGTTCTGTGTTCTTTTCCTGCTTGTTTTTCTCTGCAGTTTGTTCCTTTTCTGAGCCGGCTTCCTCCACACTGGGATCTGGACTCGGCTCTCTGCTGGCCTGAGAGAGGAATCAACAATCTTCAGCACATTATGATCATCCTGGATTTTTTCATCAAGAGAAGACACCAAGATTTAAACTATGTGCTTACGATTTCATAAAGATCATCCTATTCCTTCCAGAAACCATCTGTACTTACAGCTGCTTTATGAACATACTGGGTTAAATTTACAATGTGTAAATGTCTTAAAAGTTAAAAGTCCAAAAAGCTTCAGATAACTTTGCTATTAACTGAGAATTCTTGCAAATTTTAATCCTAAAATCCTAAAATTAATAAATTCTAACCAATAGGATGTAAATTGTTATTAAACCATTTTGGGAAAACCAAATGGGACTGATGCCTGAATACCTGAACCATAATGCCACATGTATCAATTTATCAAGCTGCAGGTTTTAAACACTGACAGTAAGATCATCTTATAAAACTTCACATTGTTGGCCAATAATGTATCTAATTTATCCCGATAATTATTGTGCATACCTACTTGGAAGGGATTTAATTAAAAAGGTATAAAGTATATTTTTTGGTTATCACTATATTGGGGATACATATGTGTGGCATTACACTTGCACTTTAATATTATGGAAAAATTGATTCTTATAGATTATAGTTATACAAAAAAGTCACAGTGACCTTGATCTATCACAACCAAATTCTAATCAGCTTATCCTTTAGTCTAAATGGCTATTTGTGCCCAATATGAACAAATTTTACTGAGGCGTTCCTGAGATATCACATTCACAAGAACGGACAGACGGATGGACAGACAACCCAAAAACATAATTAAATAAATAATAAAAATACAAACAAAACCCCAGAAGTTAAAAAAGTCATTTAAGATCAGGTCACATTAAGATATAAATTGTAAACAACATGGAAGCTTAAAGCACAGCTGAGCAAAGTCACTTTATTTTCCCTGCTGATTGTCTTTAACGTGACAAACAGCAGAGAAAATAAAAGGTCGAATTATTCTCAAGGGTTCATCCAGGAAGTCTGAACCTCTTTGTAACCATAGATAACACATTTAAATGAAAACTACTGCTGCAAACAAAAGAACTTTAAAAAGCCACAAGCAGATGTTGCGATATACTGCAGCCACCACCAGCAGAAAACACCAAACCAGACTGTGCCTCATACCTTTGGTGACGACTTGAACTGCAACCCTTTCATTACTCCCTTCAGAACGCCCTGTCAACATGTCACATGTCACATGTCACAAACCAGCGGATAATATCAGCAATTGTTCTCACACACACACACACACACACACACACACACACACACAGACATACCGATTTGCTGCCAGGAGCCTGTTTGGTTGGGACATTATCAGTTTTTTCGTCATTCACATAACTCTGAGGAGGAAAGATAACAGCAGCTGATTCAAGACCTAAAAACACATTCTGCTTTATGACATTAATCCCATTATATACACACATACGTTCTTCTTCTATTTGATGAATGAAAAGGCTCTCTTTTGTCTGATGGCAGTGTGTATTCATTGAACCTACAACATCAACTGATACACACCTACTGTATGTCTAAATACACACTTTTCTGTTTCATGTCTGTACACACCCTCCCTTCAGAACACCCTGTAAACATGTCACATGTCACATGTCACAAACCAGCAGATAAAATCAGCAGTTGTTCTAACACACACACACACACACCCAAACACACCTATTTGCCACCAGGAACCTGTTTAACTGAAACACTGAATGAAACATTCACACACATTTCTATTAATTTTTAAATCTATTTCACAGCTATATTGATTCCTTGCTTATATGTTTTTATAAACATATAAACATATGTAACCCTTGAGTGTCGGCTATGTAATGCACAGAGCAGCTGCATCTGTGCTGCAGATGCATCACTTACAGTGGACGTAGGAGTTTTTTCTTTTTGGCTCCGTCGGAACATTCCAGTCTGGACCAACTGATTACTCTACAACGAAGGCGAAGGGCACGTAAAGGAAGATGAAGAAACTATATATATATATAGTGTATTATAGCAGAACTGGTAGTTAAAATCTCCAGCTGATACCTGTTTGAAGTCTGTTTCATCTTTGGGAACTTCTGATTGGTCCGTTTCTCTGGAGCTCTGATGATAAAGAGGAAGAACGTTGATCCAACAATTGATAAAAGTAGTAAGACAAGTAAGGAGGAACAATATATTTCACTGTGTTTGTACCTGTTTCTCCTCAGCTTGTCCCCTCTTACGTTGGCTGTATCTGGTTGTAGCGTTCAGTTCCTACAACACACACACACACACACACACACACACACAATGAGGGCACAATAACAAAAGATATTTAGAACAGGAACAGAAACATGAAACCTTAAGTAGCTATTGTAAAATGTTCTCACACTAAACTACAGACAACAAAAGTCTGACTGAATACATGTCCACACAATACTCAATTATCGGATCCATATTTTTTCTTTAAACATGAGAAAGTGAGGAAGTTGAGTGCACTGAGTGTTATTATGGTGCATTTTGGTGTATTGTACCTTTTCTGTGGGTCTGGGTGGAACCACAGGAGTTTCAACCGGTTCCTCTTTTGTCTTTCTTTGTATCAAGTCTCCATTAGTCTGACACACATGGAAAAAAGTGATAAAACACATGAATGGTCTACAGTGTGTGACGTAATGTGTAATGTCAGGTAAACTAACTATTTATCACCCAAAAAAATCCATTATGGTTCTGAGCTTCATATTTTAGCCAGGATGTCACAGCTCCAACAAACTACAGTGGCTGCGAAATGCCTGAAAAACATGAACAGCCCGATCTACAGCCAGTGTTTGGTTTGTCCATTCTGGGCTACTGTAGAATCATGGTGGTTCAACATGTCTTCAAAATTGACCAGGATATTTTCACATATCGGATTAACATGAAGACCTGATCTCTAATTTCTTGTGTTTGTCTCTCTGTAATGGTTTCTAGTAAAACATATATATGTAAAACAACAACATCATATTCAGTAAGTACCTCAGTGTTTGTTGCTCCTGTTTTTTTCCTCCGATATTGTGTCTGACTCAGTTCCTGCCGGAAAACACAAATCTTTTTAGATAAGATAAGACAAGAGCAAACTCTATTTATCCAGAAGGAAAAATACTGCAAGTGCAAAGTAGGAAAGAATGCAAATATCTTTAGTAAAAAAATATTTTAAATTGTTTTCTTTTATAGTTTCCTTGCAAATTTTGGCCCATTCTCCTTATTTTATCTCTTATTTCTTTAGTGACTCTTGTAAAAGACATCACAAAGACGTCTAAAATGTGAGAATATTTGATCAGCTCTGATATTATTGTGCTGAAGCTCCCAGTGGTCAATAATAGAAGCCAGCTTGTATCAACATTCAATATCTTTCTGATTATTTTGTGTCATCAACATTATATAGATTTGATGGATTACTCCCCAGTTTTGTTCCTCACAGGGAGGGAAAGTCCTCTCCACTGGAATCCAGATTAATTAACTTAAATTGGACCAGAGCTTTAAGGAATGACGGTCCACCACACCTGCTTGGTAGAAGTTCAACTCTGGGATACATAAAACAATTTCATTATAGATCCTGAAAGAGAAACACTAACGGTCTATAGAGAGAGACTCTTACATTGTCTGATGGTCGTGGAGGCCGCAGAGGAGTTGGTCTCTGCGGGTCATTTCTTTTTTTCTGTAAAGATATTTTACTTAAGTGTGTTTCCTTACAATAACATCCTGAAGTCACATATAAAAAGGTAAGGATGACATTAACATAGCTAATCAAAGGTTATTACCTCTGCAGGCTTTGGAGGAGGTTTAGGCTGTGGACAGAGAGAAGAAAACCGGAGTGTATATTGTCTTTATACCTTATATATACTGTAGGTTGTATTTTCATCTGTGTTTTTCTACATTCAGAGAATATTTGTTGTGCATTAGCTTTTTTATGTTAGCTGTAAATGTTCTCACCGGCTTTGGTTTCTTTTTGACTTCTGGCTTAATCATACACGCCTCCATCCTGCCTGCAAGAGCGACAGAAACAGAGAAAAAGTGTAAACAGGACCAATCAGATTGGAGTATTTGTACCAGAGATATTTATCCACCTTTTTATTTATTCATTTGGATTATGAATGGTTTTATTAATAATTTTGGTTTTATTTGCCATCACTGCACATATTATTATTGTAACTCTGGTTTTGAGAGACACTATAGAAATAAAGTTTACTATTATTATTTAGCTTTTGGTGTTTTTTATTTATTTATACATATCTTTTCTGTTGTGATATCGGTCTAACTTAGCTGTTACTGTGCTGAGTTGTGTATTATTTATATTTATATATTATCAATATGCAGTATTTTTTACCCGCACTACGCTCACAAGTCTTAAACATGAGAATCTTTTCCATCCATCCAATAAGACGTGAACACAGGATGAAGCAGAGAGCTTGTTTTTCCTCCTTGAGCTCCGACCACCCACCCACCGCCTGCACCACCTTCTTGTAATGTTTTGCAGCTGTGAGCAGCTCTTACATTTCCTTTGTGCATTGCATTATGGGAAATTAGGGTGCATCAACAGCAACAGTGTTCATACTAACTTCTTGAATTCACTTCATTTGGTTTCCCACTTAGTGTGAACAAACATCAAACCTGCTTAGAATTAGTATGAAGTGTAGAACTGGGACACGGCTGCAGTATTGTGTATTCTGGCTCACTGGGGCATTAATGTTATTACTTACACCTGAGATTTTCCTATTGTGACGAGTAAAATATCGGCTGTGAAAGAGGCCTAATTCAAAGGCTATGTTCACACTGCAGGCACGTGTGACCTAAATCAGTTATTTTTTGCTCATATGTAATTTTCTTGACAGTGTGAACAGCACAAATCACATGGAATCTGGGCTGCTTTCACATTTGGTCCAAATCAGATATAGAGGTGATGATTTTTTGCAACGTGTTAACAGTCATATAAGAATTCATGTGACTGTTATGTCACTAGATCAACATTTGTCATGTAGGTCACCTCAAGACTGTGACTTCACACTGGAATCTGACAGTGGCTAGATTCAGAAAATAATTATAAATCAGACATGAGCAATAAATCAGAATTGAGCACCAAGGCTCCTTTAAATGCTGTTTGGAGGACTGTTGTATCCTTTACAGCCCCAAGTTTCCCATAATCCACTTGTTGCCTATGGAGCTTTAGGTTAATAGGCCTTTTTGAAAACAATAACAGTAATTGCTTTAAATGTTGCCAGGATTGTGCATGTCCCTGCTGGCTTACTGTCACAGCTTACTGTAACCTAAATGGAACAGAGCCATCTTTAAGCACCAGTGAATTTCCTGCTATGACAGGTCAAAATGTCTCCTGTGATGCTTAAACTGCAAATAATCCGAGTTTTCTTTGATAATAATAAAATGATGATACAAGTCATATGAAAATGTTGGGTTTTGGGGAAATTTTTGCACAATTTTTATTTACTTTTTTTAGATTAAATCACTATTCAATAAGGAAAATAATTGTTAGTTGCAGCCTTAAATACCACAAACCAAAGGATTATAAGTATAAGTAGTATAAAAGTAATACAGTATCAGCAGCATAATGCACTTAGCAATCCATCATATTTATGAGCATAACATCAAAATATTTATCTGTAAAGTAACTATGACCAGCAGTGTATGCAGTACAATGAAAACCAATGGAGTATAACAGTAAAGTAAGTAAAAGAAATGGTAATTCTCAAGTACCTCAAAACTGTACACCTCAAAGTACAAGTCAACACTTTATAGCTTAGGTATATAGTATAGCTTAGGTTCTTATAGCAGTGGTTCCCAACCTGGGGGTAACAAAAGTTTAATCGAGGGGTTGTGAGGCCTTCTTCTAAAATGATATACACAGTATGCCTGTATAGAAAAATGAATAGTAATAGTAGTAAAGTATTATGGCCAAGAGTCAGGAACAATAAAACACTGTTTATAAACAAACAAATTGTTAAAAATTATAAGAAAATACATTATATTGAGAGAATTTTATACAAAGTTCCCTAAACAGGAAATAATTCACTCAAAATTCATCAAAATCCCTTGTTTGACACAAACTTCTTGCAGTTACTCAGTTCAGTATTTGGGTTAATTGTACAATTTTGAATATCATATAAAATAAAATAGATGTCACTGGAGCAGTGGTCGTCAGTGATAGAAAAGGGGTCCTTTAAGGACTAAATGCTGGGAACCACTGGGCTATTACAACTGATCAGAAACTACTGCCTGTAGAGCAGAAACATTACTGTAAAGTATGAATACAGGAAGAAACTCAGGCTGCACCTCCAATGGTCACTCACTGTATGAAGCATTTGGAGAAGTACCACAATACACATTTCCTAAAACTGCAGTCTGAACTCAGCACTGCTCTGAGTCCCTGAGGCTGGAAACCTTCAGCTAACTGAAACATTTCAAAGCTGCACTCTGACGGTGAGTTCTTTAAAACAGAAACAATAAAAAAGATAAAACGTTGATGTCTGAGCGGTTTCACCTACCTTTAGAGACAGTTCACATTCAGTTTAGAGGTGAATAAAGTGCAACCAGAGAGCAGAGACGGGCTCCTCCACTGTCAGGACATTCCCAGGAGTTTCTAAACCCACATAACAACATCTGCACGCAGGAGGCGTTCAAGGGCTCCTACAAAGCTCCGAAATTACAACTCTCAAGTCACATCCGACTCAACCGCTTTGGCTGGTGTGTTTTTGTTGTTGCATACAGTATTGTGAGTAGTGTTGGGTTTATTTACATCACAGTGAGAGAGTTACTTTAACAGTGAATAATATGGTTGATTACTTAACTTTACTTATTACTGAAAAATTACTGAAAATTAAGAAAAGCTTCTGTCAAGATCACTTATTTTTATTTTATTTATTTAGTTTTTCATTGCTTGTAATTTCTAACACAGTTCCCTTTACCAGGCCCACTGAGAGTTAATGCATTTTATTTGATTTTACTATGTATATCTGATTTGTGTATATGTACATATATAAATATTAGATTAGATTAAACTTTATTGACATTTATTTACAAGTACTAAGACAACGGAATGCAGTTAAGCATCTAACCAGAAGTGCAAAAAGCAGTAAAGTGCAGAATAATGTGCATATGTACAGGAATCTAAAAAAATAAACATTATAGATATATAGATATATATGAATATACTAGCAGGATATATACAGTATTAATAGCACAAACAGAATGAACTGAGTGAAGTGAATACACTAAGTTATATACAGCGATTAAATTAATATAATAGTTAGTTTAATAGTTTAATATCAGTATATTTCTAATTTCAGTGCCAAAACACAGGTATCACATTGGTTCTTTTATTAACCAGCCCTAGTGTCAACATCCTGTTTCATCTGGAAATATGTCAAACTACACAATCACTGCATCAAAGAAAAGACATTTGCAAAGTGACTTTAAAAACAAAATGTGCAAAACAATAATGAAACACACAAAAATATGTATAAATGTGCAACAGAAGTATGCAATATTATTTATGTAGCCTAGGCTACAGAAAATGAAAACCAATACCAAACACATGACTGTAGATGCAGCTTAACATCACAACTACATGCACTCTACCTGTCCATCTCATGTTCCCATGTATTTACCTCTTAAGTAATCCAGATATTTCCGACACCACCCAAAGACAACAGTACTTACAGGTCGAACAAAGCATCTAAAACAAACTAAAACACGCCCTGAGAGCTTCTGTGGCCCAAATCCTCACAGTGAAATCACGTGTTACATAATGAGGCGACTTCCTAACCGCACAAACGATCTTAGTCATCAGATTTCCAACCGAGGATGAAAGGCAGCGCTGAAAGTCAAATATCTTACCTGGTTTTTGCAGAAGATGCGCGATGTGTCTGCGTCCTGGGTTTGTGGCGGCGGTGGACTCACCTGGGAGAGGGGCGTGGTCAGTGTAAGGTCTACCTGTGTCTGTGGAAATAAAAGAAACGCGTTTCCCAGCATGTGTCATTCTGACTCATCAGTTTCAAGAGTGTTAACAACACGTAAATAGAAACCCAAACGTGATGGGAGCTGCTCTAAAAATAGAAATGTAATAGTCTTTTTTTTTTTTTGTCTTTTTCTTTTTCTGATCATTTGACACTATGTTTCATTATTACTTTTGCTGATTTATATTTTCTGAATATATTATCTCTATAAATAATCATAAACTAAGACTTCTCCACAATAACTGGGTAACTAATTCAGATGAACAAAACACTAAACACCTTATATATTATATACAGTGTCAGAAGAAGTATTCAAAACCTTATTTAAGTAAATAAGTAATTTAAAGTTTGAAAAGTAAAACTCATGGTGCAGTAAAATGTACAATATTTGCCTCTGAGATGTAGTGGAGTACAAGTATAAAGTTGCATAAAATGGAAATACTTATATATTCACTTTAAAGAGCAACAACCTGAGTGTGGTTTGTTTGACACTGCTCCAGCACAGTGCAGGTTTGTTCTGGTTGGGCATGGTTGTCGCTGCATATCTGGCACACACAACTGCACATGCTACTTGTGCTGACTTGAATCAACTGTTACCTCATGTACCAACAGCATGGCAAACAATACAGACTAATAATATAATAATAATGTTCTTTTGTTTACCTGGTTTTCATTGATTCTTTAAAGATTTTGTATTAAAAAATATTAGAATCAGCCTACAAATGCAAAAATTATTTCTCAGATCTTTAGATCACAGCAAAATATTAAAATACTGTTTATCTTTTTCTGAGGTAAAACCACAGAAAAATATACTGCAACCGCAATAAGATTAAAAAAATGGTGATTTTATGTCACAGTAGTCTTTAACTTGTTGAATATACTTGTGTTTTATTTGGTCTAAACACTGTAATTCACTCCAATGTGAAGGTTTCCTCTCAAATCAAAGCTGCATTAAGTAGAAACACTCATTGTTTTATTTTAAATATTATTATTTGTAAATCAATACATGCATTTTATTTACCTAGGACTTCCAATTTTATTAAACAGATGTCACCTGTAAGTTATTACCCACGTTTCATCTGTCTCACTCCATACGAAAAATCACTGAATATGATATTTTGGGAAAAAGTGGCAAAATATTGACTGTAATCACAACATAAATTTAACCTAGTCTTGTAACTGAGTTCAAGATATACAATTTGTAAATGAATTTGTATATGTAAAGGATGACAGAAATGCCCTAACATATGCAGCCTGCAGACTTCCGTCTACATTCATCATGGAAATCTCTTAAGAGAAGTAAACAGCGCTGAAGGACAGACAAGTTTATCTTGGTTGTTAACTGAGCAAATATCTACTCAGTAAGTGCACAAGTAGTCGGTAGAAGGAAATGAAGTGTTTGCTCTGTTGCATAAAGACTTTATAAAACACACAGATTGACAGAAAATGTTTCTCTTGGTCTTTAATTATCAATTGTACATTTATTACACATGGAGTTCTACAACATATTGCACATAAAGAGGTATCATCGCATGAACAACACCCAGAACGAGACTGGACAGAAAATTAAATCATTAAGTTCATTATGGTGGAGCGGACATCATCAGCTTTAAAAGATTAGATAGAGTAATAAGAAGAAAATACGCAAACGGTTCTTTCCGGGACAGGCGGACACAATCCTGACTGGTTTTTAAGTCTTGTGTCGTCAGTTTTATAATCGACCATTTTACACTATTAAAAACCATTGGAAAACACTAAAACATCAAAAATGACAGAAGACGTGATTGAAAACCAATTTAAACTTGCAGGAGTCTTTAAAGAAAAAACATTTTTCCCCATTTAGTTCTACAAGTTCACCTCAGTTTGCGTCTTCCCCTCGTTGTATTATTTTGGAGCCGGTTGCACCAGCACTTCAAAGTAGAACCAGGCCATTGTATCAGTTGGCTTATGTTATCACATGTAAAATATTTAACTTAAATATTCTTTAATAAAGTTATTTATTGAAGAAAGCAGCCTTCTGAGTACCTATGCATAGTCATATCGGTGCACAATCCACATAGAAAATGTCTGTTTTCATTATCAGCAACCATATCGGTCTCCATTATAGCATATCACTCGGGTTCTACTGTGTTTACTAAGCCAAGATTTACAAATAACTAAATTAAAACAGGTTGCCCCACAAAAACTATTTCTTAAATAGAGATTAGCTGCTACTAAATGTACACATCCGGTAGCTGGTGCCAGGCGTAACTGTCGCCTAGCTCACTGAACCAACTGACAAAGCTAACGTTAATTTGCTAATGTAGCACCTGTTTATACTGAGATAATATGACATATGGTTAACATATCTGACCAGACACCTGATAAAAAGGCTCTTTAATAATTATTTAAAATGACCAAATAACGTTTTAAGTTATGTTAGAGCTTGTGACCTCCTGTTTTTGACACTACAGACGTTTCCTAACAGCCAATTTACACCTTAATAAAGTCTTCAGGAGCCAAGACATCCCTTAAATTTTAATGGTACAACCCAGTTTAGTGAATCAATAGTTTGAAACCAGCTAGTAAGACTTTGCACACAGTTGGTTCAACCCAATCCTTGTTCTTTCTCTCTATAATTGTGTCATTTTATCGGCTCTTTATGAAAACAATCAAAAACAAAGCTTATTACTATCATTCTTCAAAATGAGACCAATGTCATCAAGCCAAACAAGACTGTCAAACATCCCACATCAGATCCAAAACCTCAAGCTGGGGATGTGGGGTTTTGTTGCAGCTCTGTACACCCAAATAAAACAACGTAAGGAAACAGACTAATGCTACGTCGCATCGTACTCTCATCTCTAATGCTTCATAAAGAATAAAAGGCACTAATCCCTAAGAGTATACACAATCTCTACACCTGCAGTAAAAGTATTGTGTTTCTTTAATTCATCTACAACTGTACAAACAAAATACATGATTAAATTCAATCTTTGAATCCCATTTTCTTACAGACAACATGGCAGTTTTAAGCGTTGGCACAATTGCCTAGAGAAGCAGATCTGATACTTAATCTGCCACAAAACCTCAGTTCCTCCCAGTAGTGTAAATGCTGTCTTTAGATTCAAGAAGTCGGCTCCCTAAAAGAAAAGTCCAGAAGATTAAGAAACCAGTGTATTGCATCAAGAGTGAAGTACCCCTCTTTGGAGATGTAACATAGTAATAATGATTGCAGTTTTTCCATTTCAAAGAAATTGGCACCAACCACCTCTTAGATGCTAATAATGCCCCAGTATGCTGGAGTTTTGAGTATGTACTTTCAAAAACACTGGAGGAGTTTCATAGGGGAAGTGAGAAAGTGACAATGCTTGAATCTTTCCATTGTTAAAAACTTAATGATGAAGCACAGTTTCAGGCCTTTTTGTACCAGTTTCTATCAAACATATTCTCGGCTCTCAATGTCCTTCTTAATGGCTTTTTTAATGCGGTCGATCTCATCTTCATCTGAACTGTCATACTTGTCACCTTTCACTTTCTTGTCACTGTCCAAAGGAGCTGTATCATTGCCTTCGTCCTGGTTTTCTGGTGCGGTGGACTGCAGCTCCTCTCGGATCCCGTTGAGCTCCACCAGACCGTCGTGCAGCTGCGTAGCCACCTCCCTGATTTTGGCAGCAAACTCTGACTTGGCCCCTTTCTTGAGCTCTTTGGAGTCTTTGGCCACAAAGTAGATGTCCATGCCTACGAAGAGACCGGTGAGCACGCCAGTGGCCATGCTGGCGATCTGGACCGCTCTGGCTGCTGTGCTGCCCGCCACGTTGGCAATTTGCACCACACGCATGATCTCATTGGCGTTGATGAGGATCGCCTTTCCTGCCATGGCGCCATCCTCGTAGAAGCTACTACTGAGCACAGGGAAGTCGCGGTTGTAGGCGCTTTCTTTCATCTTCATCAGGTCGAACTTCTTCAGGTTCTCGATACCCTGCTTGATGAATTTCAGGCACTTGTTGAGGTCGACCATCTTCTCCTGATAGTCCTGCACAATCTTCTCCACCTTCTTGCGGTCCATCGAGTTGTTGACCTGGTTGGAGATGCCGGCACCTGCTGATGTGAGACCGCCCGCTGTGGCGACACCCAATCCCACCGCCGTCACAATCAGAGAGGTTCCGAAGGTGACCGGTGCCAGGGCAAGGCCAGCGATAGTGGCCACGCCTCCAATGGCGCTGGTAGAGCCGCCGGTGATTTGAGCGATCTTTGTGTTCTTGCTGAACTTGTCCAGGCCGTCGGCGATGGTGTTGAGGTCGATGACGTGCTGCCAGAGGCTCTCGGCACGCTCCGAGAACAGTTTGTTGAAGACACGAATGCCCTTCTGCACCTTGTCTGCCGTCAGAGCAAACGCCCTGAGAGGAGCAAGTTAAGAGTTACACAGATCAATGCATTTTAAAAAGGACATTTTATCTTACTTACCACTATAATAATGGTGATATTGTTTCTAGGAGTTTTTCTAATACAATTTTTCACACTTTTTAGCAGCACAAATTAAATTCTCTTCTCTTCTATTATATTGGGGTCATGGAAGACATTTCAGATGTTGGAGTGAAATATTATATTCACAACTATTTGAGGATTCACTTACTTGGCCTCTTCTTTTTCTGTCATGTCATCATCTTGAGGCGTGTCTTCCCAAGCTGAGGAGGTAATAAAGAATTGATATTTAGCTTTCTCATTATGTTACATATATTACATGGCTAGAAGTATGTGGACACAAAAACATCCAGAACACGCTTCTGGTTTCAGTTTTTCTACCAGATTTTGGAACCTGGCTGCAGGGATTTGTTCACATTCAGCTAGTGACACTGCTGTTGGGATGATAAGTCTGGCTCGCAGTTCATCCCAATGGTGCTGGATGGTGCAGATGAGTCAATTTCTTCTGCACTAAACCCAGAAAACCTTTTTTTTTTTAATGGACCTGACTTTGTGCAGAAAAGAGTTTCCCCAAACTGTGTGCCACAAAGTTGGAAGAACACTATTATCTATAATATAACTGTATGCAAGTATGTTAACAGGGACGCCCAAATACATTTGGTCATATAGTGCAAGTGGTTCAAGACGATACTAAAAATCCTTCATAAAAAGCCCAAAGAAAGCTGTAACTTACACTCCACTGTGTTCCACCAATCCATAAGATTCTCCACATCCTGAAAGAGACCATTAGATTTGTAAGGGTTATCCAAACAATTAATAATGTGGCATTAGATTATATATTGAAATGCAACAATTGTGACATATTTTGCTTCAGAAACCAACCTGTCCATCTTCAGGCTGTGCTGGATCAATACGGAAGTCTTCCAGCCGGTCAAACAAGGATCTGTTGCCACCTTCATTCTAAAAAAAAAAACCCAGAAATAATACTGCCTAAAAATAATTCATAGATGTTTTATATCCTGTGTAAAGGAGAAAGTGGGTCTACAATGTAGCTGAAGTGTAGCTCAGAAAGACATAAAGACTGAGAAACAAACAAAGAACTCAAATAAACTTATTACTGTCACATATCCTCAGTTTCACTTTTTATGCTGTATACACTCAGATAAAGAGGAGGAAGTTATGGTAAAAGGGATTCCGGCTGTACTGACTTATTTATTGCTGTTTTTGCAGAAGTAAAAATGTCTCAAATCTTCCATGGACACGTTGAAATAGGAAGCAAAAAAACAAGTCTGGGCAAATTGCAACCTAAACTCATATCATCTTCCATGCTAAGGGCATGCACAAACACCATGTGGCGGAGTCAGGGCGTGTGGGTGGGTTTCATGTCAAGAGTGAGTAAAAACAAAACACAACACGTGACTATAATAGTCTCTGTTGGGAACAGACGACCAACGAACACCTTGGAGACAAGCAAAAGAAGGAGGTTGTTTTCAGGGATGGGTCGGGTGACTGAAACAGACCTTTTGTAACCCTCAACCACAGTGAGTAAGACTAGGACAGTTGGACAATTATAGTGACAGACTGGGAGGGAAAAGGTTAACAGTTGCTTTAAATGGAAAGCTCAATGTGTGTGAGGGGTCAAAGAAGGAAAGAAAGACAGAGGAGTAACATTAAATACAATTTTCTGTCTCATTTAGAGTGTTTTATTTTTTCTACCTCGGCTGTGCCTGCAGCTCCATCCTGCTTCTGTCTGCCCTGAAACCAGTCAACACAAACACACAGTTGAAGCTTAATCAATACTCAGAGGCAGAACTGTTCAGGTAAAAGTGACTGAAAAGCGAAACAAAAAGCAACTCTGGTCAAAATATTAACGGCATAACTTATGATTTTTAATCGTCCCTTTGAATCAGCAGCTAGGTAACCAGTGGTTTTCTTATGAAGGTAGTATGTGCTTGGAATTTCAGCTATGCAGACTTACTAACTTTGCTAAAATAACATGGCAACACTGCATATTTTCAATTAGCATCCTGAAATTTCCAGACACAGGACAAAGAAAAACACAGGAGGAAACAAGTTTGTACATGTCATGTTTGTATGTTACCTTGACTCGAGGCATGAAGGGATTGTGTCTCTTAGGTTTCTTGACTTTGGTCTAAAGAGAAAAATCAGCATTACAGTGTTACTCAGTAAAATTTACTTTTGTTCCTGACTATCATTGTAAAAGTCAAAGTTCAATCAGGCAACCAGCAAAAATGTTTTAGAAGGAAATTAGTTGATAAACCTCTGTTTTGTCTTTGCCCTCCTCATCTTTCTTCTCATCTTTGGATGAAGATTCTTCTTCCTCTTTCAACCCCTCATCATCAGACGAAGCCTGAAGTAAACAACAATCAAAGCATGGACATAACAATGAAATTGTAGAAGAAGTACCCATAGAAAAAACACTAACACAAGGTTGCATATGAACCCCTTCCTAATTCAAAATAAAATGCAAATTCTAACATTATGAATTAGGATGATAAATGCATCCAGCGATATATCTTATTTCAAAAGAACCCCTCAAATCTGTTCTGTAATCAATAAACAATACTAGCTTGTTATGAAATATATTCTCGTAAATTATAAAAGGTGAACCATAGCACAATTCACACTGATACTGTTTTGGACACGACAGTCATATATTGTTGCCATATATCATATAGGTCTATTATAGTGTTTTATGTCTTTATTTTTTGTGGCTTTGAGTTCATTTTATCTCTCTGTTTTAAATGTGTTGCTTGTAAAGATACAAGAGGTATGGAAACAAATAACTTTAACTATAAAATTACTCTAATTTCAAACAAGGAAATACAAAGTCCTCCTGTATGTCATGCACATCTGTGTTCCCACCCACTCCACCCTGTCACTACGCCACTCATCAGAAGGTGAGCACACACCTTAGAAATGTTACCCAATTTTACTCATGAGAGATTCCCCCAATAATTCCTCCCAGTTTCATTAAGGGGGATGGGAACCACGTCTTTTGTCTCAACTTCGCTGACAAGAACTTTTTTACACTGTGTGAAATGTCATTTTTTTTTAGCCTTTCTGTCAGCGTTTGCCTGAATGAATGTAAATTAAATGTTACTGACTATTTATCGAGCATATATGGGTGGATCTGGTGTATAGCACTTCAGGACATTGACATGTAGTGTGACATAGGCCTTAATCAGCCTACTCAAATTCTAGTTTCTCCAGTTCAGTGACATGCAGAAACATGTGTCAGTGTCTGCGGAACAGGCTCCAGACTGATACAGATCCACTGATTTAGCTTTTTTTAGGATGTAAGGAGTCAGTGTTGTCCTCAAAGACATGGACAGCTCAGTGAGCCCAGAGTGCAGTTAGTTGGTGTGTGGAAAGACATTCCGGTAGTGTTGTTTAAACAAATGGACATTGTCCACACAAGAGGAAACAAGTTTGTACATGTCGCATGTTTGAATGTTACCTTGACTCGAGGCATGAAGGGATTGTGTCTCCTAGGTTTCTTGACTTTGGTCTAACAAGGCAAAAGAGGATAACAGTGTTACTCAGAAGAATGTCAAATTCTGATATGAAACAGTTGAATCAACCAACAAGCAAAAATGTAGCAGGCGAAAGATGAGTTAAAAAACCTCTTCTGTTTTGTCTTTGCCCTCCTCATCTTTCTTCTCCTCTTTTGATGAAGAATCATCTTCTTCTTTCAGCCCTTCATCATCAGACGGAGCCTGAAGACACACAAGGTTGCATAAGAACCCTTTTCTTAATTTAAAATCACATTTAAAATCTAACATTGTGTAGCCTTTGTCAAAAACAATGTGAGGGGGAGAAGTTTAGTACATAAAACCAAATGAGGTAGGCATATTCATGACGAATAGTGATGACATGAATTGCAAAGTCATGAGAGAAGCACACAGTCAGATACCTTGGCTGCAGCACGCTGCATAAACGGGTTATGGTGCTTTTGTTTTTTCATCTCGGTCTGTACAAGAAATGACAATGTGTTCGGTGACATGAGAAGCAAAAACTGGAAGAACTACATTTCATTACAGCCCTTAGTGACATGTGCTTAATATGCTACAGCATCCCTCTGCCAATATGTCACATTTCTTCTCTCAAACACACAGGTAACTATATTTTTATTGACGGTATATCAAAAATAGTTGCAGTCTAACCCAACTACCATCTGCTCCTATCACTGAAAGATACACAAATTCCACTCCACTCCGTAACAAGCAGCAGCAAGTTAATGCTTAAAGAAACTAGCATTAGATACCCAATATATTCAGAATTCTGTATAAAATAATGCAAAATATTTCTCAAATGTAATATAATAATATTTCACTCAATGTAAACATCAAGAACAATATAATACAGAATATATAACACTGACAGACTGCACAGAATAAGACCTTTTTAATGACATGAAAAGCTACTGAAGGGGAAAATAAAGGTGGGAAAAACCTTATGTGACGGGGTTGATTTGCCTTGTGACTAATAATCCACATGATCTTTTGCAAACCTCACACTGACAAAGGCCTGGAGGTACCACAAGTCATTTGAATGGCTGGTATATAAGAAGGAAGCAGGAACTAGAATAATGAGATCAGAGCAAAATAACTGCGGCGAAAAGCTCTTTGTTTTTGCTTTCAGACGCATGTAGCTGGAAATGTGGATTCAACCCACACACAGATGAAGTTCTCAGACTCATAAATACACACATACAGTAAATACTTACTACATACGTTATTTAACATTAAAGCTTAGAATTTAATACAGTTTTGATGTGAAGATAGAGATGAACTTACTGTGTTTTTATCTTTGTTGAGGCCTTCATCGTCTGATTGGCTCTGCAGGAAATTAAACTCATTAGATTTTAACTGAATTAACAAGTGTTTTCTATATGTATACACTGGCAAAACAGTTCAGGGTCCTTCATAAAATTATTTTCTATGATTACTTTTTAGATCCCCTTCAGACATGTTTTATGACACAAAAAAAAATACTAATGTGTGTCTGCTATGGCTTTTCCACAAAAAAGTTAAATTGCCTCGTTAAAATTTTTTTTTAAATTACATTTACTCCCTTTTTGCTCATTTAAAATTCATAATAAATACAAAAATAATTTTCAGCTTAACTTCACTGAAAAGTCCATTGACTGAATGTGCACTGAAGGTTTTATATTATATGTTGCATATTGGACGACGACTGGCTTCCAAACTATCTGTGACGTCAAAATCCTGCTCGTACATAAATGTGTTAACTCAGATTTAAGCTTGGTACAGAAACTTTCCTCCTTCAGCTACTAAATGTGAAAACAGGATTCTACAACTCTGCACATACAAGATTAACCACAATGAAGGTTAAACATCCAAGTCAAGTAACAACAGCTTAGACTTTAAGCAAATACTGGTCCAAAATATCCACCAACGCATCGTTCTGTACACGTCAGTACCTGATGGTTGCTCTTCTGCTTTTGCTGACTATGTTTCGCTGCTCTGCTCAGCTCCTGCAATCACACCAGAGCCACTTCCTTAAGCACAAAGCTGATAAACCCTCATATACATCGATACACACTGATACACATCAGCTCAAAACGGACACAAACAGCCATTATTCCCTAAACACTGGGAGCTTAAGCTACCTCTTCTGTCGGTCTGGCTGGAACTACGGGAGATTCTTCTGCTTTTGCTTTTTCCTCTCTGGAGGTCATGTTATCCTGCAGAGGACAAGATAAGGAATTTTCTTTCCTGATACCCAATTTATGAGAAGGTGATCTTCTTCACAAAGACATTTAAAAGCGTAGTATGTAGCTTTCCATGCCTGATGCTTGCTCATTATCTGATTTAACTTGTGTTCTAACTGACGTACATTCAAACTTTGAGTAAGCAGAGATATACAGACAACACCCACATTACTAACCAGATTATCCTCAGTTCCTCTTGGTTTTACTTTGCCAGATGTAGACGTCCTCTTCATCTCCTGTGGAGAGATCACAGCCTTAACAACACAATATAACAGACAGAGCACAATGACTTGTGTCTCACTTGGACTACATGTCACTGAGCGGCAGTTGTGTTAAACTGCTTGCAAACCTCTTTAGACGGTCTGGGTGGAACCGGTGGTGTTTCACTTCTTTCCTTCCTCTCTTGCTGGATCATGTTGCTTTTGACCTGACAAGGACACACACACACACACACACACACCCACACACACAGATTCACATAGTCTGCCGGTGCAGTAAGACGGGGAGGTTTGACAATGAGCAGGCAGGATTTAAAGGGTAAAGGGGACGAGGAGGACGTGGTGGAGGTACGGAATAGGAGGAGTGTGAATGGGGGGTTATTTTTGACAGAAGTTGATCAGCTGTGAGTGTGTGTGTGTGTGTGTGTGTGTGTGTGTGTGTGTGTGTATGGGGTCACTG
>NW_023339796.1:4843789-4851725 GCF_004916995.1 Morone saxatilis | reverse complement strand
TGTGTGTGTGTGTGTATGTGGTCACTGATGACTCATGAGCAATGCAAAAAATAGACTGACCACTTTCGGCTTCTCTTCCACTTGTTTCTCGTCCCCTGTGTCTTCGGTGTCTTTCTGAACAAAGGAGATGAAATATTAGCTATTGAACTGTATCAACCTAAATCAGATTACTTAAAAAGGACCAAACTTTAGTTGAACTCACTACAAATCATAGTACTATACATTACTTACATTTTTGCTGACCATTTTCTACAGTTTTAGATTTTCAGATGTATTTTTCCAACTATTCCAAGCAGCCATTGGTTTCCATTCCATTATTAATTTGTGCCAGAACTGCCAAAAGAGTTATTGATTTTAATATTGTAGAAAAATTAATGGAGAATAATGGTTGCTAAGAGCTGTAGGTAAATATACACCCTAAAATCTTACTCACATTAAAGGTAGGGTAGGTGTGTTGGTAGGTAACGTCTCATTTGCACGATTGAAATTAGTGGCTTGGCTTATTACAGCTACATATACATATATATATATAAGGTTTTCCTCTATAGCATGTACATTTATATCACCTACCATAGCTTTAACACTGTTTGTAAACTGGTTAGTTGTGATGAAAATAGGTGAGATCTGTAGTAGTAGCTAAAATGAGGGGAAAAAAACCCAACAAACCTTCCCACCATCACCAGTATCACAGTCCCATCGCCAGTATCACAGTCCCATCGCCGACTTCCAGTAACTTAAAACATCATGATCACGTCGATCACGAACCCCCCCGCCCCTCCTCCACCATGACCAACCCAATCGACATCATAGTTACTTTATTTGCAGAGCGGAATATGTTCAGTTTGGACATGGCTCCAACCTTGCCGCTCTGAGAGGGTGGGACACATCATCAAGATTTAAGGGAATGTCTCAAAGTTTTAGATTTTTAACTGCTTCGCCAGTCACTAGACACACTGAGTTCTAAGTTAGACCAATAAATTGGCCAATATAACTTGATAAGTAAGAAGAAACTGAAGTACGGAAATGCCAAACTAGGTTTGAGGTAGTTTAGAAAGATTAATTTGTCCACCAAAGGGCTCAGTATGTAAGTTTCTTGTTTACCATTAAATATATAATTTTTTTTAAGATTTGTTTCAAGACTTTTTTTGTTATGTGTTTGCCGGCATGTAAAAAAATTAATTTAATCAGCCGATGTATTGTTATTGGACTTTACAAACTCCCAAATATTCATATTCAATAGTCATTTAGTTGTAATTAAATAATTAATGTAATCAAATTAAAAAATCATGTTAGCATTATTAGCCTTCTCTATTAAAATCAAGCGCCATAGATAGATGATCAGAGGCTAACAGCAGTGTGTCTTGTTTCCAATCAGGAGTGCTATGGCTACTGGCAAGCTATTTTATGTCAAGCACGGACATTTCAAACACTATAAATACAGTAAATAAATAACAGTCATCACACTGTTAGAAACCAGTCCGGCTGTCTTATAGTTTCCCCACAGATTTAATTTAGTTTTATAAGCAACAGGTTTGCCTGGTCTGGGGCATACCAGTGGCCTATAGGTTGTTGTTGGAACCGGAGTGGGGACCTTTATTGCAAAGAAATTGTATAAAAACACCTTTTCCTGGTCTGGGCAAAAACACCTGCAGGACAAGCCAAGTATAGATATCTGAAGCTGTCTCCCTTTGACTTGAAAAACTTAAAGTATGACTCAACAAGACCAGGCAAGACAAGAAAAGCTGGACTGCAGACAGCCTGTGAGTTAAATGCTACTCAAGAACTTTAGCCTTTCACTTTCTTCCTTTCTACCTAAGCAGGACAAAGCAGTTCACAATGCCTCCCACTGACCCGTGCACACAAAAACACACCAAACTGGTGGTAAAGTGTGACACTAGGAAGCAGCAAGCTTCCCCTTAATTATTAATATCAGCCAAACATAACATATATATATATATATTTTTTTTTCTACCCCTCATTGAGGCTAAATAAAAAAAAGCGTGACGCAAAACGTATGAAATAACACAATGAAACAGGAACAAGTGAATATCAAAGCACCTGTTTGCTGCCTGACGACTTCTCGCTGCTCGCAGGTGGATCCTCGTCATCTGAGCCTTCCTGCTTCTCAGGCTGCAGAGAAAAACAGACAGAAATCTTTATTTTATGAAAAACACATTAAAGAGGCTGCACAGTTCTCTTGAAATACATCCATTTATTTCTTGAGCACTATGAAAAGATTACAATCTAAAGCTTCCTTACTTTGTTGGCAGATCGGAATGGATTCAGCTTTGTCATTGCCTCAGCAAATTTACTCTGAAGGTGAAACAAAAGAAAAAGAAAGTTAAAAAATACATTATAAAGAAAAACATACAGAAATTGAATTGCTGATTGAAACCAGGAGATAAAACCCTCACAAACCTGTTTGTGACCGTGCTGGCCCTCTCCATTGTCCATTATCTCCTCACAGTCAGAGTCAGCGTTCTTCTCCTGAGCCAATATTCATCATAAAATATAAACAATAACAGATAGTAGTAACAATAGTAGATCATATGGATTATTCTCGAACTTAAAAATATATATTTTTAGGCTTTTCTGCTGGAGAAACTATTTAGTTTGATGTGAAAGATGAACTGATTACAACACGCCACCTCTTACCTGTTTGTCAGTGTAGAACGTGCTCTTCATCATCGCACTGAAACCGTTCTGAAATAACACAAAGACACAGTTACTTATATATTATTACAGCCCTAACCATCACTTTAATGTAACAGCAGATCTTATTCCTAAACATCCAGACAGAAACATAGTTTTAAAGCAACAGAGATCCAGTTACTCTGCCATGACAACCCACCTGCTTAGCTTTGGGTTTCTCTGCAGTAGTATTCTCACTGGAGTCCCCTGAGTGTTCAGTCTTTTCTTCATCCCTCTACAACACATTATAACAGCATGTTATTAATCTCTGAACAACACCAACACTTCATATGATTCAGGAATAAGCGTGAGAATTCAAAGCAGTTGAAGTTAGAAACTGATTGTATCTCCTATATGTTCTGTTATTGTTGATGCGGTGCAAGTCAAAGTGAAAACCAAAAGACAAGAAGAGGACTTGAAACAAAAACAAATCTGCAGTAAGCTTCCTCTCTCACCTTTGAAAACGTCTCCATGAGACTGTCACTGCTGGCAGAGAGTTCAGTATCCACAGACAGATCATCCTAAACAGATACAGTCAGAATGTAACAACCAAGACAAAAACACTAAAGATATTTATCCCTGCTGGCTTTAATAATATGAAAACACGGAGCAGAATTTACCTGAAAATGCCCCTTGAACATCAAATGAACAAATGGATTTGCAAATGAATAAATCCTTTTCCCCTCATGTCACTTTTATAGGACTTTTCAGAAAACAAAACATCCCTCAAACAGGATACTTTACTTTTTGGATTGAAAAACCATTTGTGACAATCTTACCTTAGACTGAGATTTGGCAACTTTCTTTCTGAACACACCACTAAAGATTCCTCCTTTCTCCTGAGAAAATAACAGGAAGCAAACTCTTAATATTACTACATTTACACTGATCTTGCAATATTGTGTCACTTGAGGGTCACGATGGCTTTAACAAACTCACCTTAGTGTTGTTACTCTCAGAAAGATTATCTTTGCTGCCGGACAGCTCGTTGGGTTCAGACAAATCATCCTGAAGGCGAGAAGGAACGTCAAATTAGAATAATACTAATCCTGTCCTAATAATTTATAACATGGTTTAGTGGTGAGACCTGAGATTGGGTCCTGGCTCCAAAAGGCTTTGGGGATTTTTTAAAGATCCCACTGAACACCCCTCCCGTCTCCTGGGAGAAGTTACATGACAATTTGTGTGAAATTTTGCCCAGAATGAAGGAATTAAGTGTAGCATGTCTCTGATATATTGTGTTGTTTTACCTCTGTCTATAAGGATTGGTTCAATCAATCTTAATCAAACCTCACCTTAGTGTTGCTATTCACAGAAATATTGTCGCTGCTGCCTGAGAGCTCACTGGGTGCAGACAAATCATCCTGAAAGCAAGAAACAAACAGTCCCATACTGATTATTATTATCACCTCCTAATAATGTAACACAGCTATAAGTGAGACAACTCTCACCTGAGATTGCGTCCTGGATCCGAACGGCTTTGGGGATTTTTTAAACATCCCACTGAACATCCCTCCTGTCTCCTGGGAAAAATAAAAAAAAGTCACATAAAAGTGAAATCTTGCTCATAACGGAGGGATTTAGTTTAGTGTTTGTCTAGTGTCAAATGGATAGGCATGGACTTCACACAGCAGCCTGGACTCTCTTCTCTAATGCTGATGTGTGCTGTGTGTAACTGTGCTGTGTGTTGTGCGAGGATAACCTCGCACAACACACACACAAAAACAAAAACAGAAACACACATTTCCCAAACTCTCACACACACAGCATTATGGTACAGTCACATTATCCCACAGTGCAATGAAACTGCCACACACGCATCAAAAAAAAAACCTTCTGATGTGGTTAATGAATAAATATAGAAGAATAATGACTTTTTCTATTCCAAAGCACAGCTGACTGTGCATGTTGAGTCTGGAAATTGCACCGAAACAAAAAAAAAACGCATGCTAGAATCAGTGATACGGACTCGATGGAGGGACAGAGGTGTAATATGACTGTATCAGTATCAAGAGATGAGGAGAGGCTTTGTGTTTGTTTCATAGAGGTAGCTAGCTGTCACAGCCTCACCTTAGTGTTGCTATTCACAGAAATATTGTCGCTGCTGCCTGAGAGCTCACTGGGTGCAGACAAATCATCCTGAAAGCAAGAAACAAACAGTCCCATACTGATTATTATTATCAGTTCTCTAATAATGTAACACAATGTAAATTAAGACGAACTCTCACCTCAGATTGGGTCTTTGCTCCAAAAGGCTTTGAGGGTTTTTTAAACATCCCACTGAATATCCCTCCTGTCTCCTGGAAAAAAAGAGGTTGAATAATAATTACTTCTATATGTTAATTAAAATCAAATAAAACCAGTTGTTTTGTATATTTGATACTGATGCAGCTGTCAGGTGGACAGGCAGAGATTCAGTGCTTCACACGTTGCTCAGCACTTCTTCCAAATTGCTGATCCATGCAGGTTCAGCTCACGCATCCAAACACACACAAAAACAGAAACACACCCAAAGTCCCCAGTCGAGGTCTGCACACCTACTGTAGGTTTAATCAGAACCACCTATATGTGTCACTAGTTAACACAGAGTTCTTCCTCAGTATAAAATGTCTCTAGAAATAGTAATATTGTCATGTACTTTAAATATGTTTCCAACTTTATATAAGCAAACAATGTTTAACACTTTAACACACAGCAATTTTTTTTCCTCAGACAAAGCCTGTTATCCACTTTATTAGTGGTTAAGCTTTGTTTTTTTTTTTTTAAATATTAAGGTGATTCTGCTTACAAACAGTTTTTATATTTATCACAATTTATCTTATTAAAATGATTTGTTGAAAGAGTCTAAAAAAACATTGAAATCATACTGTCAAACGTAACATAAAGTCTCTTTAGAATCTGATTTCATTTGTTGATTTCTTTTATTCTTTCTATTTTATTACTACTATTGTAATTTTGTTTGGTTCAAGCTGTGATCTCTTGATTGTACACTAGTTTTATTAATACAGATTTTTTTTAAATAGAAGTTAAGAACAAAATGCTAACATCAGACTTTGTATTAAGTTTGTATTCGTCTCCAGTTGTTTGTGTGAAAGTGTGATGAGACTCACTTTAGTTGTGGTGTTTTCAGACTGACTGTCGTTACTGGCTGTGAACTCGTTGTCCAAAAGATCCTGAAACACGATTATAACACATAAAAGACACATTATTTTACCTGTCAGGCATTGAGCTGGTAACTGTATTCTCCAGATAATCTCTCTGTCTGTTATAGAAGATTGTGTTTCACCTGCGAAGGCCTCCGGGCATGTCCTGGTTTAGGAGATCGTTTCAGTATCCCACCCAACACACCTGATTTTTCCTACAGAGAAAGAGTGCAGAGAAAGGTTTAGTTTCAAAGACTAACATGAAAAATATCACAGAGCAGAAAGTAAACTCACCTTTGAGGACTCTGTTAAGCTGTCACTGCTGACAGACAGTTCAGGATTTTGTATTGAGAGGGTGTCCTATGAAAGATTAAAAAAGTTGATCACATCTGTATATTATCATATATTATTTCTATACAGCTATGGAGACACATGTGATTAGTGTTTGTTGACAGGTGAAACACACACACTGGGATTGCTCAGGTCTGAATTTTTAGAGAATTAGAAAACTAATGTAACACCAGAAATACACATTAATACAATGTTACTAAGCAGGTAAATAAACAAAAGAAAAAATGATAGAAATTGATAAAAAATTTAATTTCATGGTCTGAATGAATAAAATATCAATATTACAGTGATAAAAAAACAATAAAAGCAGCAAATTCTCACTTTTAAGAAGCTGGAACCAGAAAATGTTTGACATTTCTGTTTGATAAATAGCTTAAATGATAAGTCAATAAGCCAAACTGCTGACTAATCATAAGAAACACGAGGCAGAGCACAGTAAGTAAGTCCACTACAAACCTGAGGCTGGCCCTCTTTGGCAGCTTTGGTCGTCTTCTTAAACATTCCCTTAAAGATGCCTCCTTTCTCCTGAAATGTGTAATATTATTATATAAAAGTTTTCTCAATTTACAACACAAATCATTCACAGAAAAGCTTCCTGAGCTTCACCTTGGCGCTGCTGTCAGTCAGACTATCGCTGCTCTTTGAAAGTTCACCGTTGGTCGATAAACTGTCCTGTAAAGTTGACACAGAGCTTATGTGAGTAGATGCAGACTCAAAAGGCAGAAATCCATAATTAGGTTATATTCTAAGTGTTATATCTAAATTCTGCATTCAGTTGTTGTTATTTTATGGCTTTAAATGACAATAATATAAATATGGGCCTTAAATGTTAGTATTAAACATCCAACATCACCTGTGCTTGGACAGATGGTTCTGCAACCTTAAAGGATCTTTTGAACATCCCACCAAATAACGCCGCTTTTTGCTGCATGAGAAATGAAAAAGAGAATTTAACATACACGTAGAAAACATATTAAGTAGGAAAACATGAGGCTGATTCTCAGTTCTGACGTGCAGCCTCATTCAGAACGAGCGAGTAACAGAAGGTGAACACTGACTCCAATAACCTGTGAGTCAGCAGCAGAAATCTGGAGGCTGAACTGGAAAAGAAGCTGCAAATGACTCCATGGATGAAAGGATGTATTTACTAGCTCACGTCTCACAGTCCAGCTTCACAGTCCAGATTTCAAGTCTGGACATGGTGCTGGTTTCATGTCCGGACTTGTAAACCTTGATGACGGTAAATTTAGAGTGATTGTAGAAACTGATCATAAGAATCACATAAAAATGAGACACTGGGGGCCCAATACATGACCAATACACTGGATGGATGGATGGATGGATAGATGGCTTAAGCTTAAATACATTAATTAGGTCTTATTTTAATATTCAACAAAACATTCATAAAAACAAAGTTGTGATTTATCAAACGTATATGTTTGTTAGAAATGTAGCTTTACCGGTCCAATAAAATATGACGTGATGCAGAAGCAGCTGTAAAAATGGTCAGGAACGGTCATTTATGCACAAATTTCTTTTTGTCGTCACGTGGGTTAAAAAAATGTTTGGTAAAGACTGCACTACACCATCAAACGTCCAAAACAAATGCAGTATTTACACCCGTAATGTCAATATATAATAATATCAATTATTATATATAATCAATATAATATCTAATTAAATATGTGTAACCTGTTTTTAAAAGATTGGTTTAAGATGAACTGACACATTGTTGGTTTTAGTCTTTTCGT
>NW_023339796.1:4842824-4843673 GCF_004916995.1 Morone saxatilis | reverse complement strand
TGTGTGTGTGTGTGTGTCTATAGGACAGGGGGGTTAACAGGGGCCCAGTGGCACATTCTTGCCCTGGAGCAACCTGGTCTGTTAATCCAGCCGTGCAGTGCAGTCTACAGTGTTTCTATCCCTGTCCACATACTTATGGACAGCACTGTGTGTTTAGTATCCACAGACTGATCTCAGGTCGGTGAACTCCAACACTTAACTGACTTTAAAAAAAAGGAAGAAAACTATAAATCCAACCCTGCAAAACATCAAAGTTACACAGAAAACATGGAGACAACTCACAGCGACGCCTCCTCCATCACACTCCAGATCCAGGTCCAGGTCGTCGTATCGCTCCTGAGAACAACAACATTTCCAATGTCACTGTCCACTCACATTAACCGACAGAGCGACTGTACGCGTTAACTCACCATTATCTGCTCTCAGTCCACCCTTGTTTACTGTTTACTTATTCCCTTGTTGTTTATTTGTTGTTCCACCGATGATTAGTTGTAATGTTCCCGTCCTCAGTGAGCAGTTTGTCCTTCCCCTGGTTGATACTGTCGGATTTTTCCAAACACAACGCGGTTAAGTTTAAAGATCCCTCCCTCTCTCCACAGAAAAAAAAAAAAAAAAAGCTGGAGAGACTTCCCCCAGACCTTTGTGGCTCTTGTGATCTTAAACAATCCTAAAACCAGCGGATCCACTTTCTGTTCCTTTCTTTTACCTGTGCGCTGTCACCCAGGAGAGGGGCGTGTCCTTCTCACCTGGGAGCTGATCACCTGTGGTGCTTTCAGTGCCATTCGGAAACTCGTGTCTTAGACTGACAAAGTGTAAATCGTCTATTAGAAGAGTGGTTCCCAACCTTTT
>NW_023339796.1:4832305-4842724 GCF_004916995.1 Morone saxatilis | reverse complement strand
TAGAAGAGTGGTTCCCAACCTTTTTGCAAGAGGTTTGTGTAAAACGAGCAGATTATTTCCTGTTGAAAGGAACTTTTTACACAATTCTCTGTCTGTATTGTGTATTTGTGATTATTTCGAACAATCATAAGGACTTAATAGGCAATTTTCTTGACAAATGTAATGTTTTCTTGTCCTTGATGCTTGACCATTGTTCTATTAGACAATTTAATGTATTTTACATTTAGTGTTCCTCACAGAAGTGAACTAAATTCCTTTTTCCTCAACGGATCCCTTTTCTATCATTGTATAAACTGACTAAGTGACATATTTTATGGATATTTTTCATATTATATAACTGTACACTGAACCCAAACAGTGAACTCAGTAGCAGCAGGAAGTTTGTGTAAAATGAGAGATTTGGATTAATGTTGAGCAGATTATTTCCTGTTTAGGGACCTTTTATACAATTATCTGTCTGTATTATGTATTTTAGACCATTATCATGTATTTCAATCACTTCACTTTATATTTAGTTTTCTTCACAGAAGTGAACAAAATGCAGAGTTTTAGGCCTGTAAGAAAATGTAAAACATGTACACCTGTTTTAAATTTTCTTACACTACAAATATGTCACTTAGTCAGTTTACTAAATGATAGAAAAAAGGTTGCGAAACCACTGCTGTATTCCACTACACACTGATTATATGGTGAATGTAACATAATGTACATTTACTAAAGTACTGTGCTTAAAAATAAACTTGTACTTCACTTGAGTCTTTTGAGGAAATATCTAACTTATTGTACTTTTTACTTTTGTTTTTCTTTTATGCGAGAGGGACAGCTTGAAATACATGCTGTTAACACAATCTACCAGGGCACCCCTACATGGCATCTTTAGATAGTTTACAAATAATGATCTTAGAAAATAATATAAATAATTTCTGTCCTTAAATTACAAGATTAATTCCCACAAAGAAATAACAATATATTATCACCTCATGTCCATTTTAGCACTGCTTGGATTCAAGAACGTATTATTTTCATTTGTTTTTAACTTTAGATTCACATTTCTTTTTTTTTAAAGTTTTTTTTTGGCCTTTTTATTGCCTTTATTTTTGATAGTGACAGCCAAAGATAGACAGGAAAGGGGGGCAGAGAGAGGGATGACAAGCAGCAAAGGGCCGCAGATCTGATTCGAACCCTGGGTCGCCGCAGCAAAGACTCTGCCTTCGCACATGGGTTGCCAGCTCTACTGACTGAGCTAACCGGCAGTCTAGATTCACATTTCTATTATTATGGTGAAATAATTCAAAATCAGTGTCCAGCAACTTAACTGATAAGCTGTATTTACATGTCTGCCATTGATGTCTCACTGTTAAACAGGGTCTCTGTGTCAAATAACAATCAAAACTAACTGTTTGATCTTGTTTTAGTCTACTAATCATATATCAGTCACACAGATCTGGCAACAACAAAGCTGTCCCAGGAATATAAAATAAATAATATCAATTAAATGTAAATCCTGTTTCAGCCCAGTCAGTAAAAAGTGAAGAAAGTACAATATTTATTGGGAAAATCATTCAAAGATTAATTAAACCAAACAACAAAGTGCCCTTATGAACATCTTATGAATCATTCGTGGTTCTTACATTCATATTTAACTTCAAGTGTATCATATCCCACATTCCTATTTCCAAATAAAAGAAATAACTCAGCTCATACAAAACTATAACTGATAATATTTAGCTTATTTTTACCTACTTGTTTGTTACATTTGCAGGTTTTTTGCCATCTAAATTAAAGGCACATGTAAACGTTGCATTACAGTGATTACATACATACTTATCACTGTGTGTGGTGTAAATATATTTCACCTTTTTTTAATACATTTCTTGCTGATTCACCGTCACTGAAACATTACAGTGATATAGGTTTTTTTCTTCTTAAATTCTGACGTGTAATATTTTGTGGATTATTCTTTCCAGGAGAGGAAGTAGATCTTTCCCTGTCGGTCACCACAAACCAATTCAGTGGGCTTTTCAGGGTTCACCTCCAAATGCACAACAGGTCCTCCGCATACAAACATCCCCACCTAAAGGGAGAGAGAGAGAGACAGAGAGAGAGCACTTCTAAAGTTCACTAATTAACACATTGTATCTCATCTGTTGAATCCACAAAAATCCAAAGTGTTAAAACATCCATACACAGTTTAACGGAGAGGTTATGTGCCAAACTTTTGTTAATTTTTGACTGAGCCAGGCTAAATGTTTTGAGTCTTTGTGCTAAGCTAACCGTCGGCTGGCTGTGGCTTCATATTCAACGTACAGATATGAGGGTGGTATTGATATTTTTAAGACTTTGACGTACCTGCTTCTTGGTGTTTCTGTCCCACAGCTTCACTGTCCTGTCATAGGAGGCGGAGATGATGGTGCGCTCAGTGAGTCTCAGCACACTGATCCTGTCACTGTGGGCCTGGGGATAAGACATCATCATCAAAAACAACATAAAGTAAAGGCTTAAAGGACAACTATTACTGATGTTTGCTTTTATTTCCTTTACAGGCTTTTATTCTTAAAGTCACCTAAGACTTAAATTTAGGGCACGTTTACAGCTGAGATCATTAAGCCACAATTCTGATTATCAATTAATGATTTACTGAGCAAAACTGTCAAAACATTTGATGGTTCCACCTTCTCAAATGTGAAGACTTATTGCTTCTCTCTGTTGTTTTTCATTGTTCAAGTTAAATCGCTTTGGGTTTTGCACTGCTGGTTGGTTGTCACCTTCTTACGTCCCGCCCCTTTTTGCTCTGTGCTCCAATAATAGTGCAGCATTTAAAAAATTAAAGTGACATAAACAGTTGTATCTTAAGTTACCTAATGTTAGAAAAACACAAGCTAACTAGCTAGCTAATCTCCATCAATCGTTTTCTAATTTAAGCAAATACTGTGTTTTTTTATGCTGAATACAGAAATATACAATAATCTCTCATGTTCTGTTTCCGAGTGTCTCAGCTCTTACAGGTTTTCTGTTTCTCCACGTGGAAGTCTTAGGAGGCTGGATGAACCACATGTTGCCCTTCACGTCTCCGCACACCACAAAATCTGAAAGAAGGTAAAACACACTGGATAATCACGCAATGAACAAAACAAATAAAAAGTAGTAGCATTAGTCACAGTAGCTATACTTGAAGTAAGAATGGTAATTGTAACAGCCGCGGTATAAAACAGTACTAGCCTACTTGTAGATTTTAGTACCTATGTTCATGGTTATAGCTGATATCATGCTCCCCTTCTTCTCCTCCTCATCCTCGACCTCTAGTTCCATCGAGCTGAAAGCCGAATGGAATTTACTTTTGGGACCCATGGCAAACTGTGGGAGAAGAAGACAAGGCATCAGTATTTATTAAAAGTAAGTGGTGTATTACATTTTAGGTTTGACTTGATTTGTAACTGAAATGTAGGGACTGTTTAGATAATTACAGAATTAACATCTAAACTGAAATGATAATTCTATTATTAATATTGTTAATGTTATTATTTCATTGACAATAATATATTGTGTTTTTCATGAACTAGTCCGAGAGCTACAACAAATATTTTTCAGTGTTTTTTGATTATTAGTGATCAAAAACTCACAAAGAAGCCAATGTGAACTTCTCCCTTGGATTCGCCCACCAGCCAAATGCTTTTCTCGTCGTTGTGGATCAACCCCAAAATACGGACACTTTCGTGCCAACTGCAATAAAGACAAAATATAAAAATACACCCTTCAGTGTATAAGAAAAAACCCAACAGCACAGTATCTACAACTGAGCTGTCTGTCAACAGAAGCTGGATAAATGAAAACTTAAATATTAAAAACAAATCAATGTATTTACGAGGTGTGGTGCTGTACATACGTAATACTTTAAATAAGCCTTTTGACCCAGGATACAACTTCCTACAGACTCCTATGAAGTTCAGTTAAATTACTGTGCATTAAAAGACCGATATTCATTTAAAATATCAAAAATACTAAACAAATCTCATCAGTGATAACTTGTTGACCATTTCCACCATAAATGGGTTTGCTTTGATTAATAAATAATTATTATAATGATTCATTATTCCTCTGTCTCAATTCAACAAGGTCAAAACTAAAATTGATTCAAAAGGACCAGCATGTACGATTTATTGGTATCTTTATGATGTAGTTGCTGATAAACGACTATTTCTAAGGTAACAAAAACACAACAAGTCTTAATTACAGGTGATTATGCACTAATAAAAACATACCTACGAATATTATATTCAATTCCTGCCAATAGATCCTCATAAATGTGATACACTGAACCTTTAAAAATTATGAACATTTCAAGCAATTCAAGAAGAAGTGAGATTTCCTAATAATCAGCCTTGATCAACAATGATTCATTAAAACAACTGGTACACCTTTTGGGACATAAAGTACAGTATGTAGTGTTACCTATTGGTCGTTTGCGACCACCTGTCGTCCTCACTGGCTGTGACGCCAAATATTGTTTCATTTTTTGACACACCGATGAGCACTGTGCAGTAGTTGAGGCGGACCACTGTCTCTGTCACTTTGTAAGTGTTTACTTTCACCAGGCTGAAAGCAAAAGGAAACGCAGGACACAGCAGGACTGGTTAGTGTATACAGACAAACACGTCGTAACGTATTTGTTTCCATAGAAACGTCACTCAGAACAGAGAGAAAGATATAATATTCGGCATTTCTCCCCATCACATTCATCTTCTAACTGCAAATGAATGCTAGTATAGATAAAAAATGTTAATTATTGTTTTGTTATGTTGTGTTTTTGTTATGTTTCCCCGCCAGGTCTTTATTGTTAATGAGAATTTGTTCAAACCAAATATAAAATAAGATAAAAATGGAGAATAAGGGAGGTCCTGCTTGTTTACCTTGCGGTGCTGTGTTGTTGATTCCACACCAGCTTCCACACATCAACAACAGGTTTCATGTAGCTGACAGCAAACTGGTTATCGGGCATGGAGCAGATCGCTGTGATGGCGCTGTCTGAAGTCTGACACACAAACAGACACAACATGTGATTACACAAACATATACATTATGTGTTCAGCATACATCCCTTTTCTTGTACATGTCTTCACCTGCTTGTGACCAACCACAGTGTTGTGCTGCCATATTTCCAGCAAGCCGGACTCATAACCAGAAAGAACCAAATCATCTCTCGGAGAGAAGCACAGAGCGGAGACTGAGCCTCTCAGTGTGGGAGGACACTCTGAAAAGACAGGACACACAGGTAAACTGGAATACAGTAAAATATTAACTAGGTAGCAGCAGTAGTGATATATACAGAAGAGGATGGTTTCATTATGTGGATGAGCTGGAATATTCTGACTTTATTATTGGATGAATGAGCATTATTTTGAATAAACCTTTTATCTGGTTATAAAAAAAGAGACACTGAGGCATAGCATAATAGCATAATGTACACAGTGAAAGTGAAGGAAGCTCAATCAGTGTGAACTATTTTGTCCCACCACATATTAATATCTCAGAAGCTTTATAAAATACAGTGTGTAGACAGAATGTTTGCAATTGGTGCATTAACTTAAAATATACAGAAAACAACATATGTAGTGTAACCAAGGGAGTGATTTCCACTGAGTATGGGGATTTTTGTCCCTGTTTTCTCTCTCTAAACTGTGTCTTATTACAGTCCAGCCACCAGATGAGAGAAGACCTGAGTTAATAGCAATGTTGATTCACTCGCCCGACTCAACTGAAGCCCTAAAGCAATGAGCATGAGCAGCAGAGAGTGCTCACAGACGTTTTTGCTCTGAATTACATTTCTCTAGCAACATATAGGTTGCCTTATTAGAGAAGGTTGTGTCTGAAAGCAGCCTGATTGGAATACCCGAAGACAATAAACAGGGCTTAATATAAAAAGTTTTTCATAGAAAAGATACACACATAACATTGTATTGTATGAAGGCAGAATATAAAGTATTACTTGTTGTCCATGTCCAGCACCGCAATGAGCAGTCTTCAGAAACAGTGAGGAATTCTGGGAGTCCTTCTTTGCGCACGACTCCGTGTATCGCCCCGCTGTGACCCTGGAAGGTGCTGAAGTGCTCCACCTGTACGTAAACACACAGAATGTGAGAAAGGTTCAACAAAAACACTCTTATTAGGGAGTCATCTTTGCTCTGATCTAGATTTTAACCAAATTTGACACTAAAACAAACATTAATGTGAGAAATATTTGATTAAAATGGGAAAAAACCCTTTTGATTTTATTTTGACTGACAGACCTGTAGTGGTTTCCAGAGCTGCACTGTGCCATCATCAGACGCGGTGAAAACAGTCATTTCTGCTGCGTTGACTTCTTTGTTTACGTCTTAAAAACATTGCGGGAATTAAAAAATAACTATTAATATTAAACTAAGGCTTGGTCACTCATTATATTGTCCAATATGAAACAAACAGGGATGCGTGCCCTCGGGAACTCACCTGTATTTGGTAGGAGATAGCAGTGGTGGATACGCTGCTTGTGTGCAGCAATGTGGCAGATTTCTGTGTTTGTTTCCCAGGTCCAAACATGTAGCGCTCCCTCTGCACAGCCGGCGATCACATACTGTCCCTGCACAAAGAAATACCAACAAGTTAACACAGAAAACCTAATAATGAGGATTAAGTATATATTATATAGCCAGCTCAGACCTGCTGTCTCAACACTATACACAAAATATGGAGCTCATTTACTCCACCATACATCAATTAAAAGCCTAAAGGTTTTTTAGGAGAGGAGGAAACAACACATACTGTATTTTCTCTTATAGATAGATGTTTAATTTGCTCACCAGACAGCAGATGGATGTAAGAGGACTCCTCCAGGAGATTTCTTTGAGTTGTTGGCCCGCCTGCAGATCCCATAAACACAGCCTCCCATCATTTGAAGAACTAATCTGGAACCGAAAAGGAAGCTTGATGAAGACCCACATAAGACAGCACAGTAATATGATGTCAGGTAGTACCTCTGTACCTCAGGTTAGTTACATTTCTCTTACGACACAAAATGTAATAAAGATTTACCACACAGTCTGGAGTCCAAACACAGCCGGTGATCCAGTCTCTGTGAGAGTGAGGGAGCGACTTGGAGAGAACAGCAGGAGAAACACTCACATCCCACACCATCATGGCCTGAAACAAAGACGCCTGTCAGTACTGCGTTATACTGACCAATCCTACACTCAGATATCAATAAGGGTGGGCGAAATAACAGAAATACCTCCCTGTGTAACACAAAACAGTTCAACAGCTAACTACATCCTTCAAACTAATCATAAACACTTTACAGCAGGACGCTCACATTATTAGTATTAATACAGTCAGTATTGGTATCAAAAGCAAAATCCTGATATTGTCACAACACTGTAGAACAAACAAATCGTACCTTATCTTTTCCACCGGACAGCAGCTGTCCACCATCAGGGCTGAAAGCCAGACAGGTGACTCCCCCACCGTGGCCCCTCAAAATTGCATGAGGCTCAAGCAAGGGGTCACTCATGGCCAGCTCACTCAACAACCACAGGACAATGGTGAAGTCATCTAAGTCAATGGGAAATAATAAAACAGTCATTAGCACAAAGTGTGATGTTTAAAGAAGAGGAGACTGGCAAAATAACCTTCTATCTGAGAAATATATTGGAAACCATTATAGCATTTCTTTCTGAAGTCTAAGGACGAGTAAGTAACCCTTACCTGAAGCTGTGGCCAGGTATGTAGAGTTTTGCGCTAATGCCAGGATGACTCCTTGCACACCAAACATTCCCACCGTTTTTAGGCCTCCCTGCATCCCCTCCTCTCCGTCTTTACCCTTCCAGACCCGCAGAAGTTTGTCACTTCCTGCAGACACCAGCAGCTCGGGTTCAGTCTGCTCTGCGTTCAGAACGACCCACAGCAGGCACAGTACAGACACGTCACGGTCCTTGGAGGCCCAAATCTTCTCAGCTACGATTACAATAAAGAAAGTTATGGTCAGTTTGTGATTTTTTTTTTTTAAAAGCATGTGATTTTCACTGTGTGCAATATTCACTCAGGGAGATAGGAGAGTTAGGAAACAAATAAGAGGAGGTGACATAACATATATACTACAATATATAGAGTAGGTAATTTATGTATGTCCATGTTTTATATCCCTAACATATTGCCTGTGTTATTAGTCTTATTTTTAGGAGCATTAACTGAAACTCTTTGGGCAAGGAAGTATGTATGTTTTTAATTAATAAAGCTCAGAGCAGATGTCTTAAAGTACTTCACAATAAAAGACAAAGCAAAGAAAACACAGGCAAAATATAAGAGAAAGAAATTAAAGTAATAAAAAAAGAGAAAAAAGCTATGTCTGTTTCTTTAAAGTTTCTGTCTGTAAAGTTTTGATCCGAATTTTTTATGTTGCAGAATAATTAAACTGTGTAACAGTAAACTGAGAAATTAAAAGGTTGAATGATAGGAGCTTAAAAATTGAACCCATTCCTTCCTTCTTGTTTTCCTGTCAAGCATCTCCTGCATATCTGTATTTGTTCTATCGGATTGTGATTCACATTCACATAAACACACCTGAATCAAGACTGAAGAGTTTGATGCCATCGCCATGGTATCCAACAGCAGCATAGTCTCCATTAACAGCCACACACAGAGCAGCAGGCTCAGACATCACAGACTTCCGTTTCTTCACAGGAGGCGCCAGATCGTACTAAAAGACCAAAAGTGACGATGTCATACATATAAAAGTCTGTCAGATATAATTATACAGGCTATGACATTAAAGATGGCTGAAAACACTTGGACACAAGAAAAATAAGAAGCTTACTTCATCACTTTTTAATGCAATGACCGAACGTCCAAGTCCTCCTGACCAGAGCTGGAGCTGTTTTACACGAGGACAAGAAGACACAGAGAAAAAGGAGGCTATTCATTTAAAAATAAGTGACAATGTGCTCTTAAGAGGAAACAGGTGCAGGAGCAATGGTGTAAAGGATTGCAAGGGTTTTGTTTTCCCAAAGAAAATTTTAGTGTTAGAAAACCAAACGAATCTGTCTGTCTTATACATTTTTGTGAATTATAATTGATAACTGATGAACTGACAAAATGACTGATATGTTTCTTTTATATGTTTTCAGGAAACAAACACATGGAAAAGTTTGCATTTGTGTATCTACTAGAACACATATCCCAGTCTTACAAATGTGTAAAATGTTTTAGCTTTTTTCTAAGCAACAAATCATCATATGTTTGTATATTTGGGGTTAAACAGTAAAAAAACCAGTACATTTAGTAATTTTATTATTATAATCCAGGCGCTCTGGCCTGCAGTCTCAAATTTAATGTCTCTGATCGTGGTTCAGTGTGTACAGTACCGTGTGGTCGGAGCCAGCACTCAGCAGCATGCTTCCTTCATCCAGGAAGGTGAGGGCCTCTGTGGCCCCGGAGTGAGCCTGGAAACATCCCACGCAGGTGGAGGTGGGCACTGACCACACCCTGACCTCGCCAGACATAGAGCCAGAGCAGAGCATGGAGGAGGAGGAAGAGAAGGAGAGACTGCGCACTGACCGCTGGTGACCAGACAGGGACTGAGAGAACAGACACAAGAGAAACAGCGCTTAGTTTCATCTCAAGTGATGGAAAAATATCACAAAAGCAGGCTACTTCTGGAAGAATAATACATGTAAGGCATGCACATTATGGATTGGCTCTTCAGCCCCCTCTTTTTACAGTTTCATAATAATTACTTTTAATTTGAAAGAGCGAACATTAGGCTTACTTTAACTCACTATACGACCACCCATTTATTTGGCCTCTCCTCATGATAACTCACCATTACAGTTTTATTCTGGAGCCAGTTCCACACAATCACATTCCCATTCCAACAACCAGCAGCCAGCAGGTGATCCTCGGGGTCAAAGGCAACACAGTTCAAAGGGCTGGTGCTGGGCAGGGCCGCTACCTCATGACCTTTAGCAGAGGACCACACCTTACAGCAGAACAACATGAATTAGGTGATATAAAATGTAATAACAGTGAACAGCATAATTTGGTAGCGGTAAATTCTATTAGATATTTAAATTCCTCATTAACTACAACAAAGTGGTTTTTAGTCTATTCTGGCATACACATAAACTAAATAACTAATAAATAATAAATGGAACAAAAAGTGCAGAAATACAAACACCAGAAATAAACTAAAGCAAACAAATAGGTTTATGTGTTTTGGTTATGACTAACTTTCAGCATGAAGTCCAGAGACACAGTGGCAATGTGCTTCCTGTCCACACTGATGTCACTTGCTGTTATCACATTAGTGTGGGCTTCAATAAGAGCAGTCCTGCATAGAGCACAAGTTATTTAATGCAAACATTATTAGCCTGCGCTTTGTGAGGTATTTTTTTT
>NW_023339796.1:4832037-4832278 GCF_004916995.1 Morone saxatilis | reverse complement strand
ATTCTCGATGTCCCAGATCTCTATTCGTCCATCAAAGGAGGTGGTAGCAAGACGTCCATCCTTCAGGAAGATACAGCTTGAGATGCCGTCACAGCTGCTCACCAGCGATTTCAGTTCCTGTTCACAGCCACAAGAGAGCTGATATTAGAATTTTTTCTCAGCATGTGTGACAACTTAACAGTACTTTTTCTTAGATATACTACATGACATGTTTACAAATATTCTTTACCTGCACTAAATA
>NW_023339796.1:4831655-4832008 GCF_004916995.1 Morone saxatilis | reverse complement strand
ATTTTTTGCAGGAATCAGATTTTTTTAATGTATACAAGAAGCCTGATTTACATAATTGGGTATAGGGGATAAGAGAAACTTAATTTTTCCAGTTAGCTTCCTCCTGGAGAAATACTTAACTGGAGTTCTACTCTGGTTTTCACATGTGTGCATGTGCATTATAACAATTTCAGACAAGTAAAGTATTGCTGTGGCAGCCTAAAAGAAAAGTATAAGGTCGGGGTAAAGGAGAAAACCGGGTTACAACCAGGTGCATGTACAGTAAACGTGTTGCAGATTTTCTGTGTGCATGTAAATATACCAAATGTGAACTGAATGTTTCTCACTTGCTAAACACAAACCATGAATACAAA
>NW_023339796.1:4831470-4831601 GCF_004916995.1 Morone saxatilis | reverse complement strand
AAAAAAAAAACATTTGTTCATACTTGTCCGGTCTGTGTGTTGATGAAATGCAACATTCCCTGTCCAGTGCCAACCACCATCAGCTCTCCATCTGAACTCAGAACCAAACAGGTTGGTTCAGAGGAGAAAGT
>NW_023339796.1:4831101-4831308 GCF_004916995.1 Morone saxatilis | reverse complement strand
TAAACAAGGTTAAAAAGACAGAAAAATTAAGCTCTTCAAATTCCTTCTCAAAGACAAATGGTGGGCTTAGGGAACACTTCTTCTAACCACCTTGCAGATACCTTGCTTACCTTGTCTCTTGAAGAAACTGACGGTCATTGTTTACCCACTCAACTACCCTAACCCCTCCTTTTCCCACCAGGCCTTGCGCCCAGGTATGAGCAGAGG